>NW_012107886.1:1782521-1784187 GCF_000951045.1 Mandrillus leucophaeus | reverse complement strand
TCTAAAACAATCAATAGTAACACACTCATAAAAGAATGTCTGAGAAATAATAAGAACCAATAAAACTAATCACACCAGAGAAAACTCAAGCATGACCTTTTGAGCAATACTGTTTGTTGAGCTGACACTCTGCAAGATAAATAACTTTTAAATAAATGAACACAGGCCAATAGTAACTGTATATGAGCATAATTTCAACACAAAGCTCTAGTATGGTTTTCAAAGCAATCATGCCTTCACCAGAAACAAAACAGCTTCAATTTAAAGAGTTTATCACAGGAATGATAAAATCTATTGAAATGTCAGCATTAGGTCTGGAAATTATCAAAGAAAAAGAAAATTAAAAATAAAAATGAAAAATTTGCTGACAGTAGCAAAAAAGCTATGACAGTCCACCACCTCGTCAAATTATCTTTCTTTTATTGACTCTCTGGCATCAGTCTCCCATCCTCTGAAACTCATCCAAATGCTGTAGCAAACAGTTAAATATTTTATTCAGGTGTATGTTTATGTGCCTGTTTTAAAAGACATCTTTACCCACTACCCTCCATTTATCTGTCACAGTCTTTTACCATCAAGAGCATGCCTGTTCTCAGTACTATGTAATATTTATGAGATACTCACAGTGTTCTCAATGCAGATATCAACTGAAGGTCTGTCATCTCTATACTCAACCTTATTGACCCAGAATCCCAGAGAGATTGATAAATAAACAACTACAGTAACAATATCAAAAACAACAATACCTTTTAACAGATACTGACTTGTTGCTTTGCACCAGCACTATGCTAAGGGCTCCACGTATAATCTTATTTCATATGCATAACAGATGTGCAGTATAGGTGTTCTAAGTATCCCTATTTTACAATGAAGAAAATTGAGACTGAGAAATGTTAGGGAACATCCCCAAGACCACACAACTAATATACACCCAGGGTCTTTCCTGACTCAGGGGTCTTCCTGACTCAGATGCCTTACAAACAGCACTTAACCAACAGGCCGGATGACTTCACTAGTTCATCTCTTCTCAGTGCACGCTGTTGAAATAGATACTGTCATGGAGTGAAGACACTTTTCTTCATGCAGTGTGTTGTTGTTGACACACATCTGAATTAATGCATACAGTGAAAAGGGGTTGAGAATAGTTGAAAAGCACTATATCACAAATGATGATATGGCATAAATATAATGAAATGGAAAAATGTGAAAAGGAAAAAAGCATATTGTAAAACAATACAGATAAAAGTACAAAATAATCTTAGCTAGCCTTTATTAAGAGTTTTCTATATCTTAGATATTTTCCAAGTTATTATCCTGTATTAATATATTGACTCTTCATAATAGCTCTATTTATTTACATATACCAGGTATATTAGTTTTCTAGGGCTGCGGTAACAATTCCCACAACCTTGGCAGCTTAAACAACACAAATTTGGTATCTTTTAAATTTTTATTTATTTTTTTTTTTATTATTTTTTTTTAGAGACAGTCTCTCTCTGTCACTTCAGTTGGGAGTGCAATACAGTGATCATAGCTCACTTAACCTTGAACTGAACTCAAGTGATCCTGTGGCCTCAGCCACCTGAGTAACTGGGACTATAGATGCACACCACCATACTCCACTAATTTTTACATTTTTTGTAGAGATGGGGTCTTGCTATGTTGC
>NW_012107886.1:1775117-1781716 GCF_000951045.1 Mandrillus leucophaeus | reverse complement strand
AACATAGCGAGACTTCATCTCTACAAAAAATTAAAAAATAGCCAGATGTGGTAGCATGCTAATTGGGAAGCTGAGGTGGGAGGATCACTTGAGCCTAAACACTTCGAAGTTACAATGAGCTTTAATCACACCACTGCACTCAGTGTGGGTGACAGAGTGAGATACTTTCTCTAAAAAAAAACCAAAAACAATGTTTAACTCTGGGTAATGGAATTATGTGTGGTTTTTGTTTCTTTCTTACTATGTGATCCATAATTTTTACAACAAGCATGAATAACTGCTGAATCAGAAAAAGTTATTTTAAAAAATAAAATGTGTTGAAATGAGTGCCAACAAAAGAATGTGCAGATGACAGAGGGGCAACAAGGGTAGCACCACCAGCTGCACTCAGATGGGAAGGGAATTAAAAGCTGTCACTGAGAGGGAGTATGCCAGATAGAGAAATGGGCAAGGAGTCTGATGGGCCAACCCAAACCAAAGAATGAAGTCAAGGGCTAGAGGCCAGTAGCTCTTGTCTCCTTCTCACCATCACTCACTGCATCAGGCATGAGTCGGAGATGGGCAGTTTGCTCATGATAAGGGACTCAGATTTGGCAAAAACCACAAAAGGAACCTAAGAAAAAGGAAGGACATGGGTAAATCAAAAACCAAACTCACAGAGTTGTGTTGAATAAAAGATAGAACACAGAGAAACAAGTTCAAGTCCCACCTTCACAATTTACAACTGTGCCAACCTGGCCCAGTCTAGCTGTCTATCTGGTCTTTGGTTTCCATAACTTTAAAATAGAAATAAGAATAATGTCCTGTGCCTCCCGGGGTTGTTATGAATATTAAATTACATGGTATACTTAGCAAACTACAAAGAATCATCACAGGGAAGGAAGGAGGAACGTGTGGTCCATAAAGCAGCAGCTAAATGTCTCAGCCAGATAAAGGTGGAAAGTTGCAGGTAGGTGGAAGGTAGGCTGGCATTTGAGTAGTTTATGGGGATAGATTATTTTTAACAACATAAACACTGAGGTTCCAAGAAGTTAATTAACTTGTCTCAAGTTAACAACAATAAATGGTAGAGTTGGAACCCTCTGGCTTCAAAGTCTGCATTTTTTTTTTTCTGTCTCTAATATATGCATTGTGAAACAAGAGATTCAAGGTGTTGAGCAAGTGGCAGAGCAGGGATTAGAGCCTAGATCTACCAACAAGTATAAGTGAGTGTCCTCTCTATGCTAGACACTGTTGTAAGCACTTTGTATGTGGTAACTTATTAAATCATCCCAGTATGCATGGAAGGAAATTGTCCCCATTTTTATAAATGAGAAAACTGATGCATCAAAAGATTTGATAAAACCCAAGATCACACAGATAGTAGATGAGCAAATCAAGATTTGAATCCAAGCAGCATGGCACCACAATCTGTATTCACAACCACAAAGCCACATTGCTCATGAGCAGGTGTATACACGTATATTCTGCCAGACTGCTCTGCAACTCCTTAAGCATTGTCTGCAAGCCCCCACATCCATTCTAAAGGGTCATGCACATAACAAGTGCTCTTGAAAGACTTGTTAAGTTCACAAATGGCCTTGGAATGCAATAATATTCAGGGACATGATAAGGAATGAGGAGGAAAAAGCAGACATTCTGGGTGATGTACTATATATAGAATACAAAAGGGACAACATAAGGAAGGTGCCTAGATTAAGGACCAGGGACCAGTTGGATCCACCCAGAATGGGGCAGGAGCTCTGTTGAAAGATGGCTGGGAGAGTAAGAGGAAAATGAAGTAAAAGGAAAACGGGAGGATAGGGAAATCATTAGTAATCATATAGGAGATGAGTTCCTCAAGACAATATGTTGACTTAGTATCTTTAATTATGCAAAAGAAAATACAAAACTGAAGAAAAAATCACTGCTAGAAATAAAGTAGGACAGGAATGGTCCCTCAAAAGACATTCTGGGAGAAGAAAAGTTTTCAATGCGTATACAAAAATATACAAACAAAAAAACACTCCAAAATTCTAACCGCTAACCCAATGCCCCATTTCCAAACAGTCAGGTTTAGTTAATAGCTTTTATAGTGCATTTAATTTTCAATTTGTGAGATGTCAATCTGGGAGGCTTTGTTAGAAACCAATGAGGTGAGATTACTCTAGCAATTACCCCCAAATAATGGGTGACTGCTTTCGACAAAGCTGTAAATAAAAAATGCCTTTCTTTTCATTAGAGAGAATGAGCAGCAGCAGAGAAAGAGGGCATTTGGGACAACATATTGGAAAAGGTGATCACTCTAAATATATAGTGAGCATTCACGGGACAGATTTCTAGAATCCTATAGAATAATCCCACCATTATACTTGTGTTTAAAAAATTAAAAGGCAGCACTACTTAGCTTACTAAATTAGGCATAAGGCTCATAGATGGACAGACAAATACCATCTGTCCCAAGACTACTCAAAGCAAGGTCTACAGTCAGGTGAGCACCTAACCCAATCTGGTTTGCTGAGTTTTCAAGAAAGAAGTGTACTTTGTCTGTACAGCTGCCCATTTCAACTGTCCCTTCTAAGCCAATAGGAGCAGGAAAAGAAGGCCCTTGGAAATTGCCATTCTGTAATTGAAAGCTTAAATCCTCCAGACAACCATTAACTTTTAAAGGACATCTAAAAGTGCAACTCTGTGATAACCAAGAAGATGATAGTTCTGCCTATGACTGAATACATAAATCTCTTAAACCTCTATAGCTGCTCAACAAAACAAAGAAATAAACCTTGCATTCTGCTGAGAATCCATTCTATCATGTTATTCAACAAATTTGTATTCATCTTTGATTATGTTACTGAGTATATGAAGTCACAATGGTGAGCAAAAATGAAAACAATTTCTGCTGTCATGGAGTTCACATTATAGAGGGAAGACAGGCATTAATGCATAATCAGACAAATAAATGAACAAAAAAACCTGTGATCATTGTTATGAATTTAAAAGGTATCCCTGTGGGGGGGAAAAAAAAAAAAAAAAAACCCTTGAGCTGAGATCTGAAAAGTAAATCAGAAGTGACCAGGGCAAGATAGGGGTGATGTGCTGGATAATGAGAAGAGTCTTCCTAGAAGAGGGAACCATATATGCATAGGTCCTGTAACAAGAGGGACCACAATACAGTTAAAAGGAACTGAAAGAAGGTGAGGATGCCTAGAACACAGGAAGCCTGAGGGGCTCTGGATGAGCTGAGATGGGAGAGACAGGCATGGTCAAACCACTCCAAGCGGATGATTTAGGTTATTATAAATGCAGAAGACAGCCATTTGAAGCAGAGGCTGATAAAGAAGTTATGATATGAATCAGATTTATGTTTTGAAAAATCACTCTAACTGCCCAGTGGTAAATAAATTGGTGGAGGCAAGCAATATGTCAGAACTAAAGTGATGGAGATTAGAGATTTCTGAACTTACATGACATCATATACAGAGTATTTGGGCAGAGCAATGAATAGCAGCCTCTTAATCCATGTTTGGCCTGCCAGGGCACAGATTGGTTAAAAACACAGACTGCTGAACTGGTTTGGAATCCCAGGAATGCCACTGTGTGCCCTTGTACAATTTATATAATCTCTCTGCATCAGTTTTCTCAACTGTAAAATGAGAATAATAATACAGGTTTCAAAATCTTCGTGACCAAATATATTTTGAAATTCAGAATGTTTTGGACTTTTGAAAGGCATGAGATTATACTAAATATTCTGTAACACCTCCAGCAGAGTCTTACGTAGCACCCCATATTCAAACATATTAATATTCAAACATATTTTGATGCAAGATGTATGATTATTAACACTGTGGAATAAAGACCAATAAGACTTACGTCAATTCAGATCAAGTTTTGCCATCAAATGAGTTTGCACCAACTTTCAAGAAAATTACATTTTTTCAGAATCTTTTGAAATTCAGAACTGCAAATGAGGGACTATGCATATGTAGTACCTTCTTCCTAGGGTTTTCATGAGGAATAAATGAATCATTGTAAACCCTTGGGAAAGTGTTTGGCACATAGTAAATAGCATTTGTTAAGTAACTAAAGCTCTTATGTACCAAACTAGCTAACTGCATGAACTTAGGAGTTCCTACTCTGTAAATGGAAGGATGGTAAGATGACCTCTGAGGTCCTTCCAGTTTTCAAGTTCCATAAGATCTCAAAGTGTCTTGAGGAATGTCTGTTTCCAATACTTTGTGGAGAAGTCAGGAGATGACCCTGAATCTATTCCTAATCACTGTTAAAAGAAAAACTTTAGGCAAATTATATTTACCAGAGTTTAATTGAGCACAAAGTAATTTGAGAATTGGGCAGCCCCCTGATCCAGAATAGCTTCAGAGCAATGGTGAAACCAGACCAATTGTCCCACAGCACTGATGTTTATGGTTTCTTTTGAATAAACATAGAAATTGATGCTCCCAATCTTAAAAGTGGAGAGAGTTAGAATTGTCTTATCTGAGTTTCTTTCTCAAAAAACCAATCATCAGGCCTCCCAGATAGTATCAAGGAACTGAAGCTTACTAGACACCACATCTGGACAATGAAACACCAGATCTCTCACCCATCATGATTGCCTAACTGACTCCCTGCTTCCTGTTGACCAGTTCCTCTTCCTTACCCCTCATTAACTCATGTTTTCCTGCATGTAGTTACATTTCTTCCCTCCTATATAAACCCCTGATTTTGGTTGGTCAGTGTGATGAATTTGAGACTGATCTCCTATCTCCTCAGCTCCAGCACCCCATTAAAGCCTTCTTCTCTGGCAATACTCATTGTCTCAGTGATTGGCTTTCTATGCAGTGAGCAGCAAGAACTAGACCAAACCGCTGGCATTTTGGTAATAATGGGGTGGTGGGGACACATAAGTGAGATACAGAAACAGTTGGATTGGGTACAGCTTGGCATTTGCCTTATTAGAACATGGGTTGAACAGCTGGCAGCCCGTGACAGGCCAAAACTCTATGATTGGTACAAGAGTAGGTTATAGTCGGTTTACACATCTAGTTAGGTTATAGTGCACCGTGTAAGGAGAAACCTTGAGGCCAAACTTAAAGTATGTAAGGAGGCCGCTTTAGGCTACACTTAAATTAACAACAGGTAATGATGATGCTATAGCCATTTGATACCTGGTCCTCCCACCTCTTCTGTCCCACTGGTCAGTTCATTTACACTTAGACTCGATTCTGTATTTACCTCTCCTCTAATACCATCTCACCCTCATTCTCCTACACCTCAGCCTGAACAGCCTCCCTTCCTCATAGCACCCTTACCACAGATTCAGTCATCCCCTAAGCTCCTAATCACTGATACAAATCATCAGTCTCCCAGGAAAAACAAATTCCTGAGCCAACCCTTGCCTGGGAAATGGAAGCTGACAACTATTCTCACTGTGCTTGCTTTCAAATGTATTGGGAGCATGGTCAAAGTTGGCATCAAAGAATCTAGCCGTATGACTTTGGAAGAGTCAGAAACTTAACTGCTCAGAACCTCAGCTCCCTTATGTGCAACATCGGAATGATATTAATAGCAATAGAACCTTCTTCATACTGCTACTGTGAGGGTCACACCAGGTGTAACGCAAGTAAAAGTTACCTTACAAAGTGCAGCTTACTGTTATTATCAACTGTTGCTGCCAGACAAGGTGTCAGAGCCCCAGCATCAGAAAGTGGTTGGTTCATGGGTCATAGGATAGTAAGAATTTACCAACAAACATATAGGTTTGAAGAAGAAAATTTTATTAGATAGAAAGAACACTGCAGAAGAATGAGTAGGGTGCCTCAGCAGGAGAGGAATGAGTGCAACATGGTGGATTTTTCCTTGGGAGTATTTATGAATCTTAAAGCAGGTACTTAAGGGTAATTAGAACCATATTAGCCATGTAGGTCATGATAAATGATTGCATTTATAGGTGTTTTGATACTTGGATGTCAGCAAGGGTTGCACAATGAGTTTCAACATGCATGCATTCTGGAGATGTATAGAAATTCTAGTTACTTATACATTTTTGGGGAAGAAACTTGGCAACCAGATGCCTGCTTTAGATAATAGGGAAGTCTAACATTCTAAATTCCTGCCCCTTTCCTGGAAAACTCATGAATAAGCCACCCCTTGTTTAGCATATAATCAAGAAATAACTATAAGTATACTCAGTTGAGCCACCCATACTGCTGCTCTGCCTGTGGAGTAGGCATTCTTTTGTTTCTTTACTTCTCTAATAAACTTGCTTTCACTCTTCTCTATGGACTCACCTCAAATTCTTTCTTGTACAAGGTCCAAGAACCCTCTCTTGAGGTGTGGGTCAGGACCCCTTTTCAGTAACAGCTGATAAGTGGGGAACTCAGGAATTGAACTCAGGTCTACAGAACGCATGCTCTTAACCACTGCATTCTAATCATTGTCTCTGCAATCTCAGAGAAGACATCAGGCACTATTCTAGATATTTTTACATGTATTATATTATTCAATCAGAAAACTTACTTTTGTGGACAATGTCATCATATACCTTATCAAATTATTATATGTTTCTTGGTCTTTATTTCAAAACAAATACAGTTTGATGAAAGTCAGATTTATTAATC
>NW_012107886.1:1764895-1774552 GCF_000951045.1 Mandrillus leucophaeus | reverse complement strand
GGTCTAAAAGGGGAAGAAACCCTCAGTTCTGGGATTGCCTGCCCCTTTCCTGGAAAACTCATGAATCAGCCACCCCTTGTTTAGCATATAATCAAGAAATGACTATAAATATACTCAGTTGAGCCACCCATACTGCTGCTCTGCCTGTGGAGTAGGCATTCTTTTGTTTCTTTACTTCTCTAATAAACTTGCTTTCACTCCTCTATGGACTCACCCCAAATTCTTTCTCACACAAGGTCCAAGCACCCTCTCTCGTGGTGTGGGTCAGGACCTCTTTCCAGTAACAGCCTGATCAGTGGGGAACTCAGTAATCGAACCCAGGTCTAGCATGCTCTTAACCACTATGCTCTAATCATTGTCTCTGCACTCCTAAGAAGGAATACGCCTCAGACACATTTTAATGAACAAGTGCTAAATTTCTTTGCTCAGATAATTTCTTCAAGCTATGTCATTTGAAAGAAAAATAAAACAGCATGGGACACAGCAAAAAGTGGTGAGTTTCATTAAACTGATGTAACAAATGGAAGCACAGAGAAGAAACACTCTAATGGTCACTTGCAACATGTAAATAAAAAAGCAAGGTTTGCACCATGGTGCAGTTCTCCACCCTCCCTGGCAAGTCCTCCTAATTACTCTGATTCCTCCCTGGCAAGTCCTCCTAATAACTCTGATTTATGGTATGTAAAGTTCTACATCAGAAGGAAATTCAACTCCTGTTTACCTTGCCTCACCATTTCCCTTCCCATCTCAGAAGGGACTGTGCAAAGCCACTATGCAGACTCAATAATTTCTTCCGCATTTCAAGATGCTTTCTCACTGCTTTTTGCTTCTCTTTCTACAATGAGACAGAGAAGCAATTACCTCTCCATCTGCTCATCTTGATACCTATGCTTCACTGGGCTAGAAAGAAGAGGAAATGAGAATGGGAAATCTAAAACCAAAGGCCTAGAGCCTGAAGAAGATGTATAAAGTTTTTAATTCAATGAGATTTGCATGAAAATCTGCAGTTCAAGTTTCTATCCTACTCCATTTCTGAGAAAAACCTAATTGCATCTGACTAAGGCAAGACAAACAGAACTGTATTTTTTAAAAATAATACTTTTAAGGTTCAGAGAATCTAGTATAACTCTATCTTGCATTTCTACAGTGATTTACACTTAACAAAGCATTCACATACATTATCTCATTTATTTCTTAAAGCAGTGCTAATTCCTTAAGCAATCATTTGAACTAGGAATTTAAAAGGATTTGGCAGAAACAAAAATTATCATTTTAAGTGCCTACGGAGTGCTAGTCATTGTACCAAGTGATTTGCATTCATTATATCCAATTCTTACAACAACCCAGCAAGGCAGGAACATCAGCCCTGGTCCCAGCAGAGTTTAAAGTCATCCAGCAAGGATTGCTGCAGCAACCTGAGGCTAGCAACAGCTCTGACAACTCAGAGAGGGTAGTAAATGGCAACACAAACTATGGCTTTCCATGGAGTGAGGGGCCAACCCTTGTGATATGACAGGGAAAAAAATGAGGGGAATAGATACTGTTAACTCACTGCTCACCTGCTGTCTGGTCTACCACTTCTGCCTCCCTTCCCGCTCCATTGTCTAAACACAATTGGAATCAGAGGACAAGGGATCCCACTGATGAAACCCAATAGAATGAGCCTCCTGGGTCATAAAACAGGGTAGGGAAGGGTGAAAAGTGGATCTGAAAGGGAAACAGAAGACATCCAGCACAGTCCAACTCTCTCCCAGGAACCCTCCCCCATCATTTACTGTATTTTTAATTCAATTGCAAAAATGCCAAACCAGGATGAAATGATATCAATTCAGTCATCTTCCCAACAGATACCCAAAACATGAGTAATCACCAAAAGATGGTTTCCATAAAACTATCTTTTTTCGTAAAAATATGAGAATAAAAGGTGAGGAAATAACTAGTTAACATAAAATATAACTGTTATATTTCTGAAACCAACCCAATTGTCTCATAGAATGATGTTTATGGTTCTTGAATAAACATAGAAATTGGTCCTCCTGGTATTAAAGCTTGAAACTTACATTTGTCTTATCTGAGTTCCTTTCTCAGGAAACCAACCCTCAGGCTTCCCAGATAGTATCAAGGAAACTGATACTCACCAGATTGGTGAGATGCCAGACCCCTTATTCCTCCTGATTGCTTCCTTACTCTTTCTTAATTTCTGTTTTCTAAATTCCTTCCTGCTATATACACCCCCAACCCCATTTTAGCTGGTTAGAAAGAACAGGCTTGCCTCCCATCTTTCCAGCTGATGTCACCTGCAATATAACAAAGCCTTATCTCCTGGCACTACTCACTGTTTCAGTGATTGGTTTTCTGAGCAGTGAATGACAGGACCTACATCAAACACCTGGCATTTCCGTAACAGTTCCTGTAGCTTCGCAAGTGAGCATAAGACCTAAGGTGATAAATGTAGCAGCCAGCCTTCTTCTACCATTATTCCATGTTTGCCCTATCCTCTGCCCACTTCTCAACTGGATGGTGTTCCTTACTGAAAAATTGACCACAGTCTTGATTTATGAAGGGCCTGAATTCATTATGGGATAACTTCATTATCCCCTGGTAATCAGGACCAGTCACCTCACTGAATGCAGTGACCCCTTTTCTATACAATGGTCCAGCTATATGAGGAGCTCAAAATGGCCAGAGGCAGCTTCAGCTTCCAATTCACTAGGAACATGACTCTTTTAAAAGTATTCTTTCTTTGGGCATTAGGATCTCCAGAACATTAAGCAGATGTACCTCCTATGGGTTATTTGATGTATTGGTAAGACAGGCCACTCCCATCTCCACCCTTGGTTCCCATACCTGGGCATTCTGGCTCTAAGGGATGACACTATATCCTAGCCATTGGTTTTGAAGCATGTATACCATATCATGAAGGACAGCACTCCAAATTGGTAGAACGTTGCCTTCCTACCATCTTCATAACTTAGCCTTTGGCAGGCCATCCCACCATTCTGTTAAGTAGCTGCTTCTAGATGATGTTGCACATGATAAGGCCAATGAATTCCATCAGGCTAAGTTGACTATGTCATACCTCTTGCAAGAAAAACTGACCCCAAGTCATAAGTAATATTGGGACAGATAAGGCATTCTGTACAGGAGACAATTGAGCAAGCTCTGGGGCATACCCAGAATGGGCAGCTCATCCACCTAGTTATTGAGAGCCTCATCCACTTTGGGTGCTCTCTATGGACATTAACACAGTACACAAATATCTGTGCTCACTCCAAAGAAATCCATTCATATACTTCTCTCCCAGAATTTTGATGTCATGTAGGTGCACAGCCCTACTCAAGAGAGTAGGGAGTTTCAGGTCCAAACTCAACCTGAAACCAATGGTCAAGAGAGCCCTTTGGTGTCATT
Source organism: Mandrillus leucophaeus (assembly GCF_000951045.1). Taxonomy (NCBI): domain Eukaryota; kingdom Metazoa; phylum Chordata; class Mammalia; order Primates; family Cercopithecidae; genus Mandrillus; species Mandrillus leucophaeus. Next base: position 1,771,144 of record NW_012107886.1, on the reverse strand, counting down.
CATAGGTCATCCCACCAGAGCACAGAACAAGGTAGAGAGGATAAAGACTGTAACCAGAGGGCAAAGATATTCAGCTCTGTAGATATTAGTGTCCCTTTATTCAGATAAATAAACTAAGACTCCAAAAAGCAAAAATATTTTGCCTAAAGTCACACAGCTAGAAGAGGAAGCTGAGGTTCAAATCTTCCATTCTAAAACTCGTGTTCTTCCCTAGGCCATTAGTACCACATGGAGGAATAGAAAGCCTCTCAGCTTCCTGTCAAGGAAAATTAGGTTCATCTGAGATGCAAAACAATTACCAGCTTAAAACATTTTCTTATATTGATAAGTGAAATCCAAAGTTCCCTCCTGTGGTCATTAAAATTAAATCTTAAAGATTATGATGAGCAAGGAATTCAAAGAGCTTTATTAGCTTGCTCAGTGGAATGTCTTCTTAAAGATGGCTTCACCCCCAGTCCTGAGCCCCCACAATCACAGCCTCCAGAAAGAGCAATCTGTCTAATAGAAATATAATGTGAGCCACATTATCAAAGTTTTAAAAATTTACATTTTAAATTTGAGTCACCTTTTAAAAAGTAAAAAACAATGATATTAATTTTAATAATGTACTTTAACCCAATATGTGCAAAATATTATTTCAATATGTAATCAATAGAAAAGTGTTTGTGGGGTTTTTTACATTCTTTATTTCATACTAAGTCTTCAAAATTCAGTGTGTATTTTGTACTTCCAGCACATCTCAATTCAAACTTGTCATATGTCAAATGTTCAATATCTGCATATTGCTGATGCCTACATATTGAGCAGCATGGTTCTAGAGATGAGAAGGTCTTCCACCTGCTGGCTGTGTTTCTTCTCAACATCTCAGATGCCACATCCTGAAAATAGGGATCATAGTACTCTTGGGACTAAAACAAATAATAATAATAAGAAGAAGAAATAATAATAACATGAATAGGTAATATTTATTTATCATGTGACAGGCATGCTAAATTTTAGAGAACTTATAGCACTTAATTCTTATAACAAAATACAACAAAAAATCAACACTTAAAGTGATTAAGTGTCTTGCCCCAGGTCACAACTAAGATAACAATTTGAGCACTGACAATCTGACTACAGGGCCTGAACCCTTTTACGAGAATAATAATAATAATAACAATAATAGCGACAAATACTATATTTAAATACCCAGGAAGTTGATAGAATCAGCAAGGCCACAGCAAGGCCTCAGCAAGGCCAAACTTCCATGATAAATGGAGCCATTATTATGACACTACCCTCAAGGAGCTTATAATGTTGTAGAGAGAAAGAACACATGGGATGAGATAACTAGTCACAGAAGGCAGTTTATGGCATGTAACAGGCAAACAATGGTGAGCTCTACAGAAATTCATAGGGGCAGTGATCCATGTAGAGTCTTAGGGCCCTGCAAGGGGGAGATGAAATACAACAGCAAATGCAAGTAGGTCCTACTTCATGGGCATGTGTGACTTGTGCAATCACTTAGGGCCCCGTGCTCAGAAGAGTCCCACACTTGGTTAAATACTCAGCTATCATGGTCTTGAAATTATTAATAATTTTATCACTGAACTTATATTTTTTAAGTGAAGTCTGCTGGGACAATGGAGAATGTTCATGAGCAGAGGAGATACAGGTAACATGCAATCTATGTGTCTTCTTCCATTTCTTGCTGCCTATTTGCATACAGCATTCATGATGCCCCATGAGCACATGTGTGGGAGTTTACTGAGATTTAAAGGGAGTACAAGGTGAGTGTGTTATGAATATAACTTGAGAACTAAGCTCTGATTTTTTATGTTGCCCAAATTCCTACATAAGGGGTCTAGGGGATCATGCTCTACACAAATTCTGATCAGATGGGTTTTATTTGACCCTATATATCATAACTTACTTTTCAATCTCACTCTGGAATACCATTATGAGATAAGGAAAAATATATAACCTCAAAATATATTTTCTTGTCATATCTTGAAATTGCCCTGAAAGTCTCTTGTGGGAAAAATCTACATTCTACAGAAAATCCCCTTTCCCTTTTGTTTTCCTTCCTTTCTTTTCAGATCCAAGAGATAATCAGCTAAGAGCCAGATACCCTTTTAGGTCTGATAAGAAACATACCACCTGCTCTCTCTGAAGTCTGCTATTTGAGAGATTCCGCTGCACAATAAAACTTAGTCTCCACAATCCTTTATCTTAACCTGAACATTCCTTTCCATTGATCCCAGGTCGTCAGAAAAACTCAACCAATTGTGAACCAGAAAGTGTTTAAATTTACTGATAGTCTGGGAGCTCCCACTTTGAGTTGTCCCACCTCTCGGAACCCAACCAATGTATTTCTTAAATGTATTTGATTGATGTCTCGTGCCTCCCTAAAATATATAAAACCAAGCTGTACCCTGACCACCTTGGGCACATGTTCTCAGGACCTTCTGAGGGCTGTGTCACAGGCATGGTCACTCACATTTGGCTCAAAATCAATCTCTTAAAATATTATAAAAAGTTTGACTCTTTTCATCAACAAATGGAGTAAGAAGACAGCACCCCAAGAAGCCACAATGTCCCTTTGAACCAGAAATGGTTTCAATCACAGAATGAAGTCATTCTTTCTAAGAAACACACCATTCTAAGAAACATGAACAACCAATGAAACCCATCATATCCTTTCTTAATTATGCTACTTTATTAACTAACTACTCACGCTGAAAACGATGACACAAAAGAAAAGGGAAAGATAGGGCAACTCATATTGACTTTCCTTTCAGTCCTTTCTTACTCATCAGTAACCTTAAGGCAGAGACGTTGGGAGACTGTGTGCATATCAAGAAGACAAATAGTAAGTTGATTTAGTTTTGTGTAGCATTTTCACTGTTCTGGTAAGAACAATACATATATATTTGTATATATATGTAAGCTATGAAAAACAAGTTGAGTAATTTTGGTGATTCTACATACAAGTTAATTGCTTTTTTACTTGCATTTAAAACTGGCATTAGGAGGTGCTTCCATGATGACTGAATAGGAACAGCTCTGGTCTGCAGCTCCCAGTGAGATCAACACAGAAGACAAGTGATTTCTGCATTTCCAACTGAGGAACCTGGTTCATCTCACTGAGACTGTTTGGACAGTGGGTGCAGCCCACGGAGGGCGAGCCAAAGCAGGGTGGGGCATTGCCTCACCCGAAGCACCAGGGGTTGGGGGATTTCCCTTTCCTAGCCAAGAGAAGCCCTGAGAGACTGTAACAGGAGGAACAGTACACTCCTGCCCAAATACTGTGCCTTTCCCATGGTCTTCACAACCGGCAGACCAGGAGATTCCCTCCAGTGCCTGGCTCAGCAGGTCCCACGCCCACGGAGCCCAGCAAGCTAAGATCCATTGGCTTGGATTTCTCACTGCTAGCGCAGGAGTCTGAGACGACCTGGGACACTGGAGCTTGGCAGGGGGAGGGACATCCACCATTGCTGAGGTTTGAGTAGGCATTTTTATGTTCACAGTGTAAACAAAGCTGCCAGGAAGCTCAAACTGGGTGGAGCCCACCACAGCTCAGCAAGGCCGACTGCCTCTCTAGATTCCATCTCTGTGGGCAGGGCATATTGGAACAAAAGGCAGCAGGCTTGGTCAGGGACTTACAGAAAAAACCCTCATCTCCCTGGGACAGAGCCCCTGGGGGAAGGGGCAGCTGTGGGCACAGCTTCTGCATACTTAAACATTCCTGCCTGACAGCTCTGAAGAAAGCAGTGGTTCTCCCAGCACAGTGTTGGAGCTCTGATAATGGACAGACTGCCTCCTCAAGTGAATCCCTGACCGCTGTGTAGCCTGACTGGGAGATACCTCCCAGTAGGGGCCAACAGACACCTCATACAGGAGAACATGCTCGGCATCTGGCAGGTGCCCCTCTGGGACGAAGTTTCCAGAGTAAGGATCAGGCAGCAATATTTGCTGTTCTGCAGCCTCCACTGGTGATACACAGGAAAACAGGGTCTGGAGTAGACCTCCAGCAAACTCCAACAGACCTGCAGCTAAGCAGCCTGACTGTTAGAAGGAAAACTAACAAACAGAAAGGAATAGCATCAACATCAACAAACAGGACATCCACACCAAAACCCCATCCATAGGTCACCAACATCAAAGACCAAAAGTAGATAAAACCAGAAAGATGGAGAGAAACCAGAGCAGAAAGGCTGAAAATTCCAAAAACCAAAACACCCCTTCTTCTCCTAAGGATCACAACTCCTCACCAGCAAGGGACAAAACTGGATGGAGAATGAGTTTGACAAGCTGACAGAAGTAGGCTTCAGAAGGTGGATAACAACAAACTTCTCCAAGCTAAAGGAGCATGTTCTAACTCATCGCAAAAAAAAGCTAAAAACCTTGAAAAAGGGTTAGAGGAATGGCTAACCAGAATAATCAGTGTGACGAAGAAAATAAATGACCTGATGGAGCTGAAAAACACAGTACAAGAATTTCATGAAGCATACACAAGCTTCAATAGCTGATTCGATCAAGCAAAACAAAGGATATCAGTGACTGAAGGTCAAATTGATGAAATAAAGTGAGAAGACAAGATTATAAAAAAATAGAGTGAAGAGAAAGGAAAAAAGTCTCCAAGAAATATGGGACAATGTAAAAAGACCAAATCTACGTTTGATTGGTGTACCTGAAAGTGACGGGAAAAATGGAACCAAGGTAGAAAACACTCTTCAGGATATTATTCAGGAGAACTTCCTGAACCAGCAAGGGAGGCCAACATTCAAATTCAGGAAATATAGAGAACACCCCAAAGATATTCCTCAAGAAGAGCAACCCAAAGACGCATAATCGTCAGATTCACCAAGGTTGAAATGAAGGAAAAAATATTAAGGGCAGCCAGAGAGAAAGGCTGGGTTACCCTCAAAGGGCAGCCCATCAGACTAACAGCAGATCTCTCTGCAGAAACCCTATAAGCCAGAAGAGAGTAGAGGCCAATATTCAACATTATTAAAGAAAAGAATTTTCAACCCAGAATTACATATCCAACCAAACTAAGCTTCATAAGTGAAGGAGAAATAATTCCTTTACAGACAAGCAAATGCTGAGGTATTTTGTCACCACCAGGCATGCCTTACAAGAGGTCCTGAAGGAAGCATTACACATGGAAAGGAATAACCAGTATCAGCCACTGCAAAAACATGCCAAATTGTAAAGACTGTTGATGCTATGAAGAAAATGCATCAACTAATGGGCAAAATAACCAGCGAACTTCATAATGACAGGATCAAATTCACACATAACAATATTAACCTTAAATGTAAATGGGCTAAATGCCCCAAATGAAAGACACAGACTGGCAAATTGGATAAAGAGTCAACACCCATTGATGTGCAGTATTCAGGAGACCCATCTCACATGCAAAGACACACATAGGCTCAAAATAAAGGGATGGAGGAAGATTTACCAAGCAAATGGAAAGCAACAACAAAAAGTAGGGGTTGCAATACTAGTCTCTGATAAAACAGACTTTAAACCAACAAAGATCAAAAGAGATAAAGAAGGCCATTACATAATGGTAAAGGGATCAATTCAACAAGAAGAGCTAACTATCCTAAATATATATGCACCCAATACAGGAACACCCAGATTCATAAAGCAAGGTCTTAGAGACCTAAAAAGAGACTTAGACTCCTACACAATAATAATGGGAGACCGTAACAACCCACTATCAATATTAGACAGATCAATGAAACAGAAAATTAACAAGGCTATCCAGGACTTGAACTCAGCTCTGGACCATGCGGACCTAATAGATATCTACAGAACTCTCCACCCCAAATCAACAGAATATACATTCTTCTCAGCACCACATCGCACTTACTCTAAAACTGACCACATAATTGGAAGTAAAACACTCCTCAGGAAATGTAAAAGAACAGAAATCACAACAAACAGTCTCTCAGACCACAGTGCAATCAAATTAGAACTCTGGATTAAGAAATTCACTCAAAACTGCATAACTACATGGAAACTGAACAACCTGCTCCTGAATGACTACTGAATACATAACAAAATGAAGGCAAAAATAAAGATGTTCTTTGAAACCAATGAGAACAAAGATACAATATACCAAAATCCAGCAGCACGTCAAAAAGCTTATCCAGCATGATCAAGTCAGCTTCATCCCTGTGATGGAAGGCTGGTTCAACATACACAAATCAATAAACGTAATTCATCACATAAACAGAACCAACAACAAAA
>NW_012107886.1:1729279-1764845 GCF_000951045.1 Mandrillus leucophaeus | reverse complement strand
GAGCAGACACTTCTTAAAAGAAGACATTTATGCAGCCAACAGACATATGAAAAAATGCTTATCATCACTGGTCATTAGATAAATGCAGATCAAAACCACAATGAGATACCAACTCACACCAGTTAGAATGGAGATCATTAAAAAGTCAGGAAACAACAGATGCTATAGAGGATGTAGAGAAATAGGAACACTTTTACACTGTTGGTGGGAGTGTAAATTAGTTCAACCATTGTGAATCTAGAACTAGAAATACCATTTGACCCAGCAATCCCATTACTAGGTATATACCCAAAGGATTATAAATCATGCTACTATAAAGACATACACATGTATGTTTATTGCCACACTATTCACAATAGCAAAGACTTGGAACCAACCCAAATGTCCATCAGTGATAGACTGGATTAAGAAAATGTGGCACATATACACCATGGAATACTATGCAGCCATCAAAAAGGATGAGTTCACGTCCTTTGCAGGGACATGGATGAAGCTGGAAACCATCATTCTCAGCAAACTATCAAAGAACAGAAAACCAAACACCACATGTTCTCACTCATAAGTGGGAGTTGAACAATGAGAACACATAGACATAGGGAGGGGAACATCACACACCAGGGCCTGTCATGGGGTTGAGGGCTGGGGGAGGGATAGCATTAGGAGAAATACCTAATGTAAATGACGAGTTGATGGGTGCAGTAAACCAACATGGCACATGTATACATATGTAACAAACCTGCACATTGTGCACATGTAGCCCAGAACTTAAAGTATAATAATTTTAAAAACTGGCATTAAACTATATAAGATGAATAGTAAAATTCATGCTAATAATTTAAATTTAAAATTTTATTTATTAACAATACTAAATAGTAAGTAAAAAGACCATGATAAGTCAAGACAAAGAGACCATGGAAGAAAGAAAAAAGCTTGATATTTTAGTCCTTTTCATGGCACTTTTTTCCTGCTTTTGAACAAGAGGGCCCATATTTTCATTTTGCACTGGGACTCACAAATTATGTAGCCAGCCCTGTTCGCAAGAGTGCAGCTTCTCCTTTCCTATGCTAATAGCAGACATTACCGTTTGCATATGGTATTGTTTCTCACTGAGCCCAAATATGGCCTCAAAATCCTTTTGAAAGCAGAGTTCAAAAGTGCAATCTGAGCAGGCATACGAGCTAAATCTATGGGCATCCTTCAAAATCAAACTATGCAGATGGAAATGGAGCTGGCTTTCCAAAGAAAATACTGGCTGGTGTGTATCAGAGTAACGAGTAGGCCAAGCTTGCTAAACTGCAAACCATCCCCTACCTGTGAACCCATCATCCCAGTTCCATACGTAAAACAACATAACAAAAATCAGCTTGACAAACAAGGTAATTAGACTTAACTTTGATCATGTGTTTCATTAGTTACAGAAACAGCCCACAATTTAGAGTTCTTTCTCATTATATTAGAGTAGAATCCTCTAAAAAATGTATAATGCAATGAATGGATCATTATTTATATGGTGCTAATTATATGCCGGGTGCTATTTTTAAGTGATTTGCATATATTAACTCATTTAATCCATATAACAGGCCCAGTGTGGTAGCTCACACCTATAATCCCAGCACTTTGGGAGGCCACAGCAGGAGAATCACTTGAAGCCAAGAGTTCAAGTCCAGGAATTTGAGTCCACCCTGGGCAACACAGGGAGACCCCCATCTCTAGGAAAAAATCAAAAAAAAATTTTAAAAATCCATACAACAACCTATGAAGTAGGTACCGTGGTTATCCCATTTTTATAGGTGAGAAAACTGGGACAGAGAGGAGTTTAATAACTGCCTCAAGTCATCACCTAATCAATAGCAGAGTCAAGTAGTGTGGATTTAGAGTTTATACTCTAAAAATCTCTTGAAGGAGTCCCTGTAGAAGGTGTCTATCACAGACATGGCAATGTTTTGCTAAAGATGTTGTTTCAGGAAGCTCTCAGGGTTTTCTCTGGGTTTTTTGCTCCTCCTATGTGACATTCTTTGTCATCTGTACCTTTAGAGCAGTTCTACCTGAGCTACCTCACAGTCCCTGATGAGCAATTTCACTCATTTCAGTCCTTGTCACACTAACCATGAATTCAAGATCAGCCCAAGAAGTAACAACATCCATGTCATCAGCTCAGCCAGCCAAAACACCCTGTATTCCAGGTTTTGTAAATATTATTAGCTAACACCTTGCTTCAACCCTTAAAACTACGCAGTAGAATCTGAGAGTTGGAAGGGTCTTTGGAAAATAATCTAATCAAGGGATAATAAAAAGGTTTACCTCACATGCCCATTCTGATATGATCGATTGGTAGTAGATACCTGGAGTTACATGAGGAGGGTTTTGATACCATTTGGAGTTTACTAGAATAAGGTACACGCCTAAGTTTTGGGTACAAGGAGAGAGCAGCAGAAGCTCATATGCTGTCCTAGCAGTACAGCGTAGCTCTTAGGAGTATGGGCTCTGGGGTTAGATTTCCTAGGATCAAAGTCCTGCTTCACTGTTTGCTGATAGTGCAAACTTAAGCAAGTTTCTAAATATATCTAAGTTCTCTTGTTTGTGAACTAAGGCTGATAAAATCTACCTGATAGGTTGGTTGTGAGAATTTAGTGAAATAGTATATGGGAAGTGCTTATTGGAATATCTAGTATGCCCTAAGTACTCAACATGCTGTTATCACATATTGATCATAAGCAACTTGAGATATCTGGCATGGGTCCTGGAGGTGACAGTGGCAGCAACAGTGCCATATATATGCCATTTCTGATCTAATCCTATCTTCTAAACTTACATATGGAGAAGCTGAAGCTGCAGCAACTGTGGGGCTTTCCCAAAATCACATATATTGTCTCCTTCAAAACTAAAGACACTCAGGGAACATAATCTTCTTGCCCAGTCTCTGCCTCTGCCTGCGTGCAACCTCAGGCAAAGCACTGCTCTCTGGACTTCAGTGTCCTTATCTGTATAATAAATCAATCAGAATCCAAACTGATCTTCACAGAGTAGTCACTCCCAGAAGGTCCTGTATTTCCAAGGGGTGAGGAACACTTTTACCCTTAGTTCAGTGGATGTTACAAACAGCAATTCTTTCCTTCCAGTTTTGACAGTTTTAGTGCTAATCACTCCAGTGTTCCTTGCACAAATGCACATGTACATTCCATCTGCTTTGATCTCAAACTCAAGTTTTTTCTGAATGAAGCCTACAGCTGGACAGCAAAAGATTATCCCATTAATTTTTCAGTATGCCTAAGGGGGTCTAATGGGCTATGACCCACATGGTCATCTCAGCAGCCTTCCACTTCCTCTTGAGCCGGGGGCCAAGGTGGTGGTGAGGTGCAACTCCCAGTTTATCTCCAACCCTCCTAATCTCAGACTTTCTGCACCTATGATAATACTTGAACCAACTCTTCTTTTTTAAATTGAATCCAATGCAATGTACCTGGGAACCCTGCTTCAAAATCTGATGTCAAATCTAAAACACTGGAAAAAATCCAGGTTTTTATTCATTTTCTGATAGGCATTTACTGCTAATTAAGCATCCAAACAATGTTCTAAAAAGGAAGAAAAATAATAAAATATGGACTTAACATTAATCACACAGACATACATGTAATATACCTTATCTTTATAGTGGGAACAAATAAAAGAATACAATATAAAACACATATTTGTACTAGATAATTTTGTATAAATATTTTAAAGGTTTCTTAGCTCAGGAATTAAAGCACTGGTTTCGTAAAGGAGCAGGTCACATATTCAAATTTCACTAAGACATTCCTGATGTCTTTCAGAGAAGTATAACACACATATTAAGAATCTGGACTCAAGAGCCACATGATCTGAATTCAAATCTTGACTTTCTCACTTCCTAGCTGGTGACCATGAGCAAGTCATTAAATAAATTATCTTACCTCAGTTTGCTCAACTGAAAAATGGGAATAATGATGACCTGGTAAGAATTGTTTCAAGGACTTTGGGAGGCCGAGGCGGGCGGATCATGAGGTCGGGAGATCGAGACCATCCTGGTCAACATGGTGAAACCCCGTCTCTACTAAAAATACAAAAAAATTAGCCAGGGGTAGTGGCAGGCACCTGTAGTCCCAGCTACTCAGGAGGCTGAGGCAGGAGAATGGCATGAACCCGGGAGGCGGAGCTTGCAGTGAGCCGAGATCGCGCCACTGCACTCCAGCCTGGGCGACAGAGCAAGACTCCGTCTCAAAAAAAAAAAAGAAAAAAAAAAAGAATTGTTTCGAGGACTCAATACATATTAAGCGTTTAGCCTAGTGACTGCCCACATGTCAAGATAAAGGTGAATTCAAGCCTCTTAACATAACGACCTCAACTTATTTATTGCCTCCTATTTTGCAGATAAAGAAACTGAAGTTCAGAGAAGAGCTGTTGCCTAAAGTAACATTCGCTGAGCAGGTCAGGACAGAACACTACCTAGTAGCAAAGCCAGGACCAGAACCCAATTTTTCTAAACTTCAGAGCACTGCTTTCCTCAAATCAGTGTTCCTTCTGCCTCACCTCGGGTAGATACACATACCCATCTTCCTGCTTCACTACCTGATTCTACTCAGATGGGTTTCCTGAGAGGAAGATTCGTGTCATATTCTAATTGCCTGGCACCGTTCCTACAATATAGTAAACTTTATTATCTAATGCAGTTGAATTCATTCATCAGCTCTTTACTTTATACACCTGAGTTCTTTTAGATGTTGCAAATAAGCTGATTGCCAGTTATTTAGTTCTTAAGGAGACAGTCCAGTAGAGTGGTTTAGAAGAAAGGCTCCACAGCCACACTGTATGGACTCAGATTGTACTTCTGCTACTTACTAATGAATTTGACCATGGCCAAGTTACTTCACCTCAGCTTCTTCAGTTATAAAATGGGACAATAACACCTCTATCACAGGGTTATGAGTGATAACTTGGAATAACAGGCAATGGTCAATTGTATGTGTGAACTTGACTAGCCTATAATTTCGGTTACTCAATCCAACACAACTAGGTGCAGCCACAAAAGTATTCTGTAGGTGTGTTTAACATCTACAATCAGGAACTCTGACTGATAAAGTATATAAAGCTCATACCTGGCCCAACATACTTTATGAATGTTAACTGCTAATAGTGTTAGTGATATTTTCATTGTTGTTGAACACATACCAAAAGCCTTAACACAATGACTTTAAATGTAAGGGTATATGTATTTGTCTACAGTTGTCCTGAAGGGATTATGCCTTCAACAAGTAGTTTGAAACTGTATATAGATAGATATTGATCAAGCATATATGGGAAAATATTAACATTTGGGGAGTCTGATGACAGGCTAATGGGAATTCTTTGCACTACTTTTAAAACATTTTATGTCTGAAATCATTATTTTAAAAAAGTTAGACTGGGCATGGTGGCTCACTCCTGTAATCGCAGCATATTGGGAGGCCAAGGTTGGCAGATCGCTTGAGCTCAGGAGTTTGAGACCAGCCTAGGCAACATGGTAAAACCTCATCTCTACAAAAAATACAAAAAAAATAGCTCGGCATGGTGATGCACCCTGTGGTCCCAGCTACTCGAGAGGCTGAATTGGGAGAATCGCTTGAGCCTGGGAGGTTGAGGCTGCAATGAGCCATGTTCATGCCACTGCATTTCATCCTGGGCAACAGAGTGAGATCCCTGTTTCAAAAATTAATTAATTAATTAATTAATTAAAGTTAAATTTTTAAAATCAATAGAATTAAATTATATTTAAAATGTTCCAACAGATTTACTCTGGCAACAACCAAAGTTCTGAGACAAGGATTGCTGATGTGGAGTGAAACAGATGAGTTAAAATGCCTATTGTAAACATTTTAAAATTATTAATCTATTTAATAAACAACTCAATTACCCATATTTTCATTGTGCAATATTACCTCTATGAACTATTACTGAATAGACATTTTAAAAAGAGAGAAAGAGAGATTGCATCCTGTTTGGAGGAGATTATAGAGAGAATGGGTATAATTTCACTAGGAAAAAATAAAAGATGGAAAAGGAGGGTCTCTCAGGCAATCAGAACAGGCCAAGTTAAGTCAATCTATTTTAGATGATGAAATCTATGTCTGTTTAAACTCTTTTTCTGTGTAATAAGTGCCCAGCAGATAAACGACCAGACTGCTGCACTGCCTGATAGAGGTTCATATATAAAAGTTCCTCCTCCAAGCACAGTGCTAAGAAATTTATTTAGAAAGTATCTAAATGTCTCCTGGGTCTAGAATATTAGAGACAATGGCAGGCCCTCCTGCTCGATCAAAGGGCACCCCATGGATAAATGTGCCCAGACTGAAAAGGATGAAATCCTGGGCCATCTGCTGGGATGCAGCTTTGTTCTAACACCTCACTTTTGATTAAGAGATTGCAAATGACTTGTTAATATTGTAATTCAAACTTTGTTGGCAGCTAGACAATTGGAACCTCACGGACAGTCTGCCTACCCTTTAAACATGACATTTGAGTTAATACCCTGTCCTTTTTCCAAGACACACATTACTAAAAAATCACTGGAACCTAAATGCAGCAGAAGTTCAGCAATCAAACCCTGAATCCTGATCACCACCCTTCAATACCCATTGTGAGGAGCTCTAGTTAAGCCGATGAGGATACATCAGCAAACCAGAGCTCATCACCAGGGCGCCTATGGGCTGCACCCCAGCATGACTATGAAACACCCAGGAGAAGCAAAGAAAAGTTGGTGTGCCTTGTTACTTTATCTAATTCCCCCAATCTTCTGCTACCACTATCGCCCATTTGCAATCTGTTCCAAGGAAAGCACATTCCATCCAAAAATTAGGGTCTTATAGAAGAACTTATACATTTGGCTTCTTTATTTTAAAGCATACATTTGAAAGCCTACCAAATATGTAATGCCTTATTAGACACTGTACAAAAATATATGTGACACCATGCCTATCCTCAGAGTTTATACTCTGTGGGAGAGATAAAACATAAATATTAACCAGACACAAATACAAATACAAATATGACATCATCTTTGGCACACAGGCATGTCAAAAGGAGCTTAGAAATGGACCTTGTAGGATTAGGGTGTTCACCAAATGTTATCGTGTTTTCTCTGAGTGGTTGGTTTGGGGATGCTTCTTGCCTTTTTCTCTGTACTTTATGATTTGTTTCAATTTTACAGTAAGTATGAATAGTTTTTACAAAAACAATGATGTTTATTTCAAGATGGAATAAGAAAGAAAAAAGGGTTCATGGAGGAAATGGCACTTTTTAAATGGATATAATTCAGAGGAGTATTAAAGAATTTGTTGTTTATCTGACCCCTACTCTAACTCCTTTGGAAGTCATTAAAGGAAGAAAGGCACCTCTTTCATGAGCCTCAGCAAATTCACAACTCCCTGCTTCTTGTCTCTAATTATTCTGCCAGTAAAGTCCAGGAGAATGCAAGTGGCATGAAAGCCAAGGGTCTTTTCAATCACCAGACCCAATAGACTGACTATAGAGGAGGCTACTCAGGAGTAGCTGTTTTGAGAAATGTTGTAACTTCCCAAAATGTCAGTAACAAGTGCCAGCTCATGATTCTGACCTGCCTATGAGTGTTCCTCCACTCAGCAGTCACAGCAGCCAATGGAATGATGTGGAAATAATTCACCTCTGCTATAGAGAATCTGCTTGAGAAATTACATACAACAAAACTTTCTCAGACACAGGATACGTGAAGAGTATATGCTAAAATTACTTGATTAGTAAGAACTAAAGCATTTCCAAAACCAGGGCAAGGAACTGAAGTAGACAGAATACAAGACAAAGAAACTCAAGATTTAAGTTTCTTCCTGATTTTCACACTTAGCACAATGGGTGATCTTTGGTATATGGAACTGCTCTTGAGTTTATTAGCAATATTACTCTGTAAATTGGGAAGATGATTACCTTATCCTTAATATTAAAAAAAAGTTATTTCAAAGATTGGTAAATAATTCGTGATAGTGTTCTTTGTATCTTGCAAAAGGGTATGGTTACAATTCCTAGAGTTTAGAAAAAACATTGTGTGGTGATCTTGTTTAAAGATGAGGAGAGGACCATCATCCCTCAGAAGTGCCAATTCTACATCTTTCCCAGTTTTCAACATAATGGGTCAAGTTTCAAACAGACCATGTTGAATCTTCCAGCAACTACAAGTCAATGAAATATAAGTTTTATAGTATGTGTCTTGATTCATTTACTCAAGAAATAAATGATGTCTATCTACTCCATGCATATTAAAATAGAAGACCCATCCTATATCACAGACTCAGAGACAGATTAAGGGTGGGCCAACCATTTAGGTAGTCAGGGCCCCATCAAATACGGAAAGCTAAAAATATGGGTCTTGAGATACTAAATTGTTATTATAAATGTAACGAGATGAAGAACATGTGTTTCCCAGTACTTCAAGTAGGGTTAAAATATATGTGGCTGGAAACAATTACTTAATAAACTGCTTTGGGTGTTGTGTGAGTCCCCAGAAAGGCAAGTTCAAGATGACTGCCTTATAAGGAGGGTGGATGTGAAGAGCCTAGAGTTTTGGTTTTGCTGAGGGGAGAATATAAATTTGGGGACCAGAGCTTAGACAATAGAGATGAGGTTGAGAGTTTCCACCAGTGGTGATCTTTCTTCATCCTTACCCCATAGAGTACTTAAACTTGCCTCTAAACGAACAAACTATTAAGTACATCTGTTCAAAGAGGCATCAAATTACTAGCCTGCAAGAGATACCCACATGTCTTGTTAAATTGTGAATAGTCCCTTTTGTCACACACAGTCTTAAAGTCTTGAGAAACATAAGTAAAACAAAAATTCATTCTTCCAGTCATTCAATCATTTCCATACCCCTTCTCCTTCTCCTAGACCACCCTGGACAAGACTGATGTCATATGGCACTCATGGAAAAAAACAATAATGCTACAAAGACTTAGTGTTTTTTGTTCTACTTTGCCCTTTTCTTTTAACCAAAGAACTACAAACATGATATATGCAGTTGTTTTAATATAAAGCCCAAAAGTAGACAAAAATATTGCCTTCTTGACATTATACTACACATCTTTTCTACAAAAATAGACAATACTCCCATGATTTGATATTGATATCAATCATTCCTTTCCTCTTCCCTCTCTCAAAAAAAAGAATAAACACTCAGACCACCGAGTCTAGCATGAAAAGTGTGTACGACTGAAATTTGCAAATATCTGAAGTGAAACTCAGTCCTGAGAAGCAATCTATGTATCCCCTGGTGCAAGTTAAAGCCAATCGCCTCCAACAAGATCCACAACACAATAAGGCTGGGGTTTTAAACACAGAGAACACAAGAACAAGGGTCATTAAACAACCTGGCTGATTAAGCAAAATATACATTACCCAAATCATGATAATTAAACCACTAAAACTATAGCCCTGCAGTGTTTATACACCTAGAATCAGAAAAAAACCATAATTATTATCATTAAACTAGGGTAAACTAAAACCTCTAACAAAGAAATAAAATAATCCCCACCCCACATTTATTATTTTAACTTCTTCTCCAACTTATTCCGGTCTTTTGTGCCCTTGGAAAGTCACTTCACCTCTCTGGGACTTATTTTCCTCTGTGGAATTAAGAGGTTGGATTAGATAATATTTATAATACTGAACAGCTGCATAATACAACACAAAGGAGTTAGAAGACCTGGTATCTCATGCCTGATCTGTCATGAAATATTAGGCAAGTCATTTAACCTTCCCTGAGTACCAGAATTCCTCATCTATTAGATGGAGACAAAATCACCTGCTCTGCTTATCTTATACCGATAAAGATAATCAGATTGCAAGTGGTTAGAGAACTGTAAATGTCATACAGTTATAATGAACTAGAACTATGATACGGTTTGGCTATGTCACCACCCAAATCTCATCTTGAATTTTAGCTCCCATAATACCTTCATGTTGTGGGAGGGACCCAGTGGAAGATAATTGAATCATGGAGGCGGTTTTCCCCATACTGTTCTCATGGTAGTGAATAAGTCTCACGAAATCTGATGGTTTTATAAGGGGAAACCCCTTTCACTTGGCTGTCATTTCTGTCTTGTCTGCTGCCATGTAAGACATGCCTTTTGCCTTCAACCATGATTATGAGGCCTCCTCAGCCATGTGGAACTGTGAATCCATTAAACCTCTTTTTCTCTATAAATTACCCAGTCTTGGGTATGTCTTTACCAGTAGCATGAAAACAGACTAATACAAAGTACTATCATCATTTTAACTTCCCAAAAAACATCGAATAGAGAAGATCTTTTCCCCCCTTTAGTTTCCAAAGAACAATCACTAAATAATGATTCTATGGCTCTGAGCAACTTTGGAGCCAATGGCTGATAAAGATACTGGAAAGTCAATGTGGGGTAGTGAGAATCAGAAGACAAGTCCTGACACTGACTCTCTGTGTGACCTCAACCAAGATATTTAATCTGATTGCCTCAGCTTTCTGATCTCACAGACATAGAGCTGGGCAAGTTATAATACCAAATATCTACTGAATAGTTACTATGCAGCATGCCTTCTTTCAATTACACCTCAAAATAGCCATATGACATAGGTAAGATGACCATTCCCATCTTACAGGTGAAGTATCTGGCACTGCGCAGGTACACAACTTGCTAAGGGTCACCTAAAGCTCAGTAACAGGCAGTCAATCTAACTTCAGTGTCCATATTCTTGACCTCTAACCAGTAGTTCTCAAACTTTTTGGCCTGAGGATTCTTAAAAATTAAACTATATTTTTCCAAAAAGTAAAATAGTACGAAAAATCACATTGTTTTACAGTTTTAGAAGTCTCTTTAATGTCTGGCTTCATGGAAGACAGTAGGAGAAATGGCCATTACTTCCCCACCACAGCCCCCAATACCAATCAAACAAAATATTATATAATCAAATTAAAAGGAAACTGGAAAAAAAAATTACAATTAAAACAGCACAATTTTAATATTTACGTAATATGCATCTTAAATTTCTAAATTAGAAGGTCACATATTTAGTGAATGAAATGTAATAATAATCATGAGATTCTAAATTGCATTTTATACTTCAGTGACAATCCCAGATAAATCAGCCATTCCCAGCAATTACTGATAATTTATTTTTGTTAACAGCCTGAAAAAGTTTATGAAGAGAAATTAATGATTGAGAGCTTGATTTGAAAAAAAAGGCACACTCCTATTTGATTCTAAGAAGGCATAATACAATTTTTCCTAAGCAGAATTATGGTCTAAGGAAGAAAATGATAACCTGAGTAGGCTAATAAGTCAGTGAGATATATACTTTGACTCCACTGAGAAGATGGGGATCCAGGTAGCCTCTGAACTCAGGTGAGTATTCTCTTTGGACACCTCTGATTTACTTCCATGATTTCCTTCCTTAAACCTGTGCCAGACCATTCCTTCCTCCATCTATTCCTTCCACTCTCCATACTCAGGTAAGACCAGTCTGCTTTTTACAATGCCATGATATTGACATTCAACCTTAGGAAATAGGCAAAAATCATATTCTGAATTCCTTTCACTTCTTGGTCCACCAGATAAACATCACCTCACACTGAGACAATATATATTTGCCCAAAAAATGTTTTGTGAACAACTACTATGCACCTTTATCTTTTCCATGTCTTTATGCAAACATCATCTTAGCAAGGCCTTCAAGAGCCATCCATTACCACAAACAGCACTAATATCACCATGTCTCTACTTCTTCCCTCTCCTCCCTTCCTCCTTTATTTTGTCTGTAATATTTATCACTAGCACATTTTAAATTTCATTTATTCATTTTACTTACTTATTTTCTATCTCCACAGCTAAAATGTAGCTTCCATGAAGACAAATAGTGTTTTTTTATGCTTCCTTCACAGTTGAGTCCCCAGCACCTAGGATGGAGCCTGACATATATAAAATTATTTCTGCCTTTATTGCACATAGTTCCTTCCTTACTGAAGAGATTTTAAGATGCAGCAGTCTCTGATTGGCCATCTGGATCAATTTCCCCACCTGACTCAATATGCATAAGCTCTTTAATTCCAGAGAGGTAGAAATGGGATGAGAAAACCACACACACAAAAAAATGTGTTGAATGAATGAACGTGATTAGAATGAATATATGGACAAATGAATGTAGCAATCTAGGTGGGGAGAAAAATAATAATTTAAGTCATGGACTATCCTCTCAAGGAGCCCACAGTACACCAATGACTCTCAACTAGGTATGTGTGACAGATGACATACACCCCTGTCACACATTTCTATGGCCGCCACCCACACTGTGGACGCTGGCATTAACAACATGAACTGCAGATTATGTATAATTCTCCCTCATGTATTCTGAAACTCCACCTTTTTGCTCCTATCACAAAGCATCCAAGATCTAGACTGAACATGGTATTTGCGTAGGGTTGACCTTGAATCAGTTCCATTTTGTGAAATAAATTTTCTTAAAATGTAATACTTTCCCTAAGATTAGTAATCAGTTACTCATAATACAACTCTCAACAATTAGCAACACTTCAGAATGTCCAGCTCTGCTTTGTAAAACTGCTTGCCTAGAAAACAGAATGAAGAATGTCACTTGAGAAATAAGGAAAGCTACTTGGTCTATTAGAGAAATATGTAATAAACAATTGGAAAATACTGGGTATAAAAAACACAGAACATTGTTTTCAGGTCTTATTCTCCGGAATGTGAGCTCTTATTCTTTGTCTATTTTCCCAATGCCCTTCTATCACACAGCCTATCATATGCCTGGAACTTCAGGGATTATGAATAAATAAATAAAGCACTGGATTTAAAAACTAAATTGCAGAACAAAGGAAGAATAATGTAGTAGTCATTAAGTGATATACCAGAGATCCTAAAGGTCTCAAACCTATGCAACTCCTAACTCATTCTCTGAGACTCATCTACCACCTTCTAGCAAAGTCTTTCTGACTTCCCCAACCCAAATTTCATTTTTCCTACACATTGATCACATCATATTTTTGTAGTATCTTCTTTAAGATAGTCATCACATTTCTTCTCTTGCTGGTCCTTCAATTTCAGCTTCAGAGTTCTTTCATTCGCTGATCACTACTGCAATCTCAGACTGTTTCCTTTGATCTACATACTCATGGAGCCATGTTCCATTCTTTCAGAGCACTTATTTCAGCGATAGTTACACGATTATCTTTATATTCATTTGGCTTGAGACTATCACAAATCGATAAACTGTGAGCTCTATGACCCTAGTGACCACATGTGATTTTGTTGGCCATGTATTCCCAGCACTAGCACAGTGCCTGGTCATAGCAGGTGCTTCATTAATATTTGGTAAATGAATAGATTAATGAATGATATGTAATTTGAGTGCATGTACAGCAGGTCCTTGAATAATGCTGCTTCATTCAACATTGTTTTGTTATAGAATTGATGAGAGGAAAAAAAAATCAATTCCTAGCCAGGTCCACTGTTTGTGTGGAGTTGGCACATTCCCCCATGTCTGCGTGGGTTTTCTCTAGGTACTTTGGTTTTCTCTCACATTTCGAAGCTGTGCATGTCAGGTGAACTGGTGAGTCTAAGTTGTCCCACTCAGAATAAAGGCAGCTGTGTGTGAGTGCACCTTGTAATGGGATGGGGTCTGTCCAAGGTCATTTCCCACCTTGTACCCTAAGCTGCTGGGATAGGCTCCAGCCACCTATGACCCTGAATTGGAATTCAGCAGGTTGAAAAAGAATAAAGGGATGAATAAATATAAACCACTGTAAAATAAAAATCTGTGGAGTGTACAGTAAACACACAGATGCCTGACAATAAACTGTGCAGTATAAAAGCGCCTAGCAAACCCCCATATTTGTTACTGTTTTTGAACTGCATGGTGGTCGGAGGGGCTCCTGACAATTTTCACTTTGCATTTATTCCTTGATTTAACCTGCCACTACTACAACCACTGTCACTCACAGATTCATTAAAAATTGGGTAAATATTATCTTATGTTTGTTATTCTTTCTTAAGTATATACATAGTTCACATTTATTTCAATGCTTAATAGTAGAAGTGTGATGGGAGGCCAAGGCAGGTGGATCACAAGGTCAGGAGATCGAGACCATCCTGGCTAACATGATGAAACCCTGTCTCTACTAAAAATACAAAAAACTAGTCAGGCGTGGTGGCACGTGCCTGTAGTCCCAGTTACTCGGGAGGCTAAGGCAGGAGACTCACTTGAACCCAGGTGGCGGAGGTTGCAATGAGCCAAGATCGCGCCACTGCACTCCACCCTGAGCGACAGAACAAGACTCCGTCAAAAAAAAAAAAAGGGGGGGGGGGGGGTTGAGTCTTTATTTAGAAGTTTGGTGATGTTTTGTGACCAGAAAAATGCCATAGAAACTTAACTTTTATTTATATCAATTAGTTTCATTACACATTGTTTCACTTAGGGTTGTGGTTTCTAAGAACCTATTGACATTAAGTGAAGACTTACTGTGGTATCTTCCCAAAAGACAGCAAACTCCTTTACCTCTCGTAACAGGGAATCTGATGCCTTGAACATGATAGTGGCTCCATAAATATTAACTTGGATATAGTTTCATAAAGCTGTATTTGTGTATATGTGCATGAGGGTGTATGTGCATCTGTGTGGCAAGGAATTGAATGTACCTTTAAAAATGTTTCACAGCTTTCTGCCTTTTACCTGTGTCTTCCTTCAGAAGACTTCTTTTTTATGTACAAGTCTAATATTCATTTAAACAATTACAAGGTTGTCACGCTGTTGACAAAGAACCTGTTGCAGCCTTTAAGACAACCTCAAATAGGATAATAGCCCTTTATGACTTCAACAAAAATTCATTTTTATTGAAATTAACCAGTATGTACTAGAACCAAAAGGAAAAAAAATATTCTGCCAGACTTGGCAGCATGGCAGGACCAGTTTGTGCAACCTATTCGCTGGTAATAATGGTTATGTAAGAGGCCCTTGCATGGGACCATCATTTACTCACAAGGACATACAGCTCACAGCCTGGTTCAGAGCGTAGTCATTATTCTGGATGCTCCCATTTCAATTCAACTGTATTTTTGAGTGTGTAATTTAAAAAAAAAAAAAAAAAAGAATCTTCCAGGCACCATTAAGTAATTCTTGGACCCCCCTCAAAGGACAGCTGCAATACATTTAGGCACTTAGTCATCCAGTTATCACCTCTTCTCTCAAAAGGCCACATCAGCAAGGAGTAAACGAATAGGTTTGAAATGCCTCACTGGGCATCCTGGCCAGCTTCATCTACTTGGCCTGATGTATTATTGTATAGGCCAACTATCAACAATCAATTCTTTAATCCTCTCTTAGAGCTGCTTGGCTGCTTGTCCTGTTCCATAGCTCACTATCATAATCTGTTTTGACACACAGTGGTGTTCAAAGCACAATCTCACACAGGGCCAGGGTTCCAGTCTGGAACACTCTTAAGTGCAAAGTATTTGCATTTGACCCTTTGCACATTAATTCACAGAAGCCCCTGTCCAAAAGAGAGATAGCACAGGACTTCAAATCACCAGGAGATCCCAACTCTCGCTCCAGGCTTTGCATCTAAAGTGGGAGATTTGGAGCAAGGCAAGTAACAGCACAAGTATCCCCCAGTTTCCTTTTCTGTTTTCAGAGAGTGGTGAATTTCATGACTTCAAAGGATCCTTTCCACATTGAGCATCTATGCCTTCAATGATACCACTATTTTAATGTGTCAGTTTTATTTTGCTTTACTTTCTCTCTTTGTTGAAAGTAGTTAAGCCTTTCCTTAAGTGAAGAAAACTTGACAAGGATTAATCTTCAGATTGGTTAACCGTGTCATATTCCTAGCCTGCCTCCAATCTTCTAAAGACTCATACAAGAAAAATAATGAAAGTGACCAACTACGTATAGTATAAAAGCAATAATTCTTGTTAAGATCTACTAAGTGTCCAGAACTGTAGTGTGTGTGTATATCAGGGGGTGGAGTAATGTGTCATTTAGAACACAATCCAGGTCTAGAGAGAGTCAAGGAATTGATAAGAAAATTGTTGCATGTGAAACATTCATGCCTAAGTACTGAACTTCATATGGCCAGGTGAGTGAACAAATAAGAAAGTAAGGCTGATATAGTCATGGAAGAAATGGTTAGAAAGGTAAATTTTGGTGTGTGCCTTACAATATAAAAAACTTTGATAAAAGGAAAAAAAAAAAAAACAAGGAGGAAGTTATTCCATGAATGTGCCAATGTTTGTAGAGATAGAAATGACTGAATATACGCAGTGCTTGAAAGAAAGAGCTTTGCAATTTGGTAGAATGGCTTCTGATCCTGGTTCTGTCATTTGTAGTTGTGTGTCCTTAGGTAAGTCACCACTTGACCACTCTGAGCCTTTAAATTCCTTTGCCTATAAAATGGAGATATTTAGAATGGCTAGCTCAGGAATTGGTTATGAGGATTTAATTAAATTAAATTAGACAAGGTAATACCTACCACATAGCAAGTATTCAATAAGCTTAGTCATAATTGATATCACTATCAACTAATATTTGTAGAGAACTTGTTATATGTCAATCACTCTTAGGCCCAAGAAATACAAATAAATTAAAACTAAGATGCTGGCCACAAAAACTCTCAATCTGAAACCAACTGACAAATCAATAATTCACTGTGACACACATTGTACCAGAGCTTTGCAAATAGGAACACAGGGAGCAAGCACCTAACAGTGGTTGGGGAGAAGGAAAGGATGAGGAAAATAGATCACAAAGATGGTAAGAATTCTAAGTCCAAAAGAATGAGTAGAAACATACAAACACTAAACAAAAAAAGTTTTCCAGATAGAATAAATATTACATGCAAAGATACAGATATTTAAGAAACAATCTAAGAATTGCAAATGGTTTGGTGGAAGATGGAGTACAGGATATGGAGGGGAAACAATAGGGGACAAGGCTGGACAATTAGGAAAAAACAGATTTGAATTTGCTTCTTCAGGCAAAGGAGTCAGACGATAACGACTAATTCTAAAGAAGAATAAAAAATTAACAAGGCAAGGTGGAATCTGTAAATTATTCTGTTAATGAAGGGCTTTAAATGCCAACTCGGGAGTTTGAATTTCAGCCTACGGACTGTTGAAAAGTATTTTCAGTTATAAGATAGCGGATAAATATTAAAATTCTATTTTAGGTAGATTAGGCAGGTATATGTCCAAAATGGGAATTGGAAAGAGATTCGAAATAAGGTACATTCAAGAATGATACAGTAAGGCTCTGGACCTGGATTTTGAAGATATGAATCCAAGAGATACCTAAATTGAACTGATACAGAAAATAAATAAGAAAGACAATCAAAGATGCCTAGAGGAAGTAAGGTTTATGAGGTATGGGTCATCATGAAATGACCTTGAGTGTAGCTTGAGTGTAGATGATTTGCTTTAAGAGGGAAAAGATATAACAGTTGAGAAGCCTATCGGACTTTTTGTGTTGAGCTCATTTATTAATCTATTCATTCACTCACTCCTTCAACAAATATTTATTGGTATTTCTCCTGACAGGGTAATATGAATAGGCACTGGAGATAGAAAGATGGTATAAATGCAGATCATGTATTTATAGCTTACTAGGGGAGAAATGGAACGTACCTAAGTAACTATATAAGACAAGGTAGTAAATGATATAATTACCAAAGAAGGATATGTATCAGTGTAGTGAAAAATGACTTCCAACTGGGGAAACCAGAGAAGTCATGATGGAGAGGTTAGGATGTGAGCTAGGCTTTGAAGGTGAGGTAAGCTTATTAAACACAGAGTGACCATAAGTCCCAGTTTACACTACACAGTCCCAGTTATGCCTTTTGTCAAGCATAATTGTTAACAACCCCCTTCACTCTCTAATTTTAACCCCACCTTCACTCTCTACTTTTAACAATAAAGAATGCCCTAGTTATGGTGAAGGGGTGCCATCCTGTGCTCAAAACCAATGTCAGTGAGACAAAAGGCTGTTAATAATATAATACTTATAGCTAGTATTATAATAATATAATACTTATAGTTAGTATTATAATAATATAATACTTATAGCTAGTATTATAATAATATAATACTTATAGGACCAGTTCTCCTTGGTCCCAAAACCAACTACTCACTAATATCACAAAGAGAAAAGGGAACTATGTTCAAAGGAGAGGGATCGTGATGTAGGCTGACTCCAAGTCATGCTAACACTTACTTCACCACTGAACCCTACTTTGAGGAGGCATCTCATGGAACCAGTGTTCTACAGAACACACTTCAAGAAACATAAAACCTAACGATCAATTGGCAGTGATGTTATAAAGAGAAAAATGAATGCTGAATGAAGTATTGATGGTTAGTAAGGCATTTCTAAATAGAAATAGGATAATTTCTGTATCACCTACAGTGTAATATTTATATAGGATAGATCGCTCTAAAATACAAGTCTCTTAATAATGTCTTGGCTTGTTCAAAGGAATAATGAAATTTTTAAGAAATGATTTTTTACAGGGTAGACTCGATCTATGGTCCTAAACTCTATATTTTAAACTCCAGAACAGTTTTTAAAATTCTGACCATAGGGCACCATAAGCAACAGAACAAATGGAGTTCTGCTTTCTTTTTGAAAGGGATTATTGTGCAACTCATCTCTATGAATGTAAAATGCCAGAAACCTCCATGGCTGCAGAAAATCTAGTGCCGTTCAAAGTTTTCTTTTGAAAGCTCTGAAGAATGAGATTGATGATAGAATCCCCAATGTCTCTTTTTTTTGTAATCCACACCACACAAGATTTAAGAGCCAAGCCAGAAAACATCAAATGACTTGTTCAGCATTGTTCAAGGAGAAACATTGATGTTTTCTGCCACTGACGAGAAACACTAAGATTTTTATAAAAGGTAAAATGAGATACGACCAGCAGCATGTCTGCTACAAGATGCTGTTACACCAACTACTATAAGCAGATCAATATAAAACAAATTCATATTCCTGACTGCCTGAAAGGAAAAAAACCCTCACAAATCCACAGTGCATGAAAGAAAAATAGTGTTAACAAAAAAATGAATATAAACCTGGTCCCAGTGACCTCTAAGCCTGTAAAAATCAAACACACTTTTATATAACTCTATTATTTCTTGTTTAGGGCTAGTGGTAGATAATTCTGGTATTCACTGAACAAGAGAAAGCAAAATACTCTTATCATTTTAAGGCCCAACTCAGCCAATAAAGACACATTTTTTTCTAATTGATTTTTCTCTTCAGTCTTTAAAAATAGAAACTACATCACCACCTGGTAAAATAAATACTAAGCACTTAACGGTATGGGATTATGGTGGTCACAGAGAAAAGAGAATTACTAGGCATAGCCCACCGATTTAGAATTCTATATAAACAAGATATCTTAGATTGTATGGTCTTTAACCTATTTCACTTACATCGCTACATTTGAGTTTCTCAATACGCTTGTGAGATAGTCAAGGCACGTAATACAACATCCAAATCAGAACAGAAAGCTGAGCATCACCAACTCAGCTGGTCATCATGCCTGAGAACTTCAGGCAAGTTGTTGCTTGCCTCTTTCACAATAAGTTTTAAAATGAATGATAACAACTGAAAGGGTTACCTTCACCCAGTCAAACAGTGGGTGAAAAGTAGAAATGGGCAGCTTTTGTAGGTCCCTGATATCAAGGCAGCAGACATTAGCCTATGGACTCAGTCTTCAGACAGCCATTGAGCACAGCAGCTTCTCTGTATACAGGTGAAATCAATACTTAAGTAAGGACTAGTCCACAGAATCCGAAGGAATCTAAATCTCTTTACAGATTATCATGATAGCCATGGTCATCAGAAAGACACATAACCAAAATTAGGAGGAGACATGAATCTGTAAAGATAAAGCAAGAAAAACTCTGGTGATATCTTAGCTGAAGCTGAGGGTCACAAAAGGAAATGTGCACAGCAATCAGGCAGGTAACATAGTGAAGGAAGTGGGCTGGGTAGGAACCGGGGTGAGCTACTATGTGAAAGGAATGGCACTATTTAGCTCTAATTGAGTCCTGTTATGCAAGAGAACAGGCTCCGTGTTCTCAAATCTTCCCTTTTATCTTTAAAGAGAAACTGGATTATTAGGAGGAATTTGATTCCTAGCAACTAAATGAAAAAAGTAACATAGCATAGATCCAACCAAACATGTCTGTTGATTAGAGTTAGCCAGTATGTCAGATTCAGCCTGTGGACTAACAATTTTCAACTTCAAATTTCATTATTAAAACTTCTGGTTTATTCAACAAGACATGTTTGAAAATTTCTGGGTTCATGAAAAATTGTATCTAATTGCTCAAAATGTCCAAAAGAGGGCTCACAGAAGTAAACTAGAATTTTCACCTATTCACTGAGATAAGGGTTGGGGAGTCAACCTAAATATACCTATTATAAGTTTATTATTTCTTTAAAACTTCTGGTTGGGTTGGGCATGGTGCCTCACGCCTGTAATCCCAACACTTCGGGAGGCCTAGGCAGGCAGATCATGAGGTCATGAATTCAAGACCAGCCTGGCCAAGATGGTGAAACCCCATCTCTACTAAAAATACAAAAATTAGCCAGGTGCGGTGGCAGGTGCCTGTAATCCCAGCTACTCGGGAGGTTGAGGCAGGAGAATCGCTTGAACCCGGGAGGCAGAGGTTACAGTGAGCCGAGCTCACACCACTGCACTCCAGCCTGGTTGACATAGTGAGACCCTGTCTCAAAAAAAACAAACAAACAAAAAAAACCCCTCTGGTTTTATATTAAAAATTCATATATTTTTTGCCTTCCAATTCACAATGCATGTGTTCTTCCTTTTAATATCAAGAAAGGTGATTTTTCACCCCCAAAATCTCTAGTAAAGACTCTCCAGGACAATGTGCCACATTTAGTCTGTGGCTTTCAAAACCTCTACAAACCCTGTTTAAGAGGCATAGATTAACCAGCGTTCTCTCAAGAGTACCACCCTTTCTTACATCCAGCTGTCCTTGGACCTAAAGCTTTAGCTCCAGCTATCCATCAGATTGACAATAGTCAAGGGCCTGAAGTTGGTATGGCATACACAAAAAGAGACACGCTCCTAAGAATTCTCAAGACACAGCTTGCTGGTCTTGCTTAATCTGATCAACACCCTGACTACTGTCAGAAACAATGGCTATGATTTTTCAGGCCTTCTCTGGCCCCTTGCCTTTCAAAACAATGTCTCTGCTGAAATGCCCAGAAGAATAACTTATCTTCCTGTCAGGGTTGAGACTACAAAACTTCCTCCAAAATTGCTTCATACTGCTTTTATCTTTAATGCTAAAGTTCACTGACAAGTACTGGGACATCAGAATAACTCAGTGGTAGAGCATCAGATAGAAACTGAATGGCCTAGCAGCATGAGGCCATTCTTACAGACATCTCTTCAGAGGATCAACAAAACTATAAAATATACTAAATATATAGAAGCAAGCATGTTTCTAAGTCCATTGATATCTCTAACAAGGTAGGTTCAGGACCAGCATACATAAACATTTCAAGGCTATAGACACATACTATGACACACAACATGATATATTAAAATGTGGTAGAGCCTGAAAAATTGTGTGCCCCACCTACATTTTGTTTTATACTCTTGTTTTATTTCAAAGAGGATTCTTAAGTGTATTTCTCTTGTATTCTTCTATCTCCAGACATCAGAAATGCCCTCTGTGTGGCAATGATTAATGGCTCTCAAAAGCAAAAGAAGCTGTCTCCTCTGAAAGCTTTCTGAGACTCTAAATGTATGCTATTTTTTTCTGTGATAAATATCACCATATTTTTATGCACAATATTTTCCCCCTGGAAACTGCATAATCATGCTAGCTAAACATTGGTATAGGATTTTACTTTGAGACCTTTGGGATGTTTCCTCCATCTGCCGAGAGGCATTCTGCAGATAATCATCCTTCATGGTTTCAAACCAAAAGGAAAAAAAGTTAAAGATTAAAACTGCCAGAAAACCATAGAGTTAACTTACTTCCATTCACAAGCGTGAGAAGAAGCCACAAAGGAATTTCTGACCATTGCAATTTGTCTTAAATATGCCAATACACTGTTAACATTCAAGACTCATTAAGCAGATTTGTAGCATTCACTTCACATCTGATGTACTAGGGCCTCAGAAAATAGGTTTTTTTAACCCATTAGTGACAGTGAAGTAGACTCTGGTCACTGCAGTCCTTAACACAGCAAAATAAAGCCTATTCTCCATGAGTTATGAGATGGCATAAAAAGAAATAAGGATCTGCCCTGATATAGCATCCAGATAATGGTGGCTTGGGTATAATCTGCTGTGCCTCCAAATCAGGAGTTAAATGATAACAGATAGTTGTGGACTTTAAACCGCCAACCTCCCTTGCTATACACCTCCCCACTCCATACACCAGCAAGATATTATAAGAGGTTGTGGTGGGATGATCAAGTGAGAATTACCCCTGGGAGGCAAGTTTAGTTCAACATACACAAATCAATAAATGTGATCCAGCATATTCACAGAGTGAAGAACAAAAACCATAAAATCATCTCAATAGATGCAGAAAAAGCATGTGACAAAAGCCAGCATATTTTTTAAATTAAAACACTCAATAAATTAGATACAGAAGAAATGTTCCTCAACACAACAAAGGCCATATATGACAAGCCTACAGCTAACATTATACTCAACAGTGAAAAGTCAAAGGCTTTCCATCTAAGATCAGGAATAAGACAAAGATGGTTACTCTAACTACTTCTGTTCAACATACTACTAGAAGTCCTAGCCAGAGTGATTAGACAAGAGAAAGAAACAAAATGCATCCAAATAGGAAAATATGAGTTGAAATTGTCTGTTTGCTGAGGACACGATCTTATATAGAAAATTCTAAAGACTCCACACCCAAAACCTACTGGAACTGATAAAATCAGTAAAGTTGCAGGGTACAAAACCAACATGCAAAAATCAGTAGTGTTTATATACACTAACCACATACTGTCTGAAAAAAGAAACTAAGAAAATGATCCCACTTGCAATGGCACAAAAAAATACATACGAGTAAATTTAACTAAGGAAGTAAAAAACGTGTATACTGAAAACTACAAAACACAGATGAAAGAAATAGAAAATGACACAAATAAATGGAAAGATATCCCATGTTCATGGATTGGAAGAATTCGTATTATCGAAATGTCTACGCTAACCAAAGCAATCTACAGATTTAATGCAATCCCTATCAAAACTCTAACATAATTCTTCACAGAAATAAAAAAAAAATTCCTAAAATTCATACGGAACCACAAAAGACACCAAATAGCCAAAGCAATCTTGACCAAAAAGAACAAAGCTGGAGGCATCACACTACCTGATTTCAAAATATATTCCAAAGTAGTAATAATCAAAATGGCATAGTACAGGCATAAAAACAGACACATCAACCAATGGAATAGGATAGAGAACCCAAAAATAAACCCACATGTCTACAGTCAATTGATTTTCAACAAAGGTGCCAAGAACGCACAATGAGGAAAAGATGGTCTCTTCAATAAATTGTGCTTGAAAAACCACAGATAAAATTTAAATGTCCCCTATCTCACTCTTACACAAAAATCAACTCACGATGAGTTAAAGACTTAATTTAAGACCTGAAACTACAAAACGACCAGAAGAAAACATAGGGGGAAAGCTACATGACAGTGGTCTGGGCAAAGATTTCTTGAATATGACCCCAAAAACACAGGCAATGAAAGCTAAAGTAAACAAATGAGATTGCATCAAACTAAAAGGACATGATTAATAGAGTGAAGAGACAACCCACGAATTGAGAGAAAATATTTGCAAATCATATACCAGATAATAGGCTAATATTCAAAATATATCAAGAACTCAAACTACTCAATAACAAGAAAACAAACAACCCCATTTAAAAATAGACAAAGAACTTTAATAGACACTTCTTAGAGGAAGACATAGAAATGATCAACAGATGTATAAAAATACTCAACATCTCTAATCATCAGAGAAATGCAAATTAAAGTCACAGTGACATAGCACCTCATATCTATTAGATAAGCTAATATTAAAAAGATAAAATATAACAAGTATTGCCAAGGATGTGAAGAAAAGGGAACTTTTATACACTGTTGGTGATATTATAAATTGATACAAACAGTATGGGGGATCTTCATAATACTAAAAATAAAATTACCATATGATCAAGTAATGTCATTACCAGGTATATACCCAGAGAAATTGAAGTCAGTATGTTAAAAAGATGTCTGCATTCTCATGTTTATTGAAGCATTATTCACAATAGTCAAGATATGAAAACAACTCATGTCCATCAATGGATGAATACATTTTTAAAATGTGGTACATATACACAATAGAACACTATTCAGCCTTAAAAAACACAACAGTAACTTCTGTCATTTATGACAATATAGATGAACCTAGAGGGCCCACATTATGTTAAGTAAAATAAGTCAAGCACAGAGTCAAATATGTGATCTCACTTATACATGGAATCTAAAAAAGTCAAATTTATAGTAAAGAGTAGAATGGTTGTTACCAGAGGCTGGGGGTGGAGAAGATGGGCAGTCAATAGGCACAAAGTTACAGTTAGATAGAAGAGATAAGTTCTGGTATTCTATTGCACAGCAAGGTGACTACAGTTAATAATAATGTACACTTCAAAATAGCTAAAAGAGAGGATTTTAAATGTTCTCACTACAAAGAACTGATAACTATTCGAGGTGACAGATATGCTATTTACTCTGATTTGTTTCATAGAGCTATAGTTCTATAGTGGATCCACAGAACTCTACTATCAATTTTTTTCAGAAAGGTGGAAAATATGAGTTTTACTTAAAATGTGCTATTTACTGTATTAGTCCACTCTCACACTGCTATAAAGAACTGCCTGAGAGTGGGTAATTTACAAAGGAAAGAGGTTTAATTTACTTACAGTTCCACACAGCTGGGGAGGCCTCAGGAAACTTACAATCATGGTGGAAGGTATCTCTTCACAGGGCAGCAGAAGAGAGAATAAAAGAGTGCTGAGCAAAAGGGGAAGCCCCTTATAAAACCATCAGATCTCATGCGAACTCACTCACTACCAAGAGAACAGCAGTATGGAGGTAACCGCCTCCATGATTAAATTACCTCCCACTGGGTTCCTGCCACAACATGTGGGGATTATGGGAACTACAATTCAACATGAGATTTGGGTGGGGACACAGCCAAACTATATCACTTGCATAACATAATCTGGAATATTCTTCTTAATGTCATTAAATCTATATGAAGACTTGATTCTCAAAGATCAGGAGCTTGTAAGAGATGTCAATAAGCATTTTTAGAAAAAGTTTAATACTAGAAGATGTTTTATCTGGAAAGCTGTGATAAAAAGATTAGTACAAAAGTGGCCTCCAAGAAACCCTTATTAGCCAAAACATAAGTTCCTCTAGGCTAACCTTACTGCTGTGTCTATCCCTGGAACCCCATACCAGCAGTAATGATAGAGTCCAGTCTTCCTTTGTCTTCATCCACTCCTCACTTAGCCAGTAGTGAGGGTAACTTCTCACCTCAATTTCTAGCCATTTGTCAAAGCTTTCTTTGCTGAGGCCTTGTCCATTATTCAAAGCTTATCTTACTAAGGTCTAAATATGCAAAGGTCTTCAACTGAAATTTTCTAACAGTGCTTCCTGTATTCTATATTGCATAGTATTATATATGGAACAATTATGATTATGGTTAATTTATTCATGTACTCTATCTCTCCAACTGTACCTTAAGTTCTACAAGGTCAGAGTCCTTGCACCAGCAGCACAGTACTTGATAGGTGCTTGATAAATTAATGTAGCTTATTTGATAGGGTGAATGAAAGAGTAGAGAAGAAAGGAGAGAAATTAGGAAGGGAAGAAGGAAGAAAGGGAGAAAAGGAGAGAGGAAACGATTAAGAGACAGAAGGAAAAATGGATAGATGAACAGACACTTCTTTTTTTTTTTATTTGAGATGGACTCTCACTGTCACCCAGGCTGTAGTGCAGTAGTACAATCTCAGCTCACTGCAACCTCCTGCCTCAGTCTCCTAAATTGCTGGGATTACAGGTGCCTGCCACCACATCTCGCTAATTTTTGTATGTTTAGTAGGGATGGGGTTTCACCATGTGGGCCAGGCTGGTCTTAAACTCCTGACCTCAAGTGATCTGCCTGCCTCGGCCTCCCAAAGTGCTGAGATTACAGGTATGAGCCACTGCACTCAGCCAACACTTCTAAGCATTAAAATCAATCTAAGTGTCCATCAACGGATGACTGGATAAAGTAATCCACACCACAGAATAAAACTCAGCTAAAAAAAAAAAAAAAAAAAAAAGATATTATGTTTCCCCTCAAAAAGCTTCTGACCTAGTTGGGTAGATAGAAATATATTTACTTTTTATAACAGGAGGTCCATATTAGATGATTTATAACCACACAATCTAGTGCTTGGCTTCTAAAAGGAATACTATAGGAATTCAAATATGAAGCTCAGCATGGCTGCAGAACTCAGTGAAGTCTTTATGAAATGGAGGGAATTCTTTGCTGGAACATGAAGAAAGTGGTGAAATGGATAAGCAAAAATGAAAGATGTTGGCAAGTCCTAGAATGTTCCTTGATATTCTATCTCTCTTCTTGTATTTGTCATTAGTGATGAGTGATTTCTGCTTTGAATAGCACAGTAATTGAAGCTTGACTTTCTTAGGCTTGGAGAATAATTTTCACCCCAATGGAGAGTAAATACCAACATTTAATGGGTACATTTACTATGTAACAGGTCCTGTGCTAGGAACTGAACATAAATCATTTAATCTGGTCCTTAGACAAACCACTATGATTATGTCCACTCTACAGGTAAGAAAACTGAACCCAGGCCAAGAACCAGTTGCTTCATATCACACAACTGGAAACAGCTGATAGAAGAAATCAACCACCGATGCTTAGAAAATTTCAAAGAGCAAAAACAGACCCTCCAATTCCCTCTCAAATTTTTCATTTTAATGATAACACAGAGTTTACTTGACAGCAAAATTTACTCTGGTTAACCTAAGTTTTTGTCTTTACATCCTATATCTACGTTTTCAGAAGTCCAGATACGAGAAGATGAGACAGCATGCTGGATATTTTCATTTAGCCCTTGATATGGTTTGACTGTGTCCCCACCCAAATCTCATCTTGAATTGTAGCTCCCATTATACCCACATGTTGTGGTAGGGACCTGGTGGGAGATAACTGCATAATGCAGGCAGTTTCCCCCTTACTGTTCTCATGGTGGTAAATAAGTCTTACAAGATCTGATGGCTTCATAAAGAGTTTCCCCTTATGCTTGACTCTCATTCTTTCTTGTCTGCTGCCATGTAAGACATGCCTTTCACCTTCTGCCATGATTGTGAGGCCTCCCCAGCCACATGGAGTTGTGAGTCAATTAAACCTCTTTTTCTTTATAAATTACCCCATCTCATGTATATCTTTACCAGCAGCATGAAAACGGACTACTACAGCCCTTCAGATCCACTCACCACCCTTCATCCTGCTCTGTGCACCAACAGGTGATCTGTGGAGTCTGCAGCAGTGCACCTCTCTTTAGCTTCCCAGAGAGGTTATCCAGCAGAATGCACTCGCAGGGAATCAGGAAGGAGAGAGAGAGGTCAGGGTCCGTATTCTCCAGATACCCTCCCTGCTGGGCCACCTCAGGTTGGTGTCCTCTACTAAAGGTGGAAGATCTAGAGGATCCTAGTAAATCTCAATTTCTCTCTCTCTCTGTCTCCTCTCTCCTCTCTCTCTCTCTGTCTCTCTCTCTCTCTCTCTCTCTCTCCTCCCAACCCCTACCAATTCCCCTATTCTCCAATGTAATATTTTTTTCCTTTAACCTTTCCAGAACTAAAAGTTTTCCTATCATCAGCCTCTATCACCCTTTGCTTCTTTTTCTATGCTCAAACATATATACAGTCCTTTTACACCATAAAATGCAGCAATCCCACTTCTGGTATATATTCAAAGGGATTGAAATCAGTACATTGAAGACATACCTGCATTTCCCATGTTCATTTCAGCATTACTCACAATTGCCAAGATATAGAATAAACCTATGTGTCTATCAATGAATGAATAAAGAAAGAAAATGTGGTATATATACACAATGGAATACCATTAAGCTATTTAAAAAAAAAAAAAAAAAAGGAGGAAATCTGGTCATTTGCTGCAACATGGATGAACCTGGAGGACATGATGCCTAGTGAAATTACCCAAGTACAGAAAGGCAAATACCGCATGATCTCACTTACATGTGGAATCTAAAACAGTTGAATTCACAGAAGCAGAATATAGAATGGTGGTTGCCAGGGCCTGGGAGGGTAGAATGAGGGAAGGGGAGATGTCTGTCAAAGGCAGAGTTTTAGTTAAACAAGAGGAATAAGATTTTGCAATATCTTGCATAGGCTGGCAATTATAGTTAATAATAATGCGTATTTTTAAAAAGAATCCCTTAAATTTTCCTCAATTACACAAGTTAAGTTTTCTGCAGTGAGCCTGACTAACACAGGCAATAAGTTTGTGAATTAGAATAGTGATATTTAAAACATAAGGAAAGGTCCAGATCTGAGGTACATTTTGGAAAAAGGAACATCATTGAATGAAATACTGAAAGAGGTTAAGAAAAGCAGAATAATATCAAAAATCATCAAAGATTTTTGGGTCCAGGTAATCTGAAAAATGATAATACTGACAGAAATAGGAACATTATTAAAGGAAACTTAGGAGTTTTTCCTGTGAATATCTGTCTCTTCATTTGAATATCTGTTTGAGGAACTACAATTTTTCTGTTAAAAAGAAATAAGACAATATGATAAAATTAGAGTCTACACCGCTCCTATTAGTTCCCTTTACCAGAGCAATCTGTATCATAAATTGAATATGCATTCTTACAAACTATTTTTATATGCTCTTTACAGAAATGTATATCCTGGCCCAAGGACATTATTATTCCTAACAATACAACTATAAAATGATATGTGGTTTATTTAATCAACTACAAATCACTATTTCCATAATTTGGCAACTTAAAATTTTTACTCAAAATTATGTTTTGAAGATCTATCCATGTTGGCATATACACCTCTGTTTCATTTTTTTAACAGTTATGCAATAATTGGTCATAATTGCTTTATCTGTTTGATTTATCTGTTCGTCTACCAACAAACTTTTCACTACAATGAACAATACTTCAGGGAACCTCCTTGTCTAAGTCACCTTAGGAGAATTTCTGTAGGGTTCCTGTGGCATTGCTGGGCCAAAAAAACCAAAATGAGTTTAGAAACCTTTGTTTTTGAGGTATAGGCTATGCAATCGGGCATCAAAATGGAATTTTAACAGTACTCATTAGTAAATATAGGCCTAAAGGGAAAAGATAAAAGAACAAAGAAGAAATGAAGATAAAGATATCTGTTTGTAGTGATATTTCTATTTCTTTTTCCAGCTAGGGGATGAAAATAGCACTGTTCATCAGGCCATAAACCAGGCACCTTACAGTCATTATCTCATTTAGTTTTCACCTATACCCTTCAAGAGATAACTGACATTCACCAATGCCTCATTTTCGGTAATAGTTTCCACCTCCACTATAACTCCCTTTTCTTTTAATCAGAACAATACAACAGATAGGAAATTCCAACTGTTTGAAGTGTATCCTTTTTTAAAATCATCTTTTCCAATGTAAACAAAGAGTAAAGTCACTAATAAAGAAATAATGAGTAACTTGAAGGCAATAGGAAAAGTAGAAGCTGAATAATCCACAAAGTAGTCAACCCCTGGAGAAATCAGGAATTGACTCTACTTGAACTCTTAAAATCTATTTGTCCTCCCAATGAGGGTTTGCTGGTTTGAGGCAAAAAGATGTATTCTTCAATTAACTGAAGATGTCAAACTTGCATCAGAAACCCTCAATAACTCCTGGCAGTGAAATAAATTAGGATTTACCCTAGATAAACACAGGCCACATTTATTAGAATCCTCATAATAAAGCTACACTATCAGGTTAAATAAACTATATTTTTCCAGAACATGATGGTTTTAAGACAAAGACAAAATACAAAAGAGAAAAAAATTCAGATATCCCTCCAACCTACTCAGAAAGGCTGTACCTAGAGGGCTTTGTGGTTTCCTTTTGTTTCCTGTTGTATTACCTCTTCAACTTCATTCTACCATTAGCTCTTCAGATCAATAGCCCAAGGTTGGGCATGGAGGAGCTTCAGAGACGAGCAGCAGAAGCTAGTGTCTCTGGTGTCACTAATCTCTGAGTTGAGAATTGTTCTTGGTTTTTAGATACACAGTAAACTGTCTAAGAGCTAATATCTGCCAAATTTTCTTTCTCTGATGCCCATACTGAATAAATGGGGAAGATAATTTTCCTTAGGAGAGCTGTGCACAGAGTTAGCCTTAGGAATAGAGTTAGTAGTAATAAAACAATAACTAATGTTTTGCAGTAGTGTGCTATTTTATTTACTATTCACAACACTCTAGAGCTATCACTAAGGCTCACTCACACAGCTGCCTAAGGATACAAAATGGGCAAATGACAAAGTTGAGACTGATATCCAGGGTTTCTGACTCTTATCATTCTCCCACAGTACTATCCTGCCTAGCTTTTTGTAGGTGCTTATTTGATATTTGTGAATAAAGGTCCCTCTTCGTTGTAATCCCACCTGTCTCCTACCCGCCTATCTGAATTGCCTGACATTCAATGATCAGCCATTCAGCCCTCTAGCGGAAGAAATTATTCCCTATTAAAGTGCAAATATCAGGGCCTAGTGTGGCAAGTCACGTGGGTAACAGCAGCACTTTGCAAGGTCAAGGCTGAAGGATCGCTTAAGACCAGGAGTTTGAGGCTGCAGTGAGCTATGAAGGCATCACTGCACTACAGCCTAAAATAAATAAATGAATTAAGTCCAAATATAAAGAGCTATACCTGTAAAAAAAGTTTAACCTAGTAATTCCATTCTTAGGAATAATTCGACAAAAGTAAACTACTAAATACATGAGCTGTTTGGTGTTGTACTTTCTGTGATAACTAAAAGAAAAAGAAAGAAGGAATTAAAGAGGTCAGGAAAGAGATGGAAGACAGAGAAAACAATTTCTGGAAATAACCTAAATGCCCAAAAATAGGGGAATAAACTGTAGTATATCGAAGGCTAGAACAGTGTTTTTCAAACTGTAGGTTGCAATTCATAAGGAGAGATGAAAATATTTCAGCTGATCAAAGTCAGCAGTTTTTTTTAATTAAATGATTAAGAAAGAAAATACACCCCTCCCTCAGGATATTCACAGATTGGTTCCAGGACCCCCACATGTACCAAAATTCACACATACTCAAGTCCCACAGTTGGCCTAGTAGAACTTGGGTATTGGAAAATTTGGCCCTCCATATACTGAGTTTCACCTCCCGCCAGTAATGTATTTTCATTTTCAATCCATGATTGGTTGAAAAAAGTCCACATGTAAGCAGACCTGTGCAATTCAAACCAGTGTTGTTCAAGGGTCAACTGTATTATAAAACAGAATAAAATGAAATAGAAAATATCAGACTACATCACTCCTTGTGAGGGTAAGAATTATCTCATAAAACCTTTATTTCTCAGCCAGGCGCAGTGACTCACGCCTATAATCCCAGCATTTTGGGAGGTCGAGGCGGGCGGATCACGACGTCAAGAGATCGAAAGAGATTGAGACCACCCTGGCCAACATGGCGAAACTCCATCTCTATTAATAATACAAAAATTAGCTGGGTCTAGTGGTGCACACCTGTAGTCCCAGCTACTCTGGAGGCTGAGGCACGAGAATTGCTTGAACCCAGGAGGCAGAGGTTGCAGTGAGTGCAGTGAGCCGAGATTGCGCCATTGCACTTCAGCCTGGCGACAGAGCAAGACTCCACCAGACAAACAAACAAACAAAAAAAAAAACAACCTTTATTTCTCTGTAAATATGAATGTGTTTATGTGTATGTTTACCAAGTATAATGTGAAAGATCTTTCTTAGTATGGAAAATGACAAAAAAATTTGAAGTGCACTGGCCTAGGTTATTATTCATTCATTAGAATTTACTTGAGAGAAATTCTGGAGAAAATTTATAATAATGTTAAGGAAAAAGCTGGTCACAAAGTGGTGTAGATATTGGGATGGCAAATATAGAAAATATGAATGTGCATATGTAAATGACAAGAAAGGCATGAGCAAACAGTCGTCGTTCTAAGAAGATGTATGTGATTATTACCCCTCATTTTGTTTTTTATTTCTAATCTGAGACAAAAAGATCTACAATTAACTCTAGTTTAGACTGGCCTTAAAATCTGTTGATAATTCCAGTAAATAAAGCAAATCGGAATGCACTTCAAGCAAGCAAAGAATCAATCTACTGAGGATACTTATAAATGAAACTAGAACGCCAGAGACATAAAATATGCCTGATGAATGGAACAAAACATTTCTAAGCCCAAGAGCATGTTTCTTTCTTTATACACATGACAATGCTGAGAGGGATAGCCAGCTAAATCATCTCTTGTTCATTTATACCTTAGCATTAGTTAGTGTACCTGGTCCCTTCCAATAAAAGAGTTAGCTTGTGTCAAAAATAGATAAAACTGCTAATGGTGAGAAGAAATTGTAAAAAGAGGCATTAGAAGGTGCTACGTTGTTTCTCTTCAGCATCTTCTAGTATCTCTTTTTAATTTATAATTTGCTTAAAATTGGCTGTTTCAAAGTATCTTGTGACCATCATAAAGATGAATGAGACCCATATTAAGTTAAAGTACTTCATGAAGCCACCATAGCTAGTCTGGAGTTACTCTGGGTAAGAAGCTAGACTTGGGGGCTGGATGAGGAAAGAAAGGGGCAAGGGAAATTGTTAATGAGGCTATAATCAGTATAAGTGGAAACAGGTGGAGAAAGCAAACAGCAAACTTGAGATTTCTTCTTACCCCTCCACACCATATCCAATAGAGTGAGAATGATCTGTGCTTTCAGACACTAAAAGCCGTAGATGCTTACCAACGAACTCAAATAATTTCAAGCTTTCATGGTGCTAGCTAGCCCACAGAATCTGAATTGATCTTGTTTGTCAATCAAATATTGAAGGCCAATCTGCATAAATTGTTACAATTTCTAAAGTATGTGGCAGGACGAGGTGTTCTGATCCCATATGCACTTATTTCCCTCTGGTCCTCATCACTCATTGAGAAAATACATTTGGTAAAGCTGATTTAAAGTGAGATTAAAAAATAATTGTAAATATTTTACACATTTATGAGATACATGTGATATTTTGTTGCATGCATAGAATGTGTAATAATCAAGTCAGGGTATCTGGGGTACTCATCACCTAGAATATTTATCATTTCTATGTGTTGGGAACATTTCTAGCTACTTTGAAATATATGTTACAACCTGGACATAGTAGCTCATACCTGTAATCCCAATACTTTGGGAGACCAAAGCAGGAGGATTGCTTGAGGCCGGGAGTTCAACCAGCCTGGGCAACATAGCAAGACCTTGTCTCTACAAAAAAAAAAAAAAATTAAAAATTAGCCAGGCATGGTGGCCTGCACGTGTAGTCCCAGCTATGTGGGGAGCTGAGGCAGGAGGATTCCTTGAGCCAGGAGGTCACAGTAGCAGTGAACCATGATGGTGCCACTGCTCTCCAGCCTGGGCCACAATGAGAACCTGTCACCTCCCCCAAAAAAGAAAGAAATATGTATCACATTATTGCTAACTATAGTCACCCTATTCTGCTATCAAACATTAGAACTAAAAGAGAGGATTTTTAAACTAGTAATGCTAAAAGAGGTGGTCAATACTAAGAGAATACTAAAGGTTTTTTGGAAGATGTACCACTCTTAACAACAGGAAAAAATAACCTCAGTCTCTCTTTACATGGCACAATTAAGATGTACCACCACTCCCAGATCAGGATCAGGAAAAAAAGTCATCATGACCTTAATATGGGGTAGGCAGATAGGAACAAATTACTGAAAGTTACTCCACAGATCCAATGCCTCTTCAAAAGGTAAAATAATGAACAAAGTATATTTGTCTTCTCTAAATTTCCTTTAGATCGTGGTAATATGGACATTAACAACATATCCTATATAGAAGAGAGCAAACAGAAAGGTCATCCCTTCTCTACAAGCTAATTTTAAAAGATGCTGAATGGACATTTCTGAGATCCCACTTCATCTGTAGATTCTTGGTGGTAATTTCATCAGCTAATTTCTTGGGTGGAAGCTGGGAGATGTCCCACACTTAAACTGAGGAACCAAATACCTAAAATCAAGATTGAGCTTTCTTTCCTGTTACACCACTGAACTTTTTGATCTAGCACAGATTTTACCCATGAATAAAGAGAAAATTACTCACATTGGGGAAGGATGAAGTTTTGGAGTGAGTAAGGTACCATGCAGAGTTTGCGATGGCAGAATCAAAGCTTTTATATTCTCTATCACACCCCTATGTCATCTACAGTTACAAAATTCTGGGACAAAAGAAAAAGGAAATGAGTCTAGACTACCATGTGGTGAAAGTACCTCTAAATTCTAGTGTAATTCCCCACATTTAAGGCAAGATGCTAGAAAAATACAACTTCATCCAAGGTTAAGTGTAACTGTTCGCATGATTTTTAGAATCCTTAATGTACTACCCTTATTGACCAAGTTACTGACTAGCACTAGTTAATGCAAACTATTGTTTGCATTTTATAATACATTACATTTTATAAGTACTTTAAGTGGCCAACATAAAAATTAATGAGACTCATATCAGGTTAAACCACTTCGTAAAGCTACCTCAGCTGATCTGGAGTTACTTGGGTAAGGAGAGGCTAAACTGGAGGTCGTGGGACACTGGGAAGTATGTTTAGCTTCTTCGCTAACATTACATAACAGAGAAGTATTTAAGAAAACATTAAACCTAATTTGTCCATGTGCATTAGACACACCCATGAACACACAAGTTCAGTTCACAAATGAGAACATCAACTGCCTTTTAAAAATTCAACAGCCGTTCATGCTAAAAATTCTCAATAAATTTGGTATGGAACATATCTCAAAATTATAAGAGCTATTTATGACAAATCCACAGCCAATATCATTCTGCATGGGCAAAAACTGGAAGCATTTCCCTTGAAAACTGGCACAAGACAGGGATGCCCTCTCTCACCACTCCTATTCAACATAGGGTTGGAAGTTCTGGCCAGGACAATCAGGTAAGAGAAAGAAATAAAGGGTATTCGATTAGGAAAAGAGGAAGTCAAATTGTCCCTGTTTGCAGATGACATGATTATATATTTAGAAAACCCCATCGTCCCAGCCTAAAATCTCCTTAAGCTGATAAGCAACTTCAGCAAAGTCTCAGGATACAAAATCAATGTGCAAAAATCACAAGCATTCTTATACACCAATAACAGACAAACAGAGA
>NW_012107886.1:1667462-1727784 GCF_000951045.1 Mandrillus leucophaeus | reverse complement strand
AAAACCAAACACTGCATGTTCTCACTCATAGGTGGAAATTGAACAATGAGAACACTTGGACACAGGAAGGAGAACATCACACACCGGGGCCTGTTGTGGGGTCGGGGGAGGGGGGAGGGATAGCATTAGGAGATATACCTAATGTAAATGACGAGTTAATGGGTGCAGCACACCAATATCGCACATGTATACCTATGTAACAAATCTGCACGTTGTGCACATGTACCCTAGAACATGAAGTATAATAAAAATATACATTTTCAACTTATTTAAAATATATATGCTTTATTTCTGAAGGAAAATATCTAGTCCTTGTGACATAGGAAGTGGCAGGGAAGCGCTGGGTAGAGAAAGGCAGGGTCCTTGGCTAGGGCTCTTCCCTTCCGGCCTGTGCCCACGGACCTAGGTGAGGACAGGCACTCCTGCTTTTGCGCCCAAATGCTGCATTTTTCCAAGACCACTCTGGTGCACCACACCCCCCATGCTGTGCCTATAAAAACCCCAAGACCATAACGGGCACAAATACAGACAGCTGGACCGCGAGAGGAGCAGAGGAACGGAAGAGCACACTGACAGGCACCAGTGGACTCCGGCGGGCCATGAAAGGCAGGACAACACGGAATTTGGCTGCGAGTGGCCAGACTCCAGGGGAAGATCACCTTCCCACTCCATCCCCCTTCTGTCCTCCCCATTTACCTCACTGAGACCTACTTCCACTCAATGAAACCTTGCACTCATTCTCCAAGCCCGCGTGTGATCCCATTTTCCCAGTACACGAAAGCGAGAACCCCGGGATACAGAAAGCCCTCTGCCCTTGCGATAAGGCAGAGGGTCTAATTGAGCAGACTAACACAAGCAGCCGGAGGATGGCTACACTGAAAGAGTGCACTGTAACACATACCCGGGGCTTCGGGAGCTGTAGTCAATCAACCCTAGATGCTGCCCTGGGGTCAGAGCCCAAAAAGGCTCCTCACGACCTGCCAGTCTGCGTGTTCCTCCGAGGGGTTTGAGCAAGCCACACCCTCATCGCACCCACTGCGAGGGGAATAAGGGAACTTTTCTCATTTACCTGGACTAGCTGAGCAGATTGATTATTTATTTCCTTGCTAAAAATGAATTATATTCTTTCCATATTTGAATCTAATTTCTGAATGAAATGGTCTTATGTTTTATTCTCAATACCT
This sequence comes from Mandrillus leucophaeus, assembly GCF_000951045.1. Classification (NCBI taxonomy): domain Eukaryota; kingdom Metazoa; phylum Chordata; class Mammalia; order Primates; family Cercopithecidae; genus Mandrillus; species Mandrillus leucophaeus. Next base: position 1,726,600 of record NW_012107886.1, on the reverse strand, counting down.
TGATGCTGAAACTTTCTAGATACCAGACTACATTCAAAAAATATACCACCAAAAAACTATTTTGTAAACAAATGACTAAACTGGAGCATATTTGCCATTTGGACTGGCAGATTTTCTACTGTAGAGCTCTATCAGTTCTGGTTTTTAAACACTGGACTCTGGAAACAAAAATCAGGCATTTGATTGAACACAAATAAATGAAAGTTATTGATATTTTTCAGGACCCCCTAATTTGCAGAGCTTTATACTTTTCAAAATGTCCCCAAACCCATTATATGATTATGTCACTTGATTCCCACATATGTTTATGAGGTAGATCAGGCCACAGTTAACATCATCCCCAATTTATATATGAGGATCCTGACACACAAAGAGGTTGTGTGACCTATACAATGTCACACAGAAAGTTAACATAGAAGAGGGGTCAACACAGATCTCCTGGTTGCTAATTTGTTTTCTACCACATCACTTCACTCCCAAACATCAACAGCCACATCTCTTTAGTGTGTTCAAGAAACGCAGGTAAGAACAGTGATTATTATTCCCCTGGATTCTCCTCTCTGCATTGTGCAGAACAAGCAATTTCCAGCTACTAACATACATAGTTGCTTTCCTGCAAAGTTTTCCCCTAGAAGCCCTGAAATTTTCAAAAAAGTTATCTATTGCTAGATGGAGGTGTGAAGAAGCTTGTGGTTTTATCTTCCAATATCCCAGCTTGATCTATTAAATTTTGAGCTCAGTGCTTCTTTAAAGGTGTTTAAAATTCAGTGCTCAAATCCCAAATTGCTCAAGGGTCAGCAAGTCAAATTCATTTATACTTTATCCCCAAGTTTCTTTCCTTTTTATCCTTTCTTTTATATGAAAAGCAATAAACCAGTGACCCATGCTTTTCACTCAGAGACTCTTTGGTCTGTACTTTAATCACTTCTTATCTGGTATTTTCACTATAGGGTATCATGCTGAAAATAAGTACTATACAACTATTTACTTCTCACTGGACAATTCCAGCAATTTCTATCAAGTCAGTTCAATACTTAGTGAGATTGGCAGTTATCAAATCATGAGTCCAAATCTGTCACCACTTGGAAGATAAATAAGATCAGGGATGTGGGATTGCAAAAAACAAAGGAAATCTATTTGAGACTTTATATAAAACAGTTTGCAAACAGCTAATGAATGCTAGGTGAACAAAACAAAACCCTACTTACAGTTATACATGGAAAAGACTACAGTCATTAAAGACAATGGCATAGATCTATGTTTACTGATATAAGATATTCATAACATTTTATAGAAGTATAGATAATGCAACTGCATCTTAAATTTTATCCATGTGTAGAAGAAAATCTGGAAATTGTAATTTTCTCTAAGCAGCGGAATTATGGATTTTTTATATTTTTAAATTTTTTTTTATATTTTCTAGTTTTTCTCTAATGAGTTTATCTTTCTTACCTTATAAATCAAAGCCTGTCTGTGGAAATTTAACTAAAGCAAAGGTTAATAGGGCCATGGACCTCCCTTTCCGTCTTTCAAATGAGTTACAGAATACAAGTGTAAAGGAAAAAATCTCTTAGGACAAAATGACAAATTATTCCTGGGAAGGATTTAAATTATGATACATGTTAATTAATACTCAATAAATTAGGTAAGCAGGGACCTAACGGCAGCTTCTTCCTCATCTTTTCTGGAACTTGTTTTCTTAGTTCTCTTCCTTTTGGGGAGGGGAAGCAAATAGGTGGCTTAGTAAGATAGAGGCCTGGGCTCAGAGTCAGAAGGCCTTGGTTACTTTGTTAGTCTCTCCTCTTAATTGGGTAGGATTCACCAGCTCTCTGAGTTTTGATTTCTTTATCAAGAATGAAGACAATAATACCTAATTCAGGTAAGCATTCCCTGAGAAAATATGTGTGAAAATTTGGAGCATGGAGTTAGAAATCAAAAGCTGTAACTTAAACATGAATCTCTCCCGATTCTCACACTGGTTTTCTGCTCTGTCTGAAATAAAAACAGATACATTAAGTACTCAGGTTCTCGGATCTCATTTCCATTGGCTGCATGGTTCTAACTGGTATTCAAGCTGAGATGGCATGACAGCTAGGCCTTTCTAATCATCCTATTATGCCAAAGAAGACATGGTTCCCATCAAGAGACTGTGACTATTCTGAACTTTTTTAAACATTCAAAACAAGGCATGAATAGGTGTCTTTGAAGCAGGATTCTCAGCTTGAACCTAAGCTGTGTCCACCATTAACATTCATGGTCAGGACATATCAGGGCAGATCTGGCAGATAATAGGGTAGGGTAGATGAGAATTCATTTGCATGAGTAAATAAGACCCTCCTCTCCCCACAAGACATAGGAATGTTCTCCTGAGTTCTCTTTATACTCTTGACCATCATCACCTCTAGCTTTGCCTCTCTTTATTTAGAGAGATAAAAGAAGATACTGCATGCTTGAAAAAAGGAACAGGATACATGAAAAAGAAACAGAGAACAAAAAAGAACCATGAAGATTTAAGTGTGATTATCCACATTTAAAATGCAATAAAAGAGGTTAATGATTCAATCAAGGAAACTCCAAAATATAGAGTCAAAAAAAAAAAATCAAAGAAATGGAAATAAAAGAGGAAAAAATAAGAAAATTATAGAATGAATCCAGGAAGTCTAACATTAGTTCCAGAGAGAGGCACTGCTAGTTTTTCTGAAGAGCCTTTTAGTACTATTTAAATATTTTAAATGTGTACCTGTATTGCTTTAATAAAACAGAAATTAGTTTTCAAGTATTATTTGTACTTATTGTATCCACTTTGTCACTTCTATTTACTCATTAAACACACCATAGTAATTACACTTACTGAAGTCAACATTGATTTTCTAAATGCCAGATCTAGTGGGCAGCTTCCAATACTCATACTACTTGAGAACTATGTAACATTTGTCATGTGATCACTCCCCAGCCCTCCCTTAATTTCTAGAATGCCACTCTTCTTTAGTTCTCCTTCTCCAAGAGCTCAACATCACCATTGCTGTTTTTTCTTCTACATTACATTAAACTTTTATGTCCCATCTTGATACCTATTCTCCTTTTACTCTACACACTTGCTAGATAGTCTTACTCCTAAGTTTTGACTTCCAATCTGTAAGTCAATAATTGCCAAATCTGAATCCCATGAGCTTGATTTCCAGCTGTCTACATCTTTATGTGATGTCCTACATACACCTCAAACACAGCATACACAACATTGATTTCATTATTTGCCTATTTTCCTCCACTCCCCAAACCCAAATCCACCCAATCTGCTACATTTTTCATTCCAGCTTAATGGCCTGGCCAAGCTAAAAACCTTAAGGTTACTCTCAACTCCTTCCTCAACCTTCAGATCAGAAAGAGCTATAAGTCTGGACTGCTCTCTCCGCCTACATTGTCACTACCTTATCTTAAGTTTATCGTTTATCTTCAGATGCTATTCTCTTCCTATCCAGTCCATCCTCTGCATTACTGCCCGTTATATTCCTTAAAACCATATCTGCTCCTGCCTAAAAGCTTTCAACAGCTCATTATCAGTAACATTTTCTTTGCCTGTCATTAGAGGCCTTCACAGTCTGACTATGACCCATGTTCCAGACAATGTGCCTTAATACAGAACCTCCGCCCCAGACACACTGGATTCTTCACTGGTCCTGAATGCCTCAGGCTCTTTCATCACTTCACCTGGTCCAACTGCCTAGAATTCCCCACCTTGATTTCTTCAACTGGAAAACTTACTAATTCTTCAAGGCCTTACGGAAATATCACATTATCTATAAAGCCATGCAGGGAAAATTCTTCTTCAGTGTTCCCAATATCCTGATATCCTGTGTTGTTATCTCCTGCAGCATTGTGAGTCAGGCTTTGGATCTCTAGCAAAAGGCCATACACACATACACACACACACATACACGTGCGTGCACGCACACACACACACACACACACACACCCCTCCAAGTTCTCATGTATTTAGCTTGCAGTAAGTACAAAACTTAACAGAAGTGGCTGCACAGAGTAGAGGCACATGCAGGAAGTCTTTCCTTGGTTCTTGGTTCCCCACAGATTGCGCAGCTGCCACTGCCACTGTCCATTTAGGTAGGGTATGGCTATGTTTGAGAAAAAAGTGGCAATATGGTTACACCATCACTCCTTTATACTCGGACTTATAGCATCATCCACCTATGAGCTTCCTTTTTAGGAAATGTTAACAAACAGCAGACCCTCCTGATTCTTAATTTAGCCCGTGTGCAGACATATCCTCACAGAGGAGAGAGAGCTGAGCCAGGGCTCAATGTTCCTGAATAATGTCTCTGCCTGCAGACTTCCAGTCACAGGAAGTCCATCTTCCCACACCTCTACTATTAAAGTTGCCAATTTTGTATTATAATTTATTTATGTCTCTGTCTTTAGCACTGAACTGTGAGCTTTCTGAAACCAAAAGCCATATATTATTCATATTTGTATGCTCAGTGACAAGCCCAGCATTTGGTACCTAGTAGGACACACAATAAATTTTGTTAGATGAGCCAGCCTAAAACGCCTTTCAAAATCTGGTTTTCTGAAAGCTTGTTAGATCTCACAATCTATTTGTAATCCTGAGCTTCTATAACTTGGTGAAGGATACACACTGTACAAAAAGATATTTCAAAGAAGTAATCTTGGGCAGCTAAAATTACAGGTTATTTGTGATGGTCTTGTACAATTCTGACCTAAAATACCATCTTCTTTGTCTACCTGTTGGGAAAATAATCATGATACTGCCTGGCCTCCTGGAGTCACAATTACCCCTGTGGGAAATTCAAGGCCAAACAGTCAGCCTAAAAAAGAAAGGGTCCCTCTCTCACCACAGATATCAGATAGAGATTGTCTGGAGGAGGGGATTTCCAGGATGCTACCAGGAAGAGGTTTGGGCAAAGTGACTTACGAGGTCACTCCAGCTGGGCTGGCTGGACTGCTGGTTCTACACTCTACCCCTCCTTCAGCAAGACCCCCAACTTATGGTGTCAGGAAAAGTACACCGTTTTGTATTAAATGCACCTGAAGTCTCATTTTGGTTCCACAATTTACTAATTGAATGACCATGGCAAACTGCCAAAATTCCATGAACTTCTATTTTCTCATCGGTAAGACGCAGGATAATTGCTGTCTCTTATACACATCTAGATGTGTATAAGAGACAGTCTCCTGACCTCGTGATCCGCCCGTCTCGGCCTCCCAAAGTGCTGGGATTACAGGCTTGAGCCACCGTGCCCGGCCAAGATAAAGTATTTCACATACCTAACCTAGTATCGACTTTGCGCTAGGTAAATAACAGCTGATAACAGATAGGAAATAACTGAACTAGAAGAAGAATTGACTTTATGGGATAGAAAAACACTGGAGCAGACTTCAGACCAGGGTAATAAACAGCAACAACACTGTGACCCTGGGCTAATTACATAATCTTTCAAGGATACAGCTTCCTCAACTATAAATCCAGGAAATTTGACTTGACAATTAAGTTTTTTTTCCAGCCATTATTAACGTTCTAGATTTCATGCATCTAGCTTTAGATCCCCAATTTCAAAAAGAACATAACTTTTAACAATAAAACAACAGAGGCCAGAATGATTAAATGACCTCTCCAAGGTCAAATAGCTAATAAATTACAGAAGACGGGAGCTAAGATATATTATCTTTACTATGTACTAGGTTCCATGCATTATTCTTGGATCTCACTTAATCTTCTTATAATAGGTATTATAGTCTCTTTATGTTTTTAGCAAAGCTACCAACCCTTTAAAAATGATAGTTGTGTTGTTTATGATTAGTAGAACTGGTGATGTCCACTTAAGGTAGACCTTCTTTTTTTCTGTCAAGAACCACCACTGAGGCTCCTTGCAGCCTGTAGACATAATTTGAAAAGTAAACACATGCTCTAAAAGTTAAGGATATAGTTACCATATGACCTAGCAATTTCATTCCTAGGTATACACCCAAAAGAAGTGAAAATAAGGATTCAAACAAATGCTTATATATGCATATTCATAGCAGCAGTACTGTTTTTTTTTATGTAACTTTTAAGTTCAGGGGTACGTGTGCATGTTTGTTTTATATGTAAACTAGTGTCATGGGGATTATGTACAGATTATTTTGTCACCCAGGTATTAAGTCTAGTAGTACCCATTAGTTATTTTTCTTGATCCTCTCCCTCCTCCCATCCTCCTCCCTCTGATAGGCCCCAGTGTGTGTTGTTCCCCTCTATGTGTCCATGTGTTCTCATAATTCAGCTACCATTTATAAGTGAGAACATGTGGTATTTGTTTTCTGTTCCTGTGTTAGTTTGTTAAAAATAATGGCCTCCAGCTCCATCCATGTTGCTGCAAAGGACATGATCGTGTTCTTTTTTTATAGCTGCATGGTATTCCATGGTGTGTATGTACCACATTTGCTTTATATACTCTAACACTGATGGGCATTTAAGTTGATTCCATGTCTTTGCTACGGTGACTACAGCAGCAGCACTATTCACGATAAGCAAAAGGTAGAAACAACTGAAAAGTCCATCAGCAGATAAATAAACAATTGTGGTATATCCATATAATAGAATATTATTTCAGTATAAAAATGAAGTACTGATACAGACTAAAACATAGATGAACTCCAAAAGCATTAAGTGAAAGAAGTCAAACACAAAGGTCACATATTATATGATTTCATTTCTATGAAATATTCGGAATAGGCAAATCCACACAAACACAAAGCAGATTGGTGGTTGCCAGGGTCCAGGGAGAAGGTATGTGGGAAATAGGAAGTAAGTATTTAATGGTATAGAATTTTATTTTGGGATGATGAAAATGTTTTGGGACTAGATAGAGGCAGTGGTTATACAACATTTTGAATGTACTAAATGCCACTAATGTGTTGACTTTAAAATGGTTAATTTTATGTTATGTGAATTTCAGCTCAATTAAAAAAAAACCTCATGCCCAATAATATGAGAAAACTGGACATAGGGATGAAGGAAAAGGAGCATTAAGAATCCAAAGTCCTCATGGCAGAGATGGGATCAAGATCTCAACCCATTCTGTCCAAAGTTTAAAGTAACTAAAATCTGTTGAGAAGGACTTAAGTGGCTGTGACTGTGGTTAACTAATAGGAGAGAAGCCAAGAGGTTGAAAGGCAAACCTGCCTTCAAAGGAGGGGAGTGTATTGGGACTGCTTCCCAGGCTCAGCAGCAGGATCTGGTTTGCTGTTGGAGGATGCAGTCCATAGGGCACTGTGTGGCTGACGTTGCAACACCTTTGCATCAACCACCCAGGCGCTGGGGCACAGTGGATGTGTGCCCATTCAACAACAAATCCATTCATTCTACAAATAGGTATTCAGCATTTCCTTAGTACCAGGCATCGTTCTATACTTTAGGTAAGACAGAAATGGCCTTTGTTTTCATGCAACGTATATAATATTGAGTAAAGTACACAAAAGATAAGAAAAGAAAAAGGATGAATTCAGATAATTGATCACAGCTATGAAGAAAAGAAGGCAATGCAATCTTGTGTAGATGTGATTAGAGGGGATGAGAGACGCAGTATTAGATAGTGGTCAAGGAAATATCTTTGAAGAAGTAATATGTTAGTTGAGACCTAAATCTTCAGCATGAGGACTGGTGTGCGGGAGTGATACCACAGCACAGCAGAAGCTAGTTTACTAATACAGACACTTTACCTCACAATTCCTAACTCCTTACAGAGCTAAGTTCCATATTCTGCACACAGTGAACACTTAACAAATATTGATGGAGGTCAAAATGAGAGGGAGTATCTAGATGGCATCCAAAAGGTTTGTTTAGTTTGGTTTTGCTTTGATTTTGTTCCAGTTTTGTCTGCAGGAAGCAAGACATTTGCCCTAAAACATCGTTCCTTCTACTCAAATATAACTGCTGACAAGGCTCAGAATGAAACACATGTATTGTACTTGTTCTATTGATCAAATGGTTAGAAGGAAGAATTAAGCCATTTTCAAGCTTCCTTGAAAAGCAGAACTAGAAAAGTAGCACAGTAGAGAGATTCCCCTGACCTGGGAATTATGAGACCATTGTTCTGGTCTCAACTTTCCTCTAACATTCCATACAATCATAGGAAAATCAATTCAACTATTTGCACCTTGATTTTCTCTAAACAGTGGGAAAAATGAACTATACAATCTCTGAGGTCTTGTTCTTGTATATGATCTATATGGGATCAGAGGAGAGTAGGGCTCAGAGAGAAAGATTTAACTAGGGCATCACAGACATTGATCAGACATGGGGACTCGACAATGACTGATCCATGTGTTTATTTCTCTGGGACATAATTGCTCTCCCTGTCTTCACATTCATATCAGCACTTCTCAGATTCAGCTCCTTTTCTAAAAGTTCTCCCTCCCTCTCTTTACTTACGAGAATGATTGAGACTCCTGTTGATAAATAAAACAAGAGGTTTTGAATAAAGCAATAACACTTGAAAGCTACATCAATTTCTTTTTGTCTTTTTCTTTCCAAAAAATAAAAATCTCACTTATAAGCAAATTAGCTTTACACGTTACCTCCCTGCACTTGGGGAGACAGAATAAACAGATTTTTCTTTAAAACGGCATCAAGACAGTACAAATCTACCCTGAAGAAAATTATAAAAGCAGCAAATGCCCATTCAATTCAATAGTAGAAGGAGGAATTTTCCTGTATCTTGGAAAGTAGGAGAAGATATTGAGGTCAGTTTGGTACAAGTAATGTTTATGAAACACAATGTTGTTCTCCTTCCTATAAATACAGACTGCAGATCTTATTAATCAGACTTCGCTTCCTCCCTTTGCAAATGTAAAATTTTAATTGTTCTAATCCCTTCCCTGTTGATTTCTTGCTACAATTTTACACAGCAGCAAGTGACCTCTTTATTTTCTCAGAAATACATCAGCACAGTACCACAGTCCTAAATACTATATATTTTAACTGAGTGAAGGAAAAAAAAAAGAGGAAATCAACTCTGAAGTTCAGGGCCCTAAAAATAGTCTTCTCCAAAAGGACACACATTTACTCATTGGAAGCTAATGTTAATTATCTTTGACTTTCATGGCCAAGAAACAAAAATCTTGAGGTTCTGTTTTTAGCAATACCTACCTACAAAGAATCAATGTATTGATTTGAGAATACTACCTGTCTGTATCTAATATCAAAAAAAAAATCTCAGGAAAAATTTTTACTGCTTGACCACTGAAAGTCAATATCTCATATACACTTATATACTCATGAAGGGCCATTTTCTATAATATGGTACATATAAAAAATGCATTGACTGGAATTCAAAGAACCCTCATTTCAGCCCCTATCCATCTGATAGTTATGTGATTCCAATCAAATCATTTAATTGCTTTAGGCCTAATTTTTCTCACTGTAAACAGTTGTAAAACACTAGAAGAACATCTTAGTAAAGCGGTTTTATGATTCTACAAAATAAAATATTAAATACCTCTTAATAAAAAAACCTTTGCATATGTTTTATTAAAAATTTGTAGATAGCATAAAGCTGTGCTGTACAATACAATTGCCACTAGCCACATGTGGATATTTAAATTTAAAATAATTAAAAGTAAAATAAAATTAATGCCTCAGTTGTACTAGCCACATTTCAAGTGCTCAAATAACTGCATGTTACCAGTTATTACTGTACTGGACAGCACAGGTATAGAACATTTTTGTAATCACAGGAAGATTTATTTAATGGCACTGGTATGAAGTGACAGAAAAAGCACTGTGCTTTATCATCTTTACATAGCACTAAAAGAAACGTTTCAGCCATTCAACTGAATATTCCAATAGACATCAATCTATACATTAACACCCATGGGCGCAGTTATTCAACCAGTTACAAATCTATCTGCTTTTTATCATTGACTCACAAACTTTCTCCTTCTTATTTATAAGAATGTCATGAGAGATATTATCAAATTGCTTGCTGAAATCCAAGTGCCCACTGTCTGTTGTAACAGACATCTGTAACTCTGTCAAAAGAAATACAGAATAGAAAGTTCTTCTGTCATGGTCAATTATTGTTTGTTTATTTTTAGAGACAGGATCTCACTCTGCCACCCAGGCTAGAGTGCAGTGGCATGCTCACAGCTCACTGCAGCCTTGACCTCCTGAGCTCAAACAATCCTCCAGTCTCAGCACCCTCTAAGTAGCAGGGACTACAGGTGTGCATGACCACACACAGCTAATTTTTGTATTTTTCATTGAGATAGAGTCTTGCTTTGTTGGCCAGGCTGGTCTCAAACTTCTGGGCTAAAGTGATCCTCCCACACTGGCCTTCCAAAGTGGTGGCATTATAGGCATGAGCCACCATGCCCAACCATCACTTATTATGAAGCCCATGCTAGTGCCTCATGCCATTTTCCTAAGCATGCACAAACTATCCCTAGAATTGCACCCCACCTGTCAGTGCCATGCTGATCATTCTGCTTTCAATTAAAAAAAAATCAGAACTATAGATGCTTCCTTTCCATTTTGTGTCTCTTGTGTCCCAGGACTCCTCAAAGATCACTAACAATAGTCTAGCCAATTCTTTGTACCCATAAATATAATTTGTGCATCGTAGATAAATTTTAACTCAGTTAAAAGTAGGACTGTAGATGTCAGCTCTTTCTTCTTCATGCTTGTTCTACTTATTCAAGTTTAAAAATAGTATTTCTTGACAGTTTTATTTCTTCTGTTAATTTAGCTTTTCCTCTTTCTTCTGTTAGTGATACATCATTAGGATTTTCTTCCTTACTCTTCTTTCTCTAAACACAACTATACGTAGAATTTTGTTCATCTTATTTTTAAAACTTTTTTTTGCAGATTTTAGTACATCTTAGCCTCTAAACCATCTACTAGACTCACTACATTCATTCTTAGTTAATAAGATTTGTTAGTTAAAACCTTTGATTGTTAGAAGGAGAAGCTCACTCGAGCTAACTTCAGCAACAGGAGTCTAAGAAAGTAAGGCTATGCCCCCAAAACAAGGGAATGAATACAACCACTTTTCAGGAAGAACTAAAACTGGCAGTGGAAGGGGTATCAGATTTCAAAGAGGGCAAAAGTCTTATTGGTTGATAAACCTATAATATAAGGAAAGTAGAAAACAACAAGTTACATTGAAAAGATGTTTGAATTCATAATCATGAAAAGAAATATTTTTTCAGTCCTGTCACTATCAAGAGTGACTCAATGAAAGTTGCAGTAGTCTTACCTACTTTCAATCTAATGTGTACTCAAACTCAAATCTCTAATATTATTCCCTGAGGTAATTCACCAACACTTAAAAGAGGGTAAATGATTCTGCATCGTGGAGAAGAACAAAATTACAATGGGGTTAGAAATCCACCGTGACCAAAAAGTAAAGATTGCTTCCAAGGATTCCAGAGGACAAAGGAGCCCATTTAAGAGATCTCTCACTGACCAAGTTGTCTATTTAAGCAAATAATAATTAATTGAAACAAGTTGGATGTATAAAAGGCTATGAGCCCACAGTGATGTTCAAACAATAAAAATTAATGTACAGCATACAAAAATGTAGTGATACCAATCTAGGGAGCTGAAATTGCTAAAAACCAAACCCAGGATTTCATCCTGAGAGTGGTTGGTTACAATGCAAATTGAATTCCCAACCTCACAGGGTGTTGTGATGGTTAATACTGGGTGTCAACTTGATCGAAATGAAGAATACAAAGTATTGATCCTGGGTGTCTGTGAGGGTGTTGCCAAAGGAGATTAACATTTGAGTCAGTGGGTTGTGAAAGGCAGACCCACCCTTAATTTGGGCAGGCACAATCTAATTAGCTGCCAGCCAGGCTATAATATAATCAGGCAGAAAAATGTGAAAAGAAAGACTAGCCTAGCCTCCCAGCCTACATCTTTCTCTCATGCCGGATGCTTTCTGCTCTCAAACATTGGACTCCAAGTTCTTCAGTTTTAGAACTCGGACAGCCTCTCCTTGCTCCTCAGCCTGCAGACAGCCTACTGTGGGACCTTATGATTGTGTGAGTTAATACTTAATAAACTCCCCTTTGTATATATATTATATATATTCCATTAGTTCTCTTCCTGTAGCACACCCTGACTGACACAGACTTTGGTACCAGAAGTGTTTCTAGAGGAACAGAATATTAAGGATGGAGTTCTTTCATTGGTTTTGGGGTTTCTGGAGTTGGCTGCTTAATATGATTAGACTCAAAAATGCTAAGGACTTTACTTCTAATAGTATGGAGAACACTGATAGTCCTTGGCATGAACTATTTAGAGACTTATACAAATGCATTTGACATTCCTGATTCATCACTTATGAGAGGCAAGGAGTTTAGTGACTCTATACATAATACCTTTGACCATACGTAGAGAACCAAGGAACATAATGAAGCAGGTTAGTTGCTCCTAACTTCAGTGCACAAAGTGATGAAAGAAAATGATGAACTCCGGGATTCTATCTCCTGGCTTCAGAATCAGATACTGAGCTTCATATCCGCTAAGATTGCCCTGAGTAAGAGTCTTATCTCCCATAGAGAAAGCTAAAATTGTGGAAAACCAGACACAAGCTCTTATCATGTGAGTGACTGACCTGCAACAAAAGGTACATGCACAGCCTTGCCAGGTGTCTGTTAAAGTGAGGGCATTGATTGGAAAAATATTGGACCCCGAAACTTGGAATGGGGACATGTGGGAGGACCCTGATGAAGCTGGGGATGCTGAGTTTGTCAACTCTGATGAACTTTTCATCCCAGAAGAAACAGCTTCCCCATCCCCAGTAGTGGCAACATCCCCTAACCAACCCATGCTGCCATCAGCCTTTCCACCTTTGTCTGAGGAGATCAACCCTGCACTGCCTGGGGCAGCAGTGATGGCCTCCCCTGAGGCAAGATACCTCATTACCAGGCAAGATAATGTACATTTTTCTCAGGAGCCACCCACAACAGCCCTGTTTGCTTCTAAACCTATAACTAAAGCACTGGCAGGCACTTAGAAGTTAGGTTCAGAGCATGACCCATGAAAAGGTGTGCTCAAAAAGAACTGCTTGTGTTTTATAATTTATATAAACAGAAATCTGGAGAATGGGCATGGGAATGGATTGTAAGGGTGTGGGATAATGGTGGAAGGAACATAGAGTTGGATCAGGCTGAATGCATTAATTTGAGCCCACTAAGGAGGGACTCTGCATTTAATGTTCCAGCTCAGGCAGTTAAAAAAGGTTCTAATAGTTTATTTGCTTGGTTAGCTGAAATATGGATTGAAAGATGGCCTACTGTGAGTGAGCTGGGAATGCCTGATCTCCCTTGGTTTAATGTAGATGAAGGGATCCAAAGGCTTAGGGAGATTGGGATGGTGGAGTTGATTAGTCACTTTAGACCTACTCATCCCAGCTGGGAGGGTACAGAAGATATACCCTTGACCAATGCCTTGCAACAGATTTGTGAGGGCAGCACCTGCATCTTTGAAGAACCCTGTAATTGCTCTTCTCTGTGTGTCATATCTAACAGTGGGAACCACAGTCACTCAACTACAAAATTTAAATACAATGGGAAGAATTGGATCCCAAGGTGGCAGGGGCCAAGTGGTGGCACTCAACTGTCAAAGGCAAAGTGGGTGTAGCTACCGTAATGGACAGCAAACACAAAGCAGCAATCAGAATAATCTGACTCAGGTAGAGTTCTGGCATTGGCTAATTAATCATGGCATTCCTAGAAGTGAAATTGATAGGAAGCCTACTGCATTCCTACTTAATTTATATAAGCAGAAAACTTCTAGATCAAATGGAAAACAGACTAATTTGAATTATAAAAACAGCAAATCATGGCCCCTCCATCAGTTTTCAGACTTGAGCCAGTTTACAAACCCAGAACCCCTTGAATGAAGGGGAGGCTGGGTCCTCTTAAGGAAGGACACCACTACAATACTGACAATTTATGCAGTGAATCTTTCTCCCATGCTTCGCCAAGGAGACCTCCAGCCTTTTACCAGGATAACTGTGCATTGGGGAAAGGGAAATGATCAGACATTTGGAGAGCTACTGAACACTGGCTCTGAGCTGACACTGATTCCAGGGGAAACAAAACGTCATTGTGGTCCTCCAGTTAAAGTAGGGGCTTATGGAGCTTAGGTAATTAATGGAGTTTTAGCTCAGGTCCAACTTACAGTGGGTTCAGTGGGTCCCTGGACTCATCCTGTCATCATTTCCCCAGTGGCAGAATGCATAATTGGCACAAACATACTTAGCAATTGGCAGAACTGCCACATTGGCTCCCTGTCTGGTAGGGTGAGGGCTATTATGGTAAGAAAGGCCAAATGGAAGCCATTAGAGCTGCCTCTACCTAGAAAAATAGCAAATCAAAAACAATATTGCATCCTGGAGGGATTGCAGAGATTAGTGCCACCATCAAGGACTTGAAAGACACAGAGGTGGTAATTCTCACCACAACCCCATTCAACTCTCCCATTTGGCCTGTGCAGAAGACAGATGGATCTTGGAGAATGACAGTGGATTATTGTGAGCTTAACCAACTGGCGACTCTGATTGCAGCTGCTCTACCAGATGTGATTTCATTGCTTGAGCAAATTAACACATCTCCTGGTAACTGGTATGCAGCCATTGACTTGACAAATGCCTTTTTCTCCATTTCTGTTTATAAGGCCCATCAGAAGCAATTTGTCTTCAGCTCGCAAGGCCAGCAATATACCTTTACTGTCCTACCTCAAGGGTATATCAACTCCCTGGCTTTGTGTCATAATCTTATTCAGAGAGACCTTGATCTCTTTTTGCTTCAGCAGGATATCACAGTGGACCATTACACTGATGACATTATGCTGATTGGATCCAGTGAATAAGAAGTAGCAAACACACTGAACTATTGGTGAGACATTTGCATGCCACAGGATGGGAAATAAATCCGACTAAAATTCAGGGAACTTCTACCTCAGTAAAAGTCCAGTAGTGTGGGGTCCAGTAGTGTGGGGCCTGTTGAGATATCCCCTCTAGGATGAAGGATAAGTTGCTGTATTTGGCCCCTCCTGCAACCAAGAAAGAAGCACAATGCCCAGTGACCCTATTTGGATTTTGGAGACAACGCATTCCTCAATTGGGTGTATCACTCTGGCCCATTTATCGAGTGACCCAAAGGCTGCCAGTTTTGAGTTGGGTCCAGAACAAGAGAAGACTCTGCAACGGGTCCAGGCTGGTGTGCAAGCTGCTCTGCCACTTGGGCCATATGACCCAACAGATCCAATGGTGTTTGAGGTGTCTGACAGGTAGGGATGCTGTTTGGAGCCTTTGGCAGGCCCCCATAGGTGAATCACAGCAGAGCCTTCTAGGATTTTGGAACAAGGCCCTGCCATCTTCTGCAGATAACTACTCTCCTTTTGAGAGACAGCTTTTGGCCTGTTACTGGGCTTTGATGGAAACTGAAAATTTGACTGTGGGTCATCAAGTCACCATATAACCTGAACTGCCTATCATGAACTGGGCTCTTTCTGACCCATCTAGCCATAAAGTGTGTCATGCACAGTAGCTTTCCATCATCAAATGGAAGTGGTATATTCGTGATCAGGCTAGAGCAGGTCATGAAGGCACAAGTAAGTTACATGAGGAATTGGCTCAAATTCCCATGGTCTCCATTTCTGCCACCCTGCCTGCTCTTCCCCAGCCTACACCAATGGCCTCATGGGGAGTTCCCTATGATCAGTTGACAGAGGAACAGAAGACTAGGCCCTGGTTCTCAGATGGGTCTGCATAATATGCAAGCACTACCCAAAAGCGGACAGCTACACTACTACAGCCCCTTTCTAGGACATCCCTGAAGGACAGCAGTGAAGAGAAATCTTCCCAGTGGGCAGAACTTTGAGCAGTGCACCTGGTTGTGCGCTTTGCATGGAAGGAGAAATGGCCAGATATGCAATTATATACTGATTCATGAGTTGTAGCTAACGATTTGGCTGGATGGTCAGGGACTTGGAAGAAGCATGTTTGGAAAATTGGTGACAAAGAAATTTGGGGAAGAGGTATGTTGATGGACCTCTCTGAGTAGTCAAAAAGTAAAGGTATTTGTATCCCATGTGAGTGCTTACCAACAGGTGACCTCAGCAGAAGAGGATTTTAATAATCAAGTGGATAGGATGACCCATTCTAGGGATACCACTCAGCCTCTTTCCTCAGCCACCTCTGTCACTGCCCAGTGGACCCATGAACAAAGTGGCCATGGTGGCAGGGATGGAGGTTACACCTGGGCTCAGCAACATGGACTTCCACTCACCAAGGCTGATCTGGCTACAGCCACTGCTGAGTGCCCAATTTGTCAGCAGCAGAGACCAACACCGAGCCCTCAATATGGCACCATTCCTCAGGGTGATGAGCCAGCTACCTGATGACAGGTTGGTTATATTGGACCTCTTCCATCATGGAAAGGGCAGAGGTTTCTCCCCACTAGAATAAACACTACTCCGGATATGGATATGGGTTTTCCTATCCTGCTCACAATGCTTCTGTCAAAACTACCATCCACGGACTCGCAGAATGCCTTAGCCACCATCATGGTATTCCACATAGCATTTCCTCTGACCAATGCACTCACTTTATGGCTAAAGAAGTGTGGCAGTGAGCTCATGCTCATGGAATTCACTGGTCCTCTCACGTTCCCCATCATCCTGAAGCAGCTAGATTGATAGAACAGTGGAATGGCCTTTTGAAGTCACAATTACAATATCAACTAGGTGACAATACTTTGCAGGGCTGGGGCAAAGTTCTCTAGAAGGCCATGTATGCTCTGAATCAGCATCCAATATATGGTACTCTTTCTCCCACAGCCAGGATTCATGGGTCCAGGAATCAAGGGGTGAAAATGGAAGTGGCACCACTCACCATCACCCCTAGTGATCCACTAGCACAATTTTTGCTTCCTGTTTCCATTACATTATGTTCTGCTGGCCTAGACGTCTTAGTTCCGGAGGGAGGAATGCTGCCACCAGGAAACACGATTCCATTAAACTGGAAGTTAAGACTGCCACCTGGACACTTTGGGCTCCTCCAGCCTTTAAGTCAACAGGCTAAGAAGGGAGTTACAGTGTTGGCTGGGGTGACTGACCCAGATTATCAAGATGAAATCAGTCTACTACTCCATAATGGAGGTAAGGAAGAGTATGCATGGAATACAGGAGATCCATTAGGGCATCTCTTAGTATTACCATGCCCTGTGATTAAGATCAATGGGAAACTACAGCAACCCAATCCAGGATGGACTACAAATGGCCCAGACCCTTCAGGAACGAAGGTTTGGGTCACTCTACCAGGAAAAAAACCACAACCTGCTTAGGTGCTTGCTGAAGGCAAAGGGAATACAGAATGGGTATTGGAATAATGTAGTCATTAATACCAGCTATGACGACATGACCAGCTGCAGAAAGAGGACTGTAATTGTCATGAGTACTTCCTCTTCTTTTGTTAAAAACATGTTTGTGCATGTATACACATGTACTAAGAAAATATCTTCATTTTATTTCCTTTCTCCTTTATCATGTGATATAAGATTTATTGACTTCATATCGGCATTTAAGTATTGTTAACTTTATGTAATAGCATTTGGGTTGGGGATTGGTGTGTTTTGGGTTGTATGAGGGATAGTTATATTACATTAGGCATAGTTATGACCTTATTATCATCTTTATTTGAAAATTATATATGATCTCAGGAGATGTGTATGGGTTCAAGTCGACAAGGGGTGAACTTGTGATAGTTAATACTGAGTGTCAACTTGATTGGATTGAAGGATACAAAGTATTGATCCTGGGCGTGTCTGTGAGGGTGTTGCTGAAGGAGATCAACATTTGAGTCAGTGTCCTGGGAAAGGCAGACCCACCCTTAACCTGGGAGGGCACAATCTAATCAGCTGCCTGTGCAGCTAGAATATATATAGGTAGACAAATGTGAAAAGAGAGACTGGCCTAGACTTTCACCCTACATCTTTCTCCCATGCTGGATGCTTCCTGCTCTTGAACATCGGACTCTAATTTCTTCAGTTTTGGAACTCAGACTGGCTCTCCTTGCTCCTCAGCCTCCAGATGGCCTATTGTGGGACCTTGTGATCATGTGACTTAATACTTAATAAACTCCCCTTATATATGTGTATCTATTCTATTAGTTCTTTCCCTCTAGAGAACCCTGACTAATACAGGTGTCTACTGCTAAAGTGGGGGCATTGATTGGGAAGGAATAGGATCATTAAAATTGGGATGGGAACATATGGGCAGACTCTGATGAATCTGGGGATACTGAGCTCCTAAATTCCAATGACTCTTCTCTGCCACTAGAAGCAGCCTCTCTCTCTCCACCCCACGACTCTACCCCGGTCTGATTAAACCTACATTTTCTGAGAAAACTGTATGACCTCCTCTAAGGGGATGAAACTGCAAGACAATGCTGATTCTCTGCAGGACCCACTCCCTCCACTCCTCTTTGCTTCTAGACCTATAACTAGAATCAAGTCCCAGCAGGTCCCTAAAGATAAGGTACAAATTGTGACCCATCAGAAGGAGTGCTATATTCCCAAAGAACTACTTGAATTTTCTAATTTGTACAGATAGAAATTCAGGGAATATGTACAGGAATGGATATTAAGGGTGTGAGATAATGCTGGAAGGGACATAATAAATCAGGCCAAATTTATTAGTATGAGCACACTAAGCAGAGATGCTGCATTTAATGTTATAGCTCAAGGAATCAGAAAGGCCTCTAAAATGTTCTTTGATTACCTGAAACATGGACTGTATTAGTCTGTTTTTACTCTGCTGATAAAGACACACAGAGACTGGGCAATTTACAAAAGAAAGAGGTTTATTGGACTTACAGTTCCACATGGCTGAGGAGGCCTCACAATCATGATGGAAGGCAAGGAGGAGCAAGTCACATCTTATGTGAGTGGCAGGAGGCAAAGAGAGAGCTTGTGCAGAAAAGTTCCCATTTTAAAAATCATCAGATCTCATGAGGTTTATTCACTATCAGGAGAACAGCCCAGGAAAGACCTGCCCCCATAATTTAATCACCTCCCATGACACATGGGAATTGTGGGAATTACAATTCCAGATAAGATTTGGGTGGAGACACAGCCAAACCATATCCTAGACCAAAAGGCAGCCCACATAAATTTGAAATGTCATACCTGTCTAGGTTTACTTCAGAGGAAGAGATTCAAAGGCTCAGGGATATTGTTGTGTTAAAGTGGATTTTTCATTTAAGACCTACTTACCTGCTCTGAGAAGGCCCAGAGAATACGTCTTTTACCAAAACTTTGAAAAATAAGTTTGTGAGGGGAACTCCAGCATTACTGAAGAACTCTATGATTGCTCTTCTCTGTAGGCCAGAACTTAGTGGGAACTGCTGCCACTGGATTGGGAGGCCTGAATGCAGTGGGAGTAATTAGATACCAGAGTGGCAGGGGCCAAGTGGTGGCACTCAATTGTCAAAGGCATGGTGGGCATGGTTATTGTAATGAATAGCAGGGTCAAAGAGTTATAATAGTCTGACTCACATAGGCCTATACTGTTGCCTAGTTGATCATGGTGTTCCTAGAAGTAAAACAGATGACAGTCTAGAACTGTATTTTCCATATGGACTCCTAAGTGGCTACCCAGAACTTCTCTCACTCTCTCACAAATCAGCATTTGGGGGAAAATCTTCTTACAATGATTGGGTCAGACTCCTTTCCTAGTTCCAACTTGCTGTGCCCAGGAGGCTTCTCTACTGCAAACTCTAAGAGGGAAAATAAATTTTCCCCACAGTCACTACTATGTGCTCAAAAAACAACTTAGTTTCAATAAGAACACAAAAGGCAGCAAATGTCTTAATAATTGAACATAATTTGAAAAACAAGATTAAATATAAGTGAAGACCATAAATGTCAGATTCCAGCTTCATTGATGCCATTTTTTCCATTTCCGTAGAAATTATAGATATAAGCATTATGGAGTTCCACTAATATATTTTCATGCTACATGACAGAACTGCATATCTAAACTTACTTCTTTTACAAATGTCATAAACTAATCAAACTTCCTAAAAACAACTGGAGTAAGGGAGAGCAGAAAACTTTATTTCTCATTTTTATTCCTTGATTGCCCATGAAATGAGACAAAACCAAAATATCGTATCTTGAAATGTGTTTTTTAACGAGGCCTTTTGCATGAATATAGTACTGATGTTTTTATTGTTATTACTAGATATTACTTTGTGGCTAAAACTTTTTACATCACAGAAACTTCCCTGATCAAAATAGACATGATGTTCATTGAAAATCTCTTTTGTAAATTAAACTAGCACAAAGACAACCAGATTTCTAGATAATTGATTTAGAAAATGTTCATTTCATACAGTAATCACATAAGTTACATAATATATTAGGCACTTGAACATTTTTAATATCAGATCAAGCTACTTACTGATTTTATACAATAAATATTTTATGTTTTCAAAAAAAAGCATGAGAACTAATTTTTATTATGGAAATGTTTTCATTTAGTTTATTTTTAAGGCACTTGTTAGCACTATAGCCAAATTAACACCCATTCATTTGGCATCTGGAAGGCCTACGTTTGCCCTACCTGGAGACGGTATGTTGAAGTGAAAAAAAAAACAAAACAGTTGACTTTACAGTGGATGTGCTGGATTTGGCATGTACTGACTCAAAAGCGCCAGTTGTTATACTTTTAGGGATTTTGCAAGCCTGTTGTTAAACATGTTATTAAAACAAACAAAGAAATGGAAGAAAACTTCCTCAACCTGATAAAGGGAATCTACAAAAATTCCACAACTAACATCATACTTAATGAAAGACTAAAGCTTTTCCTTTAACATCAAGAACAAGACAGAGATGCTCATTCTTACCACTTTTATTCACCATTGTACTGGAGGCTCTAGCCAGAGCAATTAGGCAGAAAAAGAATTAAAAAGATCCAGATTGTAAAAGAAGAAGTACAACCATCTCTATTTGCAGATGAGATAATCTTGTATATAGCAAACACTAATAATACACACATACATTATTAGAACTAATAAGTGAGTTCAGCAAGGTTGCTGAATACAAATTCAATATGCAAGATTTAATTGTATTTCAATACAGTAGAAATGAACAATCCCAAAATAAAATTAAGAAAAATTCCCATTTATAATAGCATCGAAAAAATAAAATACTTAGGAATAAATTTAACCAGGGTTAGGTCTTTCGCAATGAAACATGGTAGAAACAAACTAAAGACCTAAGTAAGTGGGAAGACATTCTGTGTCCATGGATTGCAAGACTTAATATTGTTAAGGTGACAACACTACCCAAGGTGATCTACAGTTTCAACATAATTCCTATCGAACTCTGCATAGTGAAAAGTTAACTTTACTCAAAAAGAGGACTGACCTTTCACCTCAACTATCAGAAGTTGATCTCTACATCCCTGGGATGTCCTGCCTAATATTAATATCTTTGTTTGCCTGGAGCTTTGGCCACTGGACAGTGAACACTGTGATTTACGATGGGGGCTTTGGGATATTCCATGTCAATTCCAACCTCCAGAGGAATAAGAGACTAAAGTTATTAGCCTGACCATCCAGAAGAGACTGGAGACTAAAAATCAGTCATGTGGACAGTATGTGATAAAGTTCTACTAAAAACTGAAAACCAAAGCCCAGTGAGCTTCCCTAGTTGGCAATTCCCTTTGAGCTTTGAGTATCGTCACACATCACAGCCAGGATGAAGTAATGCCATCCAGGACTCCATGCAGAGAATATGACTAGAAGTTTCATATTTGGGCCCCTTTCAGACTTCACTTTACGCAACTCTTCCTTTACCTGGTTCTAATTTATACCTTTTTGCAACAATAAAACTGTAATTATGGGTATAGTGAGTATAGCACTTTCCTGGGTTCTGTAAATCATTCTAGTGGATTACTAAACCTGAGGATGGTCATGGGAACCCTCAAATTTGTAGCCAGCTGATGTCATACTCTTTAGGCTATTTACATATATTTTTTCTGTATGCTGGATTTTTTATATATTATAGCATAGTACGGTAATGAACATTACTTCTCAACTCCACTTTCAGTGATTCACTTTGGTACCTTGAAATCAACCATGGGGAAAGTATATCACAGAAATCAGCAAATGCTATGAATTAGAGCTTAATTTATTATTTTGCTAATAGCAAAACTATTAATAATACAGATTAAATATAAAATTATATTGTTTCGATAGCCATTACATTGCAAATAGTACAAAAAGTTGAGGAAATATTCTATCAGTATTTAAAAATTATTATCCAATTCAGCAGAGAATTTACTGACATCATTGACAAAAGAGTAAATTTCCAGCATATGTCCTCACTGTTTCAGTTTCATATCAGTCATTACTATAAATGAAGAGATCAACCAACACTCATGTTAGAGCTAGACTCATTCATCAACTGCAACCATAGCTGGGCTATGGATATAAGAATTCAGAAAAGAACCAACAATAGCATCCTGTGAGAATCAACTGGCAATATGGAATTTATAATAGTCATGTATATTTTATTATTAAGTGTAAATTGTGTGCTGCACACCTTTCATGTTGATAAAATGTATAATAAACTTATATAGATGCATATATGTGTATATATGTATAATATACATGCATATGTGTGTATATATACACATATATACATATACACACACATACACACATATATACATATGTGTGTGTATATATATACACACACACACATTTCTTAAGGGGAGTGCCAGTTGTGAATCATTTACCAGGACACGACTGATTTTAGTGTTTTTTTCTGGAGGAAAGAGGACTAGTGATATGGCAAACAATTGCATAGTAAGTCAATTGCCTTTAATAATTTCTAGAGAGAAGTTAGGCTGACAAGTAAAAAAAATCCCCCCTTTACACTTGCAGGGTCTCCATCGTTTCTTGAAAAATGGTATAGACCAGTTCTGCAATGACTCCAGGCTACTCTTTAAGACAGACTACAGAGTTTATTTGTGCTATTTGAACACATGCTCTTGGCATATGTAGTTCATGTCTCTTTTCTGTCTCTTTTAGCCACTCAGACATTCCAAAGGACCACACGTCCTTTGCAGGAACTCAAAATAAGGGGATCATAAATGTCCTAAGGCATTTCTGAAAACTCTCAACTTTTCCTAGGCCACTATTTTCACCTAACTCAAAACTCTTGGCTCTCCATCCTAACTCTAATCCTAATTCTAGGCCTTGGACTGGAATTTATCAGAATTTTCATAGTATTTGACTTAATTCTCCATAGGATACCTGGAATAGAATTTATACTTCTGGCTTTCCCCTTCTGAGATTAACCCCTGATGCTTCCCCCAAATTCTAGACACTGATGTGAATGTAGTAAAACGGGGCTCTTATTTACACATCAGATGCATCTGTAAATCCTTCCAAGGACTAGGGTTTCTCTCTCTTTTCCCATAGCTAACATTCTTTGAAAATCATTTTAAGGATTCAGGAAACTGATTATCACTCTGTTATTATGTAACTTTCTGCTGTCCCCACCTAGAACTCTATCATTTGTCTATTTCAGTTTTCAAATAGAGTTTAGTATTTTGTCAAGTAGGAAAAATCAGTGCACTTTGGACTCATCTGTTATTTGCTTTCTTTCCTGTTGAAATAAAGAAACATTTGACTTCATCCTATATTTTATAAATTATTTTTCTATTCATATACTCCCATGTAATTATTTACATTATTCCTTGACTTTACCTAATTTTTGTACTTCTTCCTTGAAACAATGTGACACTACTTTATGTAGTATATTTCTCCCCAAAATACAAAATTATTTTGTTAATATAATATTTAGTTTTGTGGTCCCTTCAGCAGAGAATAGTATAGGTTATCCTCAAAGTAGAGGGATAGCCTTAGAAAAGAGAAAACTCTAGCTGTAAACTTTTTTTTTTTAAAGGTTTCATTGAAGAAAATAAAGCTCTCAAGGAATTGAGATTATTAGTAATCTGTAAAGATTAAGGTCAAGGAAACATAATAGGAACAGGGAAGAGGAAAAAAAACACAGTCCCTGGAAAATAGAAAAAGCTTGCATTTCATGATTTTTCACCTGATAAGCAAATAAGAGACTGTTTAATACATTCACTTGTTGACCTTTAAAAGAATCCATCCTCATGTACGGCATTAGAAGCATATAATATGATTAGTATTTAGAGACTGTTATGAGAATAGGTCAAGTCAGTCACAAGCATATTTTCATTTTGGTTCACTGTATTTTCTGCCACAGTATTTTGCAAGGCAATGTGTACTCCCTTCAAAGAAATGCAGCAGTGAGAGTACTGTGTTGACCTTTTATCTCATTTCCCCCCTAATCTGGAGGTAATCATCAATAAGCACTGTGCATACTAGAGTTAGGCCTGTGTGTAAACAAAAGATTTATTGAAATGGCCAAGGGGGAGAAGAAATTGAAATCCATCTCACTTAGAAGCCTTTAAGAAGATCTGACCAGAAATGCAACCTCAGTTATAACTGTGCCACTACCCAGAGGATAACTTGACCAGCAACAAAGCTGGCCTCCCAGGAAAGGAAGAGCAGGGTGTGCCGCAAAATCCAACTTATTTATCAAGGGTCACTTAAATGTCAACTCAAGTGGCTCACATCTGTAATCCCAGCTTCTGAGGAGGCTGAGAAGGGAGAATTGCTTGAGCCCAGGAGTTTATGACTACAGTGAGCTATGATCATGCCACTGCACTCTACCCTAGGCAACAGAGCAAGATCCTGCCTCAAAGCCTCAAAAGTGCTGGGATTACAAGTGTGAGCCACCATGTCTGGCTAAAAAATATGTTTTAAAAAATGTATAAAAAAAAAAAAAAAAAAAAAAACATAGCTATTATACTTTCATGGCACGTTATCCACAGACAGTGAAGGCCTAAAATGTTGGGGTGAGCAGAAAAGTCCCAGGCCAAGAGATTCTAATCATACAGCCTGGGCCAATCCATAGGGAACTTTTGAAACTATACTTCTCCAGCACAAAATGAAGGTCTGGGACCTTTCCCACTCATCCAACAATTTGGGAGCTCTGGGTGGAGCCCTAGGAACTCACATGTTTTTAAAAATTGCTCAAGCAAGACCAGAGAATAAAGAATGTTGAACAGGGGTGCTGTTTTTCATTACAATCAGCAAACTACTATGTGATATTTGTAACTGTCTGCATGAATGATTTTGATATGTATTAAAAGACAAAAGTATCTCCAGGGTATTCTAATGTATAGCAAAATTTGGGGGCTACTTAGAAAAATGTGGTTGTTTCTCTTAATCCTGGTATACTGCTAACTCCTCTCCAAAATTTCCCAAGGAATAGTTTGTCTATTTTTCTCTATTGTTGAGAAACAGTTTTTTCACTGTTGAAGAAAAAATGGCATTGTCAGCTAGGTTTCCGAATTCACATAGCTGATTCCACAGAGTTTTGACAATTCCATCACATGTCCTACAGTTCCTTTAAGAAGTTGAGAGACATATGACACATTGATGGTTAACACATATTGCTGTATAGTCACATGCCTTCACCTACACTGAAGTTTTACTGAGAGTAGGAATAGTGTCTTTTATTTCTGTATTCCCAGTCTAAATAGGGGATATCGTATATTTTGTAATCCTTAATTATTTGATGAATGAATAAACAATACATTGTAAGGTGTAGGAAAGCAATTATTATTCATTGCAACTCTTTGTATACTTGATAGTACCTAACACAATCAGTTTTCTGTTTGCTTAAGGACTACAAAATACAGATAAAGGCTAATCATTATTTTATGTGTTTGAAAAATAGGTGCCTTGGGAATCAGAAAACCTCAATTAGATCAGAGGTTCTTAAAACTCTTTGAATTACAGACTGCTTAAGAATCTCGTGAATGCTACGGGATTCTCCGCACAGCCCTCACACCTCCAAAGCATACATATAATTTGAGGGGATTTGCAAATTAAGCCCCCAAAAATCTATCCATGGATTCCAGGTTAAGAGCTACTAGAATGTTCATCTCAAAGACTTTCTAGCTCCAAAAGGATCCAGAATCCTAAAAAAGAGAAGGTAGTATTTTCCAATATTAAGTCCCAAGAAGAACTCAGAGACTCAATCAATGGAAATGTGAAAGGCAGTCACCTCCAAGACAAAGAAGACTCTGACAAAGTCTGGGACTCTCTGGAGGTAAGTGTCTCTCTGCAAAGAGGTTATTTATGTCCCTGAGCCTCGATCAGCTATTTGTGCAAGGCTGGTAGAGGGGAAGCATGTTTGCCTCGGGAGTTTATTGCAGGCAAATTATCCCTGGAAAATACTGCTGGGAAAAGTGCTGAACAAACAACATCTATATTTACACAGTTAGATGTTCATTAAAACAGAAAATGCCCATTAAATTTAGAGAGATGCTAAGTGCCAGATTCAAGAACAGACCAGTGCAGAAAAGTTGGCACAAATTTCTCCCCAGAGTGTACCAGGGATAAGTCAGGTTGCATAGCAGTAACTTTTCCCAGGTAACCCTCACTACAAGATTGTCAAGAGTACCTTGCAAGAAGTGAGTTGTCTTTTTTCCTAAGGAACATAATGAGAAGGTCAGAAAGTAGGATTTCAAGCAAGGACAGTAGCAATTACATCTGAACAAGGAGTTCACTCTTGATATTCCAATGGGCCCGAATGAAAGTCGTCATTTATTTTGACATTATTATTATTTTGACATAAAATGTAATCAAATGATATTCATGAGCCCTCTCTGTGAACTAAAAACCCATTTTCTGTGGATGTAGACTAGTTGAATCTTAGATTTGAGAATGTACAGAGAAAGGGGGAATTTATTTATCTCTTTCATTCTTATATAAAACTAGGCCAAGGGAGTTAGGTAATTTTCCCAAGGTCAAAAAGCCAAGTGAGATGGCTCCTAATTCCTAATCCATCAAGCCCTCACTATTGAAATTGGGATTCACAGAGCAGTAGTAGTAGCATCATCTGGGAGCTAGTTAGAAATGTGGAATTTCAGGCTCCAATCCAGTTCTGCTGAATCTTAATGCACATTTTAACAAGAGCCACAGTGATATGCATGCATGATAAAGTTAGAGAAGCACTGCACCAGGCCATAGTGCCTCCTTAAAGTGACCACTGTCTTCTCTCTCTCTCTCTTTTTTTTTGTTTTGTGTTTTTGTTTTTGTTTGACACAGGGTCTTGCTCTGTCACCCATGCTGGAGAGCAATGGCCCAATCTCGGCTCACTGCAGCATCTACCTCCTGGGCTCAAGCAATCTAGGACCACAAGTAAGCACCACCATACCTGGCTAATTTTTTTTATTTTTTTGTAGAGACGGGCTCTCACTATGTGTCCCAGGCTGGTCTCCAACTCCTGAGCTCTAGCAATGCTCCCACCTCGGTCTCCAAAAGTGCTGGAATTATAGGAATGAGCCACAGCACTTGGCCCACTTTCTTCTTATATTGGTAGTTTGGGAAGCAAGGCCAAAGAAAAGAATAAGCATGTGGCAGATGAGAAGAGAGGTGATATAAATATATGATTTGGCAAGCTTGAGATACTTTGGGAAGGTTGAGGAAGGCAGAAAACAATGTGAAGCATGGGAGCTTTGGACCCTGACAGCATCACTAATCTTTGAAGCAAGTTAGAGAAGATTCTGGATTTAGGAGAAGACAAAACAAAAAAGAAGAGATAAATTTTCCTTTCTTTTCAGCAACAAATTTTCCTTTCTTTTCAGTTTCTCATACATGCCTTATTATTAGGAATACAAATGCATTTCAATATTAGACTTTAAGAAAAAACTAATGAGAAAGGTTAATGCCTGTTTGTTCATAATCCAACCCACTCCAAAACACAAAGAACTTGCTTTTTTCTGAGACTTGTAACTAATATTCAGAATGATTACTGTACTGTATGTAAAATCTACAGAGATGAGTTTTTCTTACCATTAGGTTTAGCGTAATTTCAGTTATAAGTAAGTTTTATTTTGATTCTTGATAAACAGATAATTCATGTGTGATAGCTTCATTTACTTTTAGCTAATTAAAATCCAAATTCCTAAAAGCTGAACAAACCACAGAATTATTCTTATGGTATGAGGGATCTTAAAAGCCATCTCAGCCAGGTGCGGTGGCTCACACCTGTAATCCAGCACTTTGGAAGACTGAGGCTGGTGGATCACGAGCTCAGGAGATCGAGACCATCCTGGCTAACAATGAAACCCCATCTCTACTAAAAATACAAAAAATTAGCCAGGTGCGTTGGCGGGCCCCTGTAGTCCCAGCTACCTGGGAGGCTGAGGCAGGAGAATGGCATGAACCCAGGAGGTGGAGTTTGCAGTGAGCAGAGATCGTGTCATTGCACTCTAGCCTGGGCAACAGTGTGAAACTCTATCTCGAAACAAAACAAAACAAAACAAAACAAAACAAAACAACAACAAAAAAAAGCTGACTCTTACAGTCAAGCAAGTAATACCTGAATCCTACAGACATCTCTGTTCATTGCTGAGTGCCAGAATCTAGCAGAGTGTTTGGCATTAGGTGGGTACCCAGTAAATATTTGCTGACTGAATGAATAAATCTCTAGCCAACTTTCTTCCAGCTCTTGAACTACGAACTCAGAGAACCCATTACTTTGTGGGAAAGATCTGCTTATTAGAAATTATTTCTTTATACTCTACTAAATCCTACCTCTCTGCAATTCATATCTTGTCCCTTTTGTTCTGGCCAGACCAAAACTGCTTTCTTCTCCTACAGGACATCCCTTCAGCAATAAGCAATTACAATGCCTTCTCAATCCATACATACATTACTTTTGTCTCTGTGCATAATGCAGGGTTGACTCATAATAGATATGAAGTTCATGGTCAATTTTTGCCATAAGCCTCCTTTGACTTTTCATGTCTGCATCAAAGATTGATGGAAAACATATTCAAAACTCAATCCAGGAATTTTGAGTGCTTTGGGTTTCATGATGAATGGTTGATTGTTGTTTTGTATTCAAGACAATTGAGGCAAAGGAAAAACATGAATCGGCAGGGGATAAGTATTTTAAGATACTTCTGTTAAAAGGCTGCCCAGCCCCATTCATCTCTTCCTCTTTGCCCCTTCTACAGCTTTAGGCCCTGTTACAAAGAACCTCAGCAATTCCAATTCCCTGAGTTCAATTTTCAGGGCGGCATATTATGATTGATTTCACCATGGGCTAAGAGAGAGGGAAAATCCACTGGGTCTCCCTGTTGTGTCGACTTGGCCTCACTGTGAAGCCCCATTTATTCCAGCAGACAAGTACCTGACCTTCACAGATCTTTAGCACACTTAGCATTCTGCCCAAAACCACCAGCAAAGCATTTCACCTAAGAACTTGATTACAGCTGAGAGAAAAGAACCATACATGTGTTCTCGGAGGATTTCAAAGAAAACCTGGGGAAAAGAGGGGTGGATAAAAGAGGGAAGGAAACAAGGCAGAGAGGGAAGGCAATGATTAAAACATGCAGAAATGAAGGGAGATGGTAAGAACAGAAGAGGGAGCAGCACAAAAATGGGGAGTTTTCAGAGACTATGGAGGTAAAGGAAAAAGAGGGAGCCACAGTCTAAAAAAAAAAGGAGAGTGATGAAGCCTCCAGTAGAGAGAGGCGAGGGGGGAAAGGTGAATGGAGAAGTCTGTAGTATTTTCCAACCTTCCACATGAAATCAACACTGTCAGCATATGAAAAAGTAGAACAAAAAGTTTGTAGTTATAGATAGCACCAAGACCTTTGGAATTTCTTGATCAAAAATCAAGACCCACATAAATCATCTACCTAATCTTTCATTTTTTTATAGGTGAGAAATCTGAATCTTAGAAAAGGGAAAGTTCTTAACTCTGCTAGCAGCTGCTTGGTACCAGAGCCAAGCATACGAGATAATAAATGCCTCGCCTAAAAAGCTGTTTGACAGAATTTATGGTCTTTTTCTAGCCATTCTGAAAATGACAAAAGCTATGTGCCACGCCTACATAAAAATTATTTTAGAAAATAAACTATTGCCACATACAGTGACTTACTTATTGCTGTACAGAACCAGATGCTTCCTCATAACAGTCATGATACAGGATGCAGATAAAAAGAACTACCTACCACCACCACCCTCTTTTCCTGTATACCTAATCCAGCAGAATGAACATATCAATCGGAGATGGAAATAGTCCTATAATAAGCAATAATTTCCCCTTCCCTGATCTTTAGTCAGCTAACCATTAGGCCTTCTAAATATGATGGCTCAGCAGGAATCAGCTAATGATCCTTTTTTTTTTTTCCACCTGAAGATAAGCAGCTCTGCACTATGCTAGGAAATCTCATTTAGCTCTATTCAGGGAAATTGAGGTTGCATGAAATATAAGCCTCCTTTGGCACATTTTTAAAAAATGAAGCATTTTTTAACTAAGTTTAATCACAATGTTGAATATCAGCATTTCCGCACATAGGTGTAGCTCCTACCCACTCCTTTGAACAAACATTTCTTTTAATCTAATCTGAAATCTTTGAATGCAGAATTAAATTTCACCCTAGCTAATCAGGCAAAGAAAAGCTGCTGTTGAGACAAGGGATAAGATAAATATCTTTCTCATAAGCCATAACCATTTGCAGAATTTCTCACCCAAGAGATGGGGGTTGATTTTTTACTGGTAGATTTGATATAGTTACATGTAGCGTTTCAAGGATTGTTTTATAGAAGTTATTTGCTTCAGTTTAGTAGGTGGAAAACAAGCAATAGTAATCTTCTGGGTCAAAGTGCTTCGGTAGATGAGCTATTTCCCCAGAATCACCTAGAAAACTCCTACCTCACAAGAAGTCATTTTATGTCCATATGCGCTAGTGGATATTTTCTTATTCCCCTCCCCACCCCTCCCACACAAAAGGGTTAGTGCAGAGATGAGCAAAGTTTCCTGTGATGCACAGGATAATAAATATTCTAGCCCTTGCAAGCTATACACTCCTTGTTACTACAACTCATCTCTGACATTGTAGTTCAAAAGCAGCTGCAGTATACAAGTAAATGGTCATGGCTATGTTCCAGTGAAATTTTCTTTACAAAAACAGTCAATGGACCACATCTGATCCACAGACCAGAACACAGTTTACTAATCCTGGCCTAAAAACATTAGCAACTTCTTAAACTAGATCTCTATAGACCCATAAGGCAGAAATCACCAAATCTCACATTTGGAAGGACCTTTACACAGGGGTCATACCAACTGTGCATTTATTTACCCAAATTCGATTCTACATGCTGTAAGTTCAAAAAGAGAAAGGGAAAGAGAAAAAACTTAACAATTTCAAGAGCATAGGACATTAACCTACCATCCCATTTAGTTGAACTTATGCCCTGGTGCAAGAGAGAGACCGGAAGTTAAGGAGTGAAATCTCACGTTTCAACAACAATTCACAGTTCCTAACTCTGGATTCTCTGGAGTTCCTCAGGAGCTCTGCAACTCTCTGGAACTTTCTTCACATGAGCGTTCTGCCCTACAGAGAGGAGTTCTTGTTGTAGTGTTTAAAGCTGCCATATTAGTTTCTTACTATAGGGCTCATAAACTACTTCATCTGGTGTTCAAATAAAGTAACAGCAATCATATCCAGCCTGGAAGGGAAAGGAGAATCACTGAACCTGCTGAGAGCATTTATAGCCCCATAATGGAGTCTTCTTGAGGGATTTTTCAAAAGTAATTCTGACTACACACCATTTTATCCTTAAACATACTCTTCAAAACCTTTTTCACCTTGGGATTCAATGCCAGTATACCTAGCCCAGCCCTACTCAATCTACTCAATGCTTGCAACATCTCTACCACATCCCCACGTGGTCACTGAGCCAACATAATGAGACAATCACCATAATAGGAAGCTAATGACTTCTGGAGGCAACATGTTCCTCTTTGAACCACATCATTAGGAATTTCTTCCTCAGACTGTGCCGATATATCTGTCCTTCCAAAATTTTGCATGTACTATAGATAATCCCCACACAGGATGCAACTGTCCCCACTTGGCACAATTAAAATCTATGTCCATATACTACTATCTTGAAAATTCACTGATATTGCAATTTGGGATGAGGAAGACTGGGAGTTTCCTACATACGGGCTTGCTCCCTGGCCTGTGGACGTGTAGTCCTACTTGGTGCCTAGAGGTAAAGCAGAGTGGTGATGAATAGGGGCCAATGAAGTTCTGCTTGTTTCAGTTGATGCCATGTCTGAGCCACTGATTTACTTGTTATAAGAAATGCATCACTTCAATGGGTACATATTTATAACAGTGGATTTCATTTGCATATCTTCCATATTTAAATTTTAGCCTCTGGAGATTTGGTTTACTGATTTATAGGTTTAAATATGAAGAAAAAAACTTTAGTGAATTCTGCTGCTAAACAAATACCTTAAGATTAGTAATTGTTATAATAATTATCTCAACTTTATTTTTATTTATTTTTTTGGGGGGATGGGGGTCAAGGTCTCACTCTGTCTCCCAGGCTGGAGTGTACTGGCGCAATCACAGTTCACTGCAGCCTTGATCTCCTGGGCTCAACCAATTGTCTTGCCTCAGCCACTCAAGTAGCCGGAACTGCAGGGGTGTGCCACCATACTAGCTAATTAAAAAAAAAAAAAAATTTGTAGGCTAGGTGCAGTGACTCCTGCCTATAATCCCAGCACTTTGGGAGGCTGAGTCGGGTAGACTGCCTAAGCTTAGGAGTTTGTGACCAGCCTGGGCAACACAGTGAAATTCCATCTCTACTAAAATACAAAAAATTAGCCGGGTGTCGTGGCGTGTGCCTGTAGTTCTAGCTACTCGGGAGGCTAAGGCAGGATAATTGCTTGAACCGGGGAGGCGGAGGTTGCAGTGAGTAGAGGTTGCAGTGAACTGAGATTGCGCCACTGCACTCCAGCCTGGGCAATAGAGTGAGAATCCATCTCAAAAAAAAAAAAAAAAAAAGTTGTAGAGGCAGGGTCTCGCTATGTTGCCCAAGCTGGTCTCAAACTCCTGGGCTCAAGTAATTCTCCCACCTCATCCTCCTAAAGTGCTGTAATTATAGGCATGAGCCACTATGCCGGGCTTCAACTTTACTTTTAATAAGAAAAAGAAGCAACAGTGATACCACTATGAAAACATGCACTGGGAAGTTTGGGCATGCTTTTGAATCATCATAGCTGGGCTGAGGAGTATATGGCTGCCCCAGACAAAAGGAGCTCCATCTCTTCTGTTCTTCGGAGCTCAGGGAGGTAGCAACCAGATAGGACTTGAATAGGAGACCCCTGATATTACCAGGTTCCACAGGCTTTAGCTGTCTCCCTGTGCCCCCAAACAGCCAACAAACTCTTTCTGCTCTCTTCAAAAGTGACAGAGTATCTCCTCTGGAACACCAAGGGGACAAATGGCCTTCATACCTGAAGTCCAACGTACAGCCTGCTTCATCACACTTCAACAGAGGATAAACATCTGCTGGGGTCTCATCTTTTAGAATCACTGTTCTCAAGAAACAGTATAGCATAGTCTGTCAGTCTGGGGGTTTCATGCAACAGAGGACAAGCAAAGACTTAACTGTATACACACACACACGCAAATATATATTTAAACACATATAAAGAAATATATAATGAATATAAATACATATATCAATGTATAATAAACATTAAAATATAGATATTTATACATGTAAATATGGAGTGCTGCTGCTAGTCTGGGGTGCTTCTCCCTACAGGGAAGAAGAAAAATATAAATATACATACACACTATATATATACACACACACACACACACACACACACACACAAGTACACAGAGCAGGGGTGTCAAATCTTTTGGCTTCCCTGGGCCACATTGGAAGAAGAATTGATTTGATTTGGGCCACACATAAAATATGCTAATGATAGCTGATGAACTAAAAAAAAATCTCATAATGTTTTAAGAAAGTTAATGAATTTGTGTTGGGCCACATTCAAAGCCAATTCAGGCTACATGCAGACTGTGGGCCATGGGTTGGACAAGCTTGACACAGCGAAAAGACACACTAGGACAGATTAGACAACTCCAGGCATAACTGACCTTCCCATGTAAGCATGGTAAATAGCTATTTCTATCAACTCAAAATTCTCCTCTACTCGCTGGATGGTTTCTGAAATCCTACTAATGGGAAACAATGACCTTTGTTCCCTAATTCAGTTCAAGCATTAATATGATGAAAATACAAGCATTCATAATCTAACCTCAATATCTAAATAACCAATATTCCCAATATGACTATGAGCCACAAAGGTGAATGAAGATTAGGAGCATACAGAAGCACTATACTGAGGAAGGGAGCAGTGCAAATAACACAGAACCAAAAAAATTGTAATGTTTGAAATGAACTTAGAAATTTGCCTGGCACAAAGCAGTGAGAGATAGGAAAGGATTTATTCAAGAAGTCACTTTCTGAACAGTCTAGAAGAGCAGTCTGGTTTTTTGTTTGTTTGTTCTTTGAAACAGGGTCTCACTCTGTTGCCCAGGCTGGAGAGCAGTGGTGCAATCTCAGCTCACTGCAACCTCCACCTCCCAGGCTGAAGCAATCCTCCCACCTCAGCCTCCCGAGTAGCTTCGGACTACAGGCACATTCCCCAACACCCGGGTTTTGTTTTTTGTTTTTTTCTTTTTGTGGTGTCTCATCATGGTGTGCAGGCTGGTCTCACACTCCTGGGCTCAAGCAATCTGCCCCTCTCGGCCTCCCACAGTGCTGGGATTACAAGCATGAGCGACCATGCCCGGCCCAGTGTGGTTTCTAAAACAGAAGTGACAGTATGTGGATCAGCTCCGTAACTTATCTCATACACGAGCTTCAATACAAATAACTTTTACTTCTATAAATCAAACTGTCTACACTTGGCTGGACCAATGCTTCATGCAGCCCAAGGCCATCCTGAGGCTAGTAACAGTCATTAATTCAGCCCACCTTCTGCACCCAGCCCCACCTCTCAAACAAAACCCCAGACACTTAACTCCAACAGCACTATTGAGTAATATCATTGTTACTGATGGACTCATGGATAGACAGAAGAAAACATTTTTAGAATCCCTTATACATCCCTAGTCTCTCTCCCTGGCACAGATATTTGAAATCCTATCACCTTGCAGTCTCCACTCAACACAATAAAAGCTAGTTGTTTAGCGTAAGCTAAGCAAAAAGCCTGGTCCTGAACCAAGCCCTATTCTTCTGAGAACTGCAAGCAAGCTCTCAGAACCCTGCAAAGTTGCAACTACAATCACTTTATCCTCAAAAAGTTTAATAGATACATTTATCAAAATATCATGTTGTACACCTTAAATACATACAATAAAATTTTTTAAAGTTGTTTGAGGAGAAATATATATTTGATCAATTACTTGAGGATTTTCTTTTTTTGCTTTTTTAGAGACAGGATCTAACTCTGTTACCCAGACTGGAATGCAGTAAGCAATCACAGCTGACTGAAGCCTCAAACTCCTGGAATCAGCAGCACTGCCACCTCAACCTCCCAAGTAGCTAGGACTACAGGCATGTGCCACTATGCTGATCTAATTTTTTATTTTTATTTTTTGTAGAGTCAGGATCTTGCTATGTTGCCCAGGCTGGTCTTGAATGCCTGGCCTCAAGCAATCCTCCCATGTTGGCTTCCCAAAGTGCTGTGATTACAGGTGTGAGCCACAATGCCGTGCCTTGTAGATTTTTTTTTTTACTGTATTTCCAGTTTTTCCACTGTTCATTGGCAGAAGAATTCCCTATAAATAAAAAATGTATTCAAGCCCTAAAAAATATTAACTTTCTTATTTACCATTTTCATTTTCACTTTTTGCCTATGAATTTCAGTTAAAAACTAGTGTTACTTCCTTATTTCAACATAACTACATTACCATTCACCTTCTTTGTATAGTTATTGTAAAACATATTCCATTTCTGTATGTTACACTCAGCAAAAATGATTGTATAGAAATTATTGTTGCCTACTTTGGACAACAATCCACCCATTCATTCCTTCGACTTGCAAAGAGTCGGGCAGTTGGGGCTAGTGACCCAAGTCTAGTTGAGCACTGTAACATGGACTACGGCAGAATTAAATGGAATGGCACAGCACCAAACCTAGACTGAGAAGTCCAGAAAGGTTTCTCAGAGGAGGAGGTGACTCCTGAGCTACATGTGGTAGAATGTGTGGAGGTATCCAAGAAGTGGGGCAGAGCTACTCCAGAAAGAACTGATGGCATGGAGAAAGGCATGATGGTGGATTCTGGGTATGAATTAAAGTGTTTTTATTCTCCTTCACAACCATCATATAAAGTGACTCTAATCCTGGGGAACATAACCTCACCAGGAACCCACTAGGAAGCTCCACCCATCAGTGGAATTTCATTAATGTTTCATTCATTCACTTAACATTTAAAGAATTACCACTCCAGCACGAATAATAAGATAGTTAACACTTATTGGGCACCAACTATGTTCCAGTCACTTTGCATACATTATTTCATCTGATCTTTGCCACAAACCTCCAAGCTGGAGACTGTTATCTTTGTTTTATAGATGAATCAATGAGTTTCATTGCCATTAAGTGAGTTATCAAAGGTCACACAGCTATGAAGTATCTGAAACAGAGTTCAACCTCTCAGTCGATCTGTCCCCCAAACCTGGGCTCTTTTGAGGCCTCCACACTGCCTCATTCATCTATTCAAAAAAATATTTCTTGATTGCCTACTGTGTGCCCTCTGCTGAGGAAAACAGGTCCGTAGACTGAGAATTTTTAAATAAGAATTTTCTAAGAACTGCATTGTAGGAAAGAAAGATGAGGATGCTCACCAGCCAATATCTGGTCAACCACTACATCCCAGTTGCAGAATACATCAAAATTACAGCTTTTTTTGATATATGACTGCAACTTGAAGTAAGACCCTCTCTGAAAATTGTCATATGGTCAGCAAGGAAGGAGGTCATTATAAACTCAGGTAAGGGAAAACTGCTGAGGCTCAGCAGAGAAAGGAGATGTACCTTTTAGTTTTATGTTGGCAGACTTCAAAAAGGCAATTTGAAAGGAACACAGGTGACATTCATTCAAAGGGGTGCACAGGGTTTGCTGAGGAAGACATTAGGGACCTATCATCTTGTTGAGACATCAACCTTCTTTCTATAGCTCCTGACATGAGGCATGCTTTTGTGATGGAGGGCTGAGTGTCTCACCCCTGCAGGCCAGTGCCTATGCCAAGTAAGGCACTGTGCTTGGGTTCATGTACAGAGGAAGGAAGCCCTGTGGTATTAATGATGTGAAACAGGTATGGTAGATATTTGCTGCCTAGATTCAGAAACTCTTTCCATGTTTGAGGAATCTCCACTTAATGAGTCCTAATGAGGGAAGGGGAGCAAAAATTCCTCCTTCATAGGAATGGAAACTGCTAGGTACTTGTTTTTCCCAGCTCCTTTAGGCATGTGATGTTCTCATGTCAAACAGTGATGTAGGAGCTTTGAAGCAAAAGGAAGGAGATAAGGGACCGCTCCTACCCTCCTGGCAGCAGTAAGTTACAGAAAAACCACATTCATGGTGAGAAAATAGCAGCAGTACAAACTTTAGCAGCAGTCCAAGATTTAGTGGTGGTGGCAGCAATTTTCTCTTCAGGTCAGTTCTATGATGTGATTTGGGGCTCAGCTTTAAACCTGGCTCCTAGCCTTCACAACAAATCTCAACAAATCTGTGTGTTTCCCAACATTAATTTAGTAAACTTTCATGCTTAAGCAGCCAGAATCAGCCTCTGTTGATTACAGATACGAACCCTGTCAGTCCGAAGCATCCCTTAGCCTCTTCTTCTTGTAACATCACACCATTTCCGGAGGGGAACTGCCCTAATATCAAATTAAACCCAGGACCAAAAATCAATTTTCCCATCATAGAGGCTCCCCAAGGCCTTCCCCTCCACAGATACTCTTCATAATCAAACACCAAGCTAATCATGGTGTCTCTTTCCCCTGAACACAGTAATGACTCCAGGTATAACACTTGACCAAAGTTGGGCCCAGCAGTCTAGTGAGGAATTTTTTTTTTTTTTTTTTATCTGAAACTAAGAAAGAAACCTTGCACACCACAGTACAAGAGTAACTTGGCTTATGAAATTTAAAGTATAAAATAGCAAAATGCCATTGCCTTCCCTCCACCGTAAAGTAGCCTGGTCCTTTACATCTGACTTAAGGGTTCCTGCAGAACAGAAGAAAGGAGTCATAGGAATTTTAACCTAGCCTGTTTCTCAGATTTGACAAATGAAAAACACAAGGCCTGCAGAAGGGAAACAACTTGCAACAGGTCACACAACTTTCATAAACCGGAATGAAAATTTTCTCCATCTCCTGCCAACACTCCTGCACTCTTTCTATCCCCTACCATGTTTCAGCCGTGCAGCACTAATTAGTACCGAATCTAATGTTATATATGTTTGCTAGAATGAAGGCTCTGTGAGAGCAGGTGTTTTCTGGTTTGTTCCCCACTATATCTTCAGTGTATAAAACAGTATACAATACAGTTCTTCCTAAACAAGGGGGACAGAAAGGCATCTATCAATAATTGCTTTTATTCCAACAGAAGCAGACTCTAGAATTGACCATTTCTGCCTTGTCACCAAGCTAAAACCTATTTTGTTTTCTGGGTGCTAATCCCACAAGAATGATATTTCTATATTCAAGTTATATATCCCATGCTGTATTTTGTATTTGCACTCTCTGGGTCTAGCAGCCCTGCCCAGGTTTTTCCCTGAGTGAGGAAGTTTAATAGACTATAGAAAAGCATTTATTTCATTTAACCTATTGCCCTAATTGCTAGGTAACCCAAGAGAATGCAATCCAATTGAGTTCAACTCAAAGAGTATATCTCAGTAAATATTTTACATAAATTAATACTTTTTTCCTAGTTCCCAGTGACTAAGTGCAAACTTGAATGAGTAACGCTGCTGATTATAAAATGCATGTGTCTTCATATGCAAATGCATGCCATCATTAAAACATTTTCACAGCCTTTTTTTTTTTTTCAAAGTTGATCCAGAGAGAAGCCTTGAACACATCTGTCTGCATCTTTGATTACCTATAGGACCCTTCAGTGTCTGGAGACTAACTTCTTACCCTTCATCCTCCTGACTATGAAGTTAATCAATAATCCCTTTGCTCTCAGGTGTGCCCACCCCATTTAATTGCTTGGTGTTTGGTCTTATCACAGGGATAATTCATAGAATACAAGGTTATTTAGCATTACAGACATCTCCAATTCAGAATTCTCACTTCTCTAGCTCGCTGCTGGGCCAGTTTTTCACATGTGCTGGTCATGTTCCTTAAGCTAGCAACCACTTGGGGGAAGAGGCCTTTACCTTCCCTCCTCACTTAACATAGTATTAGCCCTTGACAGTCACTTGAGGCTGCTTTCCAAGTGGTTGTGCATTATCCATAAGTTTATGATGGAATATTTATCAACATTACAGCTATTTTATTCTGTTCCATTTCATGTAGAAAGTGATTTACTTCTTTTCCAAAAATATTTTTAAATCAATAATTCTCTTCTTAGTTTTATATCACAATATTTTCCCTCAGGGTCACTTTCTCAGAATCACATATTATTGAAAGGGCAAAAGTTGACTTCTGGGTCATCCTGCTGTAATGAGCCCATGGATTTCCTCTTCCCTGTGTTCTTCTCTCTAATCATCAGAGTGATTTACATCTTGTTTCCCTTATAGCTCTCCTTATCTCTATATGCTTCTTTATTTATTCCTTTTTCCAGCATAAGGCAATCAAGACTTTTAGTTCTTCCCATAGAAATGAGACAGACAGGCATCTATTAGTAATTACTATTATTACAAAAGACATAGGCTGTAGAAGTGACCACTTCTACCCTGTCGCCAAGTTAAAAATGATTTAGCCTCTGGGTGCTAATCCCACAAGAATGATACTTCTATACTCAGTCATAGATCCCATACTGTACTTTGTATTTTCAGTCTCTGGGTCTGGCAGCCCTACCCAATATCTGGTGTGAGCAAGTTTAATATATTACAGAAAAGCATTTATTTCATTTAAACTAGTGCCTTAATTGCTAGACAACCCAAGATAATTCAATCCAATTGAGTTCAGTTCAAAGAGCATCTGCCCTGTGCCAAGCATTTTACTCGGCATCCTTTGCAATTATCAAGAGGCCAAAAACACAGTCTCTGTCTTCAAGGAGCTTATTATGTTCTAGATGATTGAAAGATAAACATAAAGATACGAGGCCGAATGCAGTAATATACAATGGAGATATAAACAAAGGTTTTGTATAGTTTCAAAGTTCCTCTTGTATTGATTTCTAGTTTTATTTCATTGTGTTCAGAGATGATACCTGATATGATTTCAATTTTTTTGAATGTTTTAAGACTTGTTTTGTGAGCTAACATGTGGTCTATCCCTGAGAATGATCCATGTGCTGAGGAGAAGAATATATATTCCCCAGCCAT
Organism: Mandrillus leucophaeus; assembly: GCF_000951045.1. Classification (NCBI taxonomy): domain Eukaryota; kingdom Metazoa; phylum Chordata; class Mammalia; order Primates; family Cercopithecidae; genus Mandrillus; species Mandrillus leucophaeus. Next base: position 1,686,057 of record NW_012107886.1, on the reverse strand, counting down.
TGGATAAAATGTTCTATAAATATCTATTAGGTCCATTTGTTCTATAGTACAAATTAAGTACAATGTTTCTTTGTTGATTTTCTTTCTGGATCTGTCCAATGCTGAAAGTGGGGTGTTGAAGTCTCTAGCCATTGTTGTACTGGGGTCTGTCTCTCTCTTTACCTCTCATAATATTTCCTTTATTCACTCAGACTCATAGATAGATAGAGATGTGCTCATATATATCTGGGTCCTCCAGTGTTGGTTGCATATATATTCACAATTATTATATCCTCTTGCTGAATTCACCCCTTTATTACTATATAATGATCTTGTCATTTTTTACAGTTTTTATCTTGGAATCCATCTTATCTGATATAAGCATAGGTACTTATGCTCTTTTTTGGTTTCTGATTACACAGAGTATCTTTTTCTATCCCTTTATTTTCAGTCTATGTGTGCCTTTATACATGAAGTGTGTTTCTTGTAGGCAACAGATCGCTGAGTCTCGTTTTTTTTCTTTGTTTGTTTTTTTATCCATTCAGCCACTCTATGTTTTTTGACTGGAGAGTTTAGTCCATTTACATTCAATGTTATTATTGATAAGTATTGTACTGTGTCTTGAAAAGTTGTTGTAGTTATTTTTTTATCAGTTCATTTTTTCATCTTTTTACTTAGATATGAATAGTTCATACACCACAATTACAGTATAATAATATTCTGTGTTTCTCTGAGTACTTACTATTACCAGTAAGGTTTGTACCTTCAGATAACTTACCCCTATCATGTTGTTGTTTTCTGGTTGTTTTGTGGTCTTCTCTTCCTTCTTTCCTTCCTTCTTGTCTTCCTTTTAGTGAAGGTGATTTTCTCTGGCAGTTATGTTTTAATTTTTTGTGTATCCATTGCATGTTTTTTGATTTGAGGTTACCATGAAGTTTGCAAATATCTTATAATCCATTATTTTAAACTGAGGACAACTTAACACTGATTGCATAAACAAACTAACAAACAAGCAAAAGAAAAACATAATATAAACTCTACATTTTAACTTCATTCCCCCCAGTTTAAAACTTTTTTTTCTATCTTATTGTACTATGTCTTGAAAAGTTGTTGTAGTTATTTTTTTATCAGTTCATCTTTTCATCTTTCTACTTAGATATGAATAGTTTATACACCACAATTATGGTGTAATACTATTCTGTGTTTCTCTGTGTACTTACTATTACCAGTAAGGTTTGCACCTTCAGATGACTTCTTATTGTTAAATAACATCTTTTTAAAATCCTTTTTGGATTAAAGAACTCCATTTAGCATTTCTTAAAGGACAGACCTGGTGTTGATGAAATCCCTCAGCTTTTGTTTGCCTGAGAAAGTCTTAATTTCTCCTTTATGTTTGAAGGATATTTTCACTGGACATACTATTCTAGGGTAAAAGTTTTTTCCCTGAGCACTTTAAATATTTCATGCCACTCTAAACTGGCCTATAAGGTTTCCACTGAAAAATCTGCTGCCAAACATATTGGAGCACAATTGTATGTTATTTGTTTCTTTATCTTGCTGATTTTAGGATCCTTTCTTTACCCTTGATATTTGGCAGCTTGATTATTAAATGCCTTGAGGTAGCCTTCCTTAGTTCAAATCTGCTTGGTGTTCTTTAACCTTCCTATAGTTGAATATTGATATCTCTCTCTAGGTTTGGAAAACTCTCTGTTATCATTGCTTTGAATAAACTTAATACCCCTGTCTCTTTCTCTACCTCCTCTTTAAGGCCAATAACTCTTAGATTTGCCCTTTTGAGGCTATTTTCTAGATTTTATAGGCATGCTCTATTCTTTTTCTTTCTTTCTTTTTCGAGACAGAGTCTCACTCTGTCACCCAGGCTGGAGTGCAGTGGTGGAATCTCAACTCATTGCAATCTCCGCCTCCCGAGTTCAAGTCATTCTCCTGCCTCAGCCTCTCAAGTAGCTGGGACTACAAGGGTGAGCCACCACACCCAGCTAATTTCTGTATTTTTAGTAGAGACAGAATTTCACCACATTGGCCAGGCTGATCTCGAACTCCTGACCTCAGATGATCTGCCCTCTTTGGTCCATTCTCTTTTATTCTTACTTCTTTCATCTCCTCTGCCTGTGTATTTTCAAATACTCTCTCTTCAAGTTCACTAGTTCTTTCTTCTGTTTGATCACTTCTGCTATTAAGAGACCCTGATGTATTCTTCAGTATGTCAATTGCATTTTCAACTCCAGAATTTCTGCTTGATTTTTTTTAACTATTTCCATCTCTTTGTTAAATTTATCTGATAGGATTCTGAATTCCTTCTCTGTGTTATCTCGAATTTCTTTAAGTTTCTTCAAAACAGCTATTTTGACTTCTCTGTCTGAAAGGTCACATATTTCTGTCTCCTTGGAATTAGTCCTTAGTCTTTTATTTAGTTTGTTTGGTGAGGTCATGTTTTCCTAGATGGCCATGATGCCTGTGGATGTTTTTTAGTGTCTGCGCATTGAAGAGTTATTTACTGTAGTCTTCACAGTTTGGGCTTGTTTGTACCCACCCTTATTGGGAAGGCTTTCCAGGTATTCAAAAGAAATTGGGTATTGTAAACTAAATTTTTAGTCATTACAGCTGTATCTGCTTTAGGGAACACCCCAAGCCCAGTAGCACTCAGACTCATAGAGATACCACCTTGGTGGTCTTAGATAAGATCCAGAAGTGTTCTGTGGATTACCAGGCAGAGACCTTGTTCTCTTCCCTTACTTTCTCCCAGACAAATGGAGTCTCTCTCTTTATGCTGTGCTGCCTGGAGCTAGGGGAGGAGTGACACAAGCATCTTGTGGCTACCAACACTGAAACTACACTGGGTCAGACACAGCACTGGATCTTGCCCAGTAACTACTACCTGGCTACTACCTATGTTTGTTCAAGGCCCTCTACAATCAGCACGTGGGAAAGCCAGCTAGGCTGTGTTCTTCCTTTCAGGGCAGTGAGTTCTTCCAGGCCCTTGATGGGTCCAGAGATGCAGTCTGGTAGCCAGGGTCTGGAATTGGAAACCTTAGAAATCTACCTGGTGCTCTACTCTACTGGCTGAGTTGGCATACAAAACGTAAGACACAGTCCTTCCCACTTTCCCTCCCCTTTCCATGTGGAGTGGAGTCTCTATCCATGGCTGTCACCATTACAGACCCACAGAGAGTACTGCCAGCCTACCACCAATGTTCACTTAAGGCCCAACAGCTCTTCTTCAGTCAGCTTTTGGTGAATGCTGCCAGGCCTGACACTCACCCTTCAGGGCAGTGGGTTCTCCTCTGACCTAGGGCAGGTCCAGAAATGCTGCCCAAGAGCCAAGACCTAGAAGCAGGGACCCCCAAAGCCCATTTGGTGCTCTACCCCACTGTGGCTGAGCTGGCACCTAGGCTGTAGGACAAAGTCCCCTTTACTCTTCCCTCTGCTTTTCTCAAGCAGGAGTCTCTCCTCATAGCCACCACAGCTGGAAATGTGCTGGGTTACACTGGAAGCCGGCACATCTCAGAGTCTCACCCAAGGCCCATAGAATGTATTACTGGGCTACCACTGCTGATTATTCAGGGCCCAAGGGCTCTTTAGTCAGCAGGTGATGAATCCTGCCCAGGACTGGGTCCTTTCTTCTTTCAAGGCAGCAGTGTCCCTTCTGGTGTAGGGTATATCTAGCAATATCATCGGAGAGCTAGGGCCTGGAATGGGGGCCTCACAACTCTGTCCAATGCCCTATCCTGTTGTGGCTGAGATGATATCCAAGTTGCAAGACAAAGTCCTCTTTACTCTTCCCTCTCCTCTCCTCAAGTGGAAGGAAGGAGTCTCTTTTGGAGGAGCAAGCTGTGCTACCTGAGGCTGGGGGAGGGGTGGCACTCCCTTGGCTGCCCTGTCTGATGTCTCACTAGGTTGCTTATCCCCCACATCCACTGGCTCTGAGCCCAGCACACGGCTAGGACTTGCCCAGGAGTTGCAGTCCTTGTGGCCTAGGCAGACTTTCAAGTTTATTTTAGGACCCCACAGCCCTTTACCCAGCAGTGGCAAGGCTTGTCAAAACTCAAGTTCTGATTGCTGAGATGGGTAATTCCCCTTTGGCTAGGGCCTGTCTATGCTCCCTCCATGGATATCAGCCGAGTTAAGCCTGGTGTTGCTTTCCACTGTGACAGCACAGCACTGAGTTTCAACGTAAAGCCCCTCAGTCATTGCACTGTCCCTCCCACAAGCATACAGATTCTCTTCATGCCATGTGGCTGTTGCCAGAAGGATGGGAGTGAGGTGGTATCAGCAATTCAAGGCTGTCTTTCCTACCCTCTTCAATGCCTCTTTCAGCAATATGAAGTTAAAACCAGGTACTGTGATCACTCACCTCATTTTCTGTTCCTATGAAGGTGCTTTTTTGTGTGGATTGTTGTTATGTTTGGTGTTCCTGTTGCAGGGACAATCAGTGGAGGCTTCTATTCAGCCATCTCACTATGCCTCCCTCCTAAAAAAAAAAAAAAAGGTTTTGAAGGTAATGAAAGAAAAATGAAAAATGTGGACTGTTTCACAGAGCTACAAACTCACCACATTAGTGCCCACTGCTGGCACTCTAAAAATGTAAAGTTATTATTTAGCCCAGCTGAAGGAAGAAAAATGCCCCGTATGGATCAAAAACCTACAGATGTCTGATGTAAAGTCACTGGGTATCGAACTAAGCAGCAGCGTGAAAAAAAATCACTGTCTACTGCTACACCTAGGAAATGCAGCCTCCACTCTTCTCCCAGTAGATTGCTAGGGTTTCCAGGTCACTGCACTTAGTTCATTGAAGAGAAGAAAAACAAAAACACTCCAATAACCAATTATCTCTCCTTGTTTTCATTGTGCCAAAAACAGGCTTAATCTTCTTGCCTCTTTTTAACCTTCCTTTTCATAAAGATGAGAGAGAAAGAGAGAGAGAGAGAGAGAGGAGGGAGGTAGGGAGGGAGGGAACGGAGAATGGGAATTTATAAAGACTTTATAAAGATGTAAGAAAATCTCTCCAATGTATCTCTCAAAGACCTATTACAGGACCTTTCTTCTATCTCTTTGGTGACTTTTTGGTTTTCTTGTACTGGCATCCAGGATACTTTCCTTGCACTCATTTTCTCCAACATTTCTGTAAAGGAACAGTCTTCCAGCTCCTCTGTATGAGAGGAAATCGAAGCCTATGAAAGGTAAGTGCCATGCTCGAGGTCTAGAGTAAGTGGTGCAGAGTTAAAACAACATCCTGGGTTTCCTAACTGCAGCTCCATGTTCTTTCAATTCTACCAGTCCACATCACAAAGGGAGATCAAGATGTATCGTTAAGTTTGATCCTGTTTCTTACTTTCCAACATCAGTCTTCTAATAGACAGGCATCACCTTGTATTTTTCTATGAATTACTTTGGAAAGGAGTGGGGAAGACCATATATTTTCCATTTCTATGGCCCTGCCCTGGAACACACACAAGCCTGTATTGAGAATCACCTGTGAGAAGCCAAACAATAGTCAGCAAAACTGTTAGAACCACTGGCTATTTGATGAGTAGCTTGATGGTAGTGATTCCCTCCTCAAGTAGGGGACAATAAATGGGTAACTTGTTCCCCATATTCATATAGATAATAGCTCCAGCTTTGGCTAATATGTCCCTCCCTAATAAGGGTGTTGAACTTTCAGGTGTAATAAGAAAGGCATGTGAAAAGAGCAAAGTCTCCCAATTACAACTGAGGAGGTGGGAGAAATACCTGGTTACAGGTTGTCCCAAGATTCCTCGTATGGTAACGGACCTTGAGGACAGCTGTTCAGGGCAGGAGATTAACACTGAGAAGGTCACACCAGTGTCCAGGAGGAAGTCAATTTCCTGGCCCTCAATGGTTAAACATACCTGGGGCTCAGTGACAGTGATGACATGAGCTGGTGCTTGCCCCAGGTACCCTCAGTCCTGTTGTTAGATCATCTGGTTGGGGGCTTCTGGCCCAGAGAACCTTTGTCCTCTGGGGCAGTGTGCCTTCCAGTGATTGCCTTGGCATAGTGGACATGGGCAAGGGGGCAGCTTGTTTCTTGTTGGACAATCTTTTTTAAGGTGTCTTTGCAAACCACACTGACAAAAAGCCCTACCAGGCAAGTGGCCTGCTCCATTTTCTGTCCTCTCTGAACCACCAAGATCTGTTTGCCTGAGGGCCATGACTAAGCCTGCAGCCTTTCTCTGATCTCACTTTTCCTTTTGGGCCTGTTCCTCTTGGTCCCTATTATAGAACACTGAGGTTGTCAGGTTTAATAATGCCTCCAGATTTTGTTAAGGGGCCCAGGGCTCACTTTTGAAGCTTTCTTCTGATATCTGCGGCTGATTGGGTAATAAACTTATCTTTAAGGATGAATTGACCCTCGAGTGAGTTGGGTGACAGGGGAGTATATGTTCTTAAGGCCTCCCATAGCCACTCGAGGAAGGAGGAAGGATTTTCTTCCTTTCCCTAAGTTATGGTGGATATCATTGAATCATTCATGGGTTTTTCCTAATTCTCTTTAGTCCTTCTAGAACACAGGTCAACATACGTTTGCAACTCCACTCCCCATGACCCGAGTCGAGGTCCCAGTGGGGATCCATATTGGGGAAGGCTTGCTGACTGGTAGGGAATTTGTCCCTTCCTTCAGCTGCCATTCTATCATTTACTTGACTAAGATACCAGGTATCTCCAAACTCTCGGGCTGCAGCTACAGTTGCATTCTTTTCATTAAAGGCCAGGGTTTGATCTAACAATAGCATGACAGCTCTCCAAGTGAAATTGAAGGTTTTCCCTAGACCCTGTAGGGCATCTATATACCTATCAGGATCATCTGAAAATTTCTGCAGGTCTACCTTGGTCTGCTTTAAATCAGAGAGAGAGAAGGGGACATGTAGCCGAGTTGGGCCAAATTCCCCTCCTTCTACAGCTTGAAGGGGACGTAACTGATAGCCCGGGGGGTTTTGTGGTCCCTTGGAGATTTCTTTGCTTTTTTCCTTCTGGGTGGGGGAGATTAAAGGAGGCTTATCATTAATAGGAAGGGGAGCTGTAGGAAGGCCAGGATATGGAGGTAAGCTGGGATGTAGATTGCAAACTTTGCATAGTTGTGGATTATCTTTCAACGAAAAGAAGGCTTGGACATAAGGTATTTCACTCCATTTGCCTTCCCTCTTACAGAAAAGGTCAAGCTTCAGGATAGTATTGTAATTTATACTTCCCTCAGGTGGCCATTTTTCCCCATCAGAGAGAGAATATTGGGGCCAGGCCGTGGTGTAGAAAAAAAAATGAGCCGCTTCTTTTTCAAGGTTTGTGGGCCAAATGGTCCCAATGTCTTAGGATGCATTTCAAGGGTAAGCCTGTTGATGCCTGAGTGTTTCCAATCTGAAAGAAAAAACTGCCCGCGGTTTTAGTTTGTTTTCTCCCCCTGCCCAAGAACTCACTATGGTCCCTGGACCCTGCTGATCGGAATAGTTGTGCTCACCAAAGCAGCAGCAGAAACACTAGTTTTCCTCCTAGACCACAAAGAGGGCTGAGGAAGGTCAGATTTAGTGGCCTTTACCGATGCATTCTTGAAAACCTACACCCTTGCCTTTCCTCTTAGACCACAAAGAGGATCAAGAAAAATCAGATTTAGTGGCCCTTACTGATGCATTCTTGAAAAACTTTTAGAATCCTAAGCATTTTCCCCTGGTAGTATTGGGACCTTACCCTTGTCCTATAAAGATGATATGCCTCAAAATGGAGCAGAGGGCCATACCCCGAGGGAGGGAAGGGATCTCCAGGGTTGGAGGAGTGATGCCTTTTGTCTGCACTTCTCACCATATGAATAGGAAGGATATAACTTCTGAGGCTTCCCATATCCTAGCTTCAGGAATAGCCTTCGTTAGGCCTACTAGTCTGAGAAGGGATCCTAAAATTCCAGATAGTCCCCTGCAACAGGACTTTGGGCAAAAATTATGTCTTTCTAATTGGTCAGACAAGGTGCCTAAAGAAGGGAACAGAGTCCAGAAATTTATACTAGAAATCATTCTTACTGGATAAACTAGAATAGCACCAGAGACAGCAAGTGGTTTTAGAAGCAGGACTAGCCTCGGAGGAGAGAGGCAGAAGGAAGTTTGTCAGACAGGCATTAGGACCCAGGAGGCAAGGGTCAGGATAGGTAGGATAGATGGGCGAGTATCACTTGGGCAACATAACTTTGAGAGTTCTGCTCATGACTGCAGGGTCAACCAACTTTTTGTCGGGACCCCAGAGCTGAATAGCTTTCCTGTCTGTTGACTCTCGGCTCAGCCCGGAAGTACAGGAAAAGCAGAAGTTGGTTCCAGGCAAACCAATGATCCCAACTCTGAAGAGTCAGGAGTTGTTAGAGAGTCCTTTCCCAGAAAGCCTGACACTCGTGTCTTTAGTCCCATGGCCGCACTAGTCACTTTTAACTGGCCGACAGGTGTCCGGTGTTTAGCCTCCTTACTCTAAGGAAAAACAGGACAGAATAGCAAGTGAAAGGGGTCCGACAGTACTCACCACGTGGTGATATCCCAGATGAGACCCCAAGATATGTCTGGAGCTGGTTCCTTCCAGTGAGTTCATGGTCTCACTGACTTCAAGAATGAAGCCGCAGACCTGCGCAGTGTTACAGCTCTTAAAGGTGGCATGAACCCAAAGAGTGAGCAGCAGCAACATTTATTGTGAAGACCGAAAGAACAAAGCTTCCACAGAGTGGAAGGGGACCCAAGCAGGTTGCCACTGCTGGCTGGGGTGGCCAGCTTTTATTCTCTTATTTGTCCCCTCCCATGTCCTGTTTCTGTCCTATCAGAATGCTCTCTTTTCAATCCTCCCTGCGATTGGCTACTCTTAGACTCCTGCTGATTGGTCCATTTTACAGAGTGCTGATTGGTCCATTTTGCAGAGCACTGAATGATACATTTTACAAACCTCTTGCTAGCTACAGAGCACTGATTTGTGTGTTTTTACATAGTGCTGATTAGCACATTTTACAAACCTCTTGCTAGCTACAGAGTGCTGATTGGTGTATTTTACAATCCCCTTGTAAGACAGAAAAGTTCTCTAAGTCCCCAGTGATCCAGGAAGTCCAGCTGCTTCACCTGTCAGTAGCAGTGGCAACTCAGACAATACACCCTGCCTATTTCTTCTGCAAGGAGCACAGCAGAAAGGTCAAAGAAGCAAGCTCTAGGATTTGACTTATATTTATCTGAGAATGATGAGGTAATACATCTCTTGGTAACTACTTCTTAGATACAGGGGGAAGATAGAGCAGGTATCTCTTTGTCACTTGGTTCTTGGAAAGCCAAGCATGAAGTACAGTATTCCAATGATAGCCATACTCTTGTCCAGTTCTGTCCAGAGTCTTATACATGCATATTTATTGTGCTCATAAAAGTTTAAAACTCTCTTGGGCACTTGGCAGTGACCATTACCCAATACAGAGCCTCTATTTTCAGGGAGTTTACAGTGTGGCACATTATATCCCTTCAGTCAGAACTAGGTAATTGTTAATAGGAATTAAAGAACTCTTCTCTTTCCAAATCTGATTACAACCCCCTTGTGGTCTGAATCTTAAGGAGTACATTTTTGAACTAGTGAACAAAATCTACATTTGTTACTGATTCGACCTGCCCAAAAACATATCCCAAATTTCAATTTAATTGTGTCTCTACCCTGCCTAAAAACTTTCGATGACATAGATTTCCCAAAGATAAATATAAAACTCTTTAGCCTTGAGTTCTGAGCCTTTAATAATGTGATGACAGATGAAGAGATCTGCCCTCTCCAACTCCAGCTCTGCTCAGAAGCAAGGTTGGTCTTCAAATCACTAATCACTAAATTATTATGTAGTTTAATAAATGTTTTATGCAAATGAATTTCAGAGTGGGATAAAATTAGCACAGTGGTTAAAAACATGGGCTTCCTCTTTACTTACAATAGGTATACTTTTCTGTGTACATATTACATTTCAGTTTAAAAAGTTTTTTTTAATGAGTTCTCAAGCTACTTTGGGTAAAATCTCTTTTTTGCCACTTTCTGGTAATGAGCAAGTCATTTCATACTTCATCTCTCTAAGATTCATCTGTAAAGAGGAGACGTTATATTACCCAGTATTGTGACGAGGATTTCACGAGATACATGTGAAGTGCTTAGCACAGTGCTGAACGCACAATAAGAGCTTAACAAATAGTGGTTACAGTTGATATAAATGAATGAATGTCAATTTCCATCTAAACTCTAGACACTTCTTCCACTAATTAAGCACAAGCTATATTCAGCAACCATGTTAGGTATTATTCCAGGAACATATTGGTTAAACCCCTGCTGATAGCTTGAGTCCCTTCTAACATCTGCTGTACAAGTCATAATATTTTTCTCTCTTGGGAAAAAAAATAGATAGAAAACTGTAATTGTTGTCTCTTTTCCTGAAGTAAGGCAAAGATGTCTCTATGCAGCTTTCCCAGAGGTAAATATCACATTCTAATAGATAATGCCGGCAAATTCACATGTGAAGATTCTATCTGGAACAGCTTCTATTAAACTTCAGTTTCCACCTTAATCACTATTATAGGTTAAATTGTGTTCCTCAATAAAATGTTGAAGTCCTAATCCCCAGTACCTGTGAATCTGACTTTACAGAAATAGAAGTTAACAATGATCAAGTTAAGATGAAGTCATTAGAGTGACTCCTTATCCAATATGACTAGTATCTTTATAGAAAGGGGAAATTTGGACACAACGACAGAGAAAAAACAATGTGAAGACACAGAGAAAACAGGCCATGTGACTGGAATGAGGCATCTACAAGACAAAGAATACCAAGGATTGCCAACAACACCAGAATCCCAGAGAGGAAAAAAGGATCCCCTAGAGCCTTTAGAAGAAGCATGGCCTTGCAGAGACCTATATTTCAGACTTCTAGCCTCCAGAACTATGAGATGAATCTCTTTTGTTTTAACTAGTTTGGGTACCTTTTTACTGAAGCTGTAGCAAACTAATGCAATCACCATTACCAAGGCCCCACTTGAGGCTGGCGATCTGCAGTGATTTAAAAGCTCCTATAGCGTATGGCCATAATGTAGGGCTTGTGCAAATGGCATGCTCGATGGCATGCTCGTGCAAATGCCAGGCTAAATGACAAACTCTGCTTTTCAAATAAACAGTAGAGATATAGTAGCAGGCATTAAGGATAAGATGGAGTGAGATGAACTATCAAATTTCAGCACTGGAAAAGACCTGTTAAAAGAACTACTCAGCAAGATAGTTTTCCTTAAGAGGTTTTAAATTAAAAGGTTCTAAATTAAAGAGATTCTAAAATGATGTAGAACATGGATTTCCAAAAAGAATGAGACAAATGCCAAGTATTTAGATGTGGGAGAGGTGAGAATGGAATACAACAGGGGTTGGCAAACTATGGCCTGCAGACCAAATCTGCCCACCACTCCACCTGTTTTTGTAAAGTTCATTGGAACACAGTATGCTCATTGATTTACATATTGTCTACGGCTGTTTTTGTGCTACAACAGTAAAGTGAAGTCATCTTTACAGAGACCACAGGGCCTGCAAAGCCTAAAATATTTACTATCTGGCTTGTTACATAAAAAGTTGGCTGAACCCTAGAGTAGAAAAATGATCTATATTAATGGCTCTCAAACTTTAGTGGGTACCAAAATCACCTGGAGGCGTTGTTAAAATTCAGATTGCTGAGTGCCCTAGATTTTCTGATTCAAAATATCTGGGTGTAGGGCCTGAGCATTTGTATTTCTAAGTTCCAATGGCCACACTTTGAGAATCACTGCTTTAAGTTTATGCTGACCGATGCACCAATTTAAGCATGATGTAAGACAGGAGTGGGGAATAAGGAAGGGCAGTCAATTTTAAAATTGCATTTGATTTTGAAAAATGAACACAGTTGGAAGATTTGCCCTACTGATTTAAAACTTACTAGTAAGCAACAGTAATCAAGACAGTGTAGTATTGTCACAATAACAGACAACAGATCAATGAAACAGAGTAGAGAGTCTGGGATTAACCATCACATATATAGTAAACTAAACTTTGACAAAGGTTAAAAGATAATTCAGGGAAAAAAAGAATTGCTTTTTCAACAAATGTTGATGGAACATGTGGATATCCATTAACAACAACAAAAAAAAATGAACTTTGATTCATTCCTTATACCATATATATAGTATAAAAAGGAGAATAGCCAGCTTTCTCTTCATGGTTTGTAGGAGAAATAAACCCAGAAGCAGGTGAAGTCAGGCACTGTTGCATGAACTGCATGTCAACATTTTTATAAGTTGGAAAAATTGAAAAAGTTTGAAGAATGTGGCAATGTAGTACTCTACGCCATTCACCCAAACTCTGCATTCGCGTCAGAAGAATACCGTTGAGACTCTAACATGAAGACTTCAACAGAATCTCAATCTCAAATTCAAATTTTGTTAAAAAGAATTATTCAGTGCCCTTAAGGAGAGAGGATACTTTATATTCAACTATTGCTGAATAAACACCTTACTCCTTACAACAGTTTTTCACCCCCATCATGCAGAATTTTGCTAACTACTAAGGATTTTGCCACCATCAGCAGCAAGAAGTATTGCAGATGCTCTGCAATCTATTCCAGGATTCTCGAATACACAAGGAAATCCCCTCATCATGCGTTTGACAAAATATGTTCGTCAGCACACATGAGTCTATAAGTAGCTCTCCAGAACAGGAGATAAATCAAAAAGGAAAGGGTAAATTAACTTTTTGAGATGTTGGTTAGGTGATAGTTAGACTTGAGTTTCACAGATGTTTCTACATGGGCCAAACAAACCCAAGGGTCATCTGAATAATCTGGCCAAATGATTACATCTAAATTAGACCAGAAAACTATGTCAGAAATAAATTAATATTTTTTATTGTTTACTTGCCTGGGCACTGAAATACAAGCGTCTCTATTCTTAGGAGAATCTGAATGTAGATGAGAAAATAGATAACCCTCTGATATGGAAGCACAAAGAGGCAGTACTCAACATTGTTCTGGCCCAAAAGGCTTCACACTGACAGCAAGTTTTGAAGAATGACTGATGTTCCAGATAAATGCACTTGTGAGGTGGGGAGGAGATAGAGCTGTAGGCTGGGAAGCACATGCTACACACAGGAACAGCATGTTCAGAGGTAAGAAAAATCACGAGCTAAGTTCAGGATAAAGCAAGTTCTTCCATATACCTGAAACATCAGGTACCAGAAGGTGTTGAGTGGAATGAGACAGTGGTTCATCCATGATATCCTTCTGTGCCAGTCAGAGGAAAGCACACTCTACCCTTTGAGGCACCTTTAAATCACTTTTAAGAAGTGATGTTATCAAATGTATGTTTTAGAAAGATCACATTGAAGGCAATATGACGGGTTGAATGTGGCAAGAAATGAGGCAGAGAGACTGGTTAGAAAGTTTCTGTAGGAAACAGACTTCAAATAAGACAGTAGCCAATGCAAGTAGGGGGATGGAATGAAAAATACTTAAATGAAATCTTGATCTGACTTTAAATATTTAGAAAATTCAATTAGCAATACATAGAAGTTGATTGGACTTTGCAGACAAAGGGAAAGAGGAGTTATTAAAGATGATTCCCAGATTTCTGTTTTGGGGAAACTGAGTGAATAGTGGTGTCAGACCCACAATGAAAAATACAAGGAGAGATGTGCAGGAAATATGATAAGCTTAATTTTAGACACGTTGAGTTTTTAATGTCTATAAACTTTAAAAATGTGCTTTCCAGGTATTCACTAAAAACTAGGACCTAAAATCCAGCTGATAATAGTAGCACACTTTTTGAATCCCAGGCATTCTTCTGAGAACTTTTCTTATCAACTCATTTAAATCTTCACAGCAGCTCTATGAGAAAGATAAGATTATTAGCTCTGCTTTGCAGATGAGAAAAGTGAGGTTCAGATGGGGTTAAGTTACTTGCCTAAGGTCACACATCTGAGAATAAGTTTCATATGCTTGTTGGCTACAAAAATGTCTTCTTTTGAGAAGTGTTTGTTCATATCCTTTGCCCACTTTTTGATGTGTTTTTTTAAATTTTCATGTCAATTTGTTTAACTTCCTTGTAGATTCCGGATATTAGTCCTTTGACAGATTTCAAAAATTTTCTCCCATTCTGTAGGTTGCCTGTTCACTCTGATGACAGTTTCTTTTGCTGTGTTCTTTAGTTTAATTAGATCCCATTTGTCAATTTTGGCTTTCATTGCCATTGCTTTCGGCATTTTAGTCATGAAGTCTTTGCCCATGCCTATGTCCTGAATGGTATTACCTAGGTTTTCTTCTGGGGTTTTTATCGTTTTAGGTCTTAGTTTAAGTCTTTAATTCATCTTGAGTTAATTTTTGTATAAGGTATAAGGAGGGGGTCCAGTTTCAGTTTCCTGCATATGGCTAGCCAGTTTTCCCAGCACCATTTATTACATAGGGACTCCTTTCCACATTGCTTATTATTGTCAGATTTGTCAAAGATCAGATGGTTGTAGATGTGTGGCATTATTTCTGAGGCCTCTCTTCTGTTCCGTTGGTCTATATATCTGTTTTGACACCAGTACCACACCGTTTTGGTTACTGTGGCCTTGTAGTATCTTTGAAGTCACATCACTGGTCATTAGAGAAATGCAAATCAAAACTACAATGAGATACCATTTCATGCCAGATAGAACGGCGATCATTAAAAAGTCAGGAGACAACAGATGCTGGAGAGGATGTAGAGAAACAGGAACACTTTTACACTGCTGGTGGGAATGTAAATTAGTTCAACCATTGTGGAAGACAGGGTGGCAATTCCTCAAGAATCTAGAACCAGAAATACCATTTGACCCAGCAATCCCACTAATGGGTATATACCCAAAAGATTGTAAATCATTCTTATATAAAGACACATGCATACGTATGTTTATTGCAGCACTATTCACAATAGCAAAGACTTGGAACCAACCCAAATGCCCATCAATGATAGCCTGGATTAAAAAAATGTGGCACATATACACCATGGAATACTATGCAACCATAAAAAAGGATGAATTCATGTCCTTTGCAGGGACATGGATGAAGCTGGAAACCATCATTTTCAGCAAACTAACACAGGAACAGAAAACCAAACACTGCATGTTCTTACTCATAAGTGGGAGTTGAACAATGAGAACACATGGAAACAGGGAGGGGAACGTCACACACCAGGGCCTGTCAGGGGGTGGGGGACTAGGGGAGGGATAACATTAGGAGAAACACCTAATGCAAGTGACAGGTTGATGGGTTCAGCAAACCACCATGGCAGGTGTATACATATGTAACAAACCTGCAGGTTCTGCACATGTATCACAGAACTTAAAGTAAAATAAATAAATTAATTAAGTAATAAAAGAGTAAGTTTCAAAGCCCCATTCTCTTAATCTCTGTGATATATAGCCAAACTC
This sequence comes from Mandrillus leucophaeus, assembly GCF_000951045.1. NCBI lineage: Eukaryota > Metazoa > Chordata > Mammalia > Primates > Cercopithecidae > Mandrillus > Mandrillus leucophaeus. Next base: position 1,670,619 of record NW_012107886.1, on the reverse strand, counting down.
CCTTACTCTATTAATGAGAAATTGTGACTTACCCAGAGACATGTAATTACCTAGTATTAGCTAGGATTAAATTATGGTTACCCAGTTTGGAAATTAAACTTGGAATCCAACCAGGCACGGTGGCTCATGCCTGTAATCCCAACACTTTAGGAGGCCAAGGCAGGCAAATCACTTGAGCTCAGGAGTTCAAAACCAGCCTGGGCAACATGGTGAAACCCCATCTCTACTAAACACACACACACACACACACACACACACACATAGACACACACACGGGGGGGGCATTCCAAGATGGACGAATAGGAACGGCTCCGATCTGCAGCTCCCAGTGAGATTGACGCAGAAGATGGGTGATTGATGTATTTCCGCTGAGGTACATGGTTCATCTCACTGGGACTGGTTGGACAGTGGGTGCAGCCCACTGAGGGCAAGCCGAAGCAGGACAGGGCATTCCTTCACCCAGGAAGCACAAGGGGTTGGGGGATTTCCCTTTCCTAGCCAAGGAAAGCCGTGACAGACTACCTGGAAAAATGGGACACTCCTGCTCAAATACTGTGCTGTTTCCGAGGTCTTAGCAACCAGCAGACAAGGTGATTCTCTCCCATCCCTGGTTCGGTGGCTCCCATGCCCAGGGAGCCTTGGTCACTGCTAGCACAGCAGTCTGAGATTGATCTGCCAGATGGCAGCCTGGCTGGGGGAGGGGTGTCTGCCATTGCTGAGGCTTGAGTAGGTAAACAAAGCAGCCAGGAAGCTTGAACTGGGAGGAGCCCAACACAGCTCAACAAGGCCTAATGCCTCTAGACTCCACCTCTGTGGGCAAGGCATAGCTGAACAAAAGGCAGCAGACAACTTCTGCAGACATAAACGTTCCAGTCTGACAGCTCTGAAGAGAGCAGTGGTTCTCCTAGCACGGCATTTGAGCTCTGAGAATGGACAGACTGCCTCCTCAAGTGGGCCCCTGATCCCCATGTAGCCTAACTGGAAGGCACCTCCCAGTAGGGGCCAAGAGACACCTCATATAGGCAGCTGCCCCTCTGAGATGAAGATTCAGGGTTTCTGCAGAGAGATTTGCTGTTAGTCTGATGGGCTTCTCTTTGTGGGTAACTCAACCTTTCTCTCTGGCTGCCCTTAACACTTTTTCCTTCATTTCAACCTTGGTGAATCTGATGATTGTATGTCTTGGGGTTGCACTTCTTGAGGACTATCTTTGTGGTGTTCTTTGTATTTCCCGAATTTGAATGTTGGCCTGCCTTGCTAGGTTGGGGAAGTTCTCCTGGATAATATCCTGAAGAGTATTTTCCAACTTAGTTCCATTTTCCCCATCACTTTCAGGTATACCAATCAAATGTAGATTTGGTCTTTTCACATAGTCCCACATTTCTTGGAAGCTTTGTGTGTTTCTTTTTACTCTTTTTTCTCTAACCTTGTTTCCTAGCTTTATTTCATGAATTTGATCTTCAATCACTGATATCCTTTCTTCCATTTGATCAAATCAGCTATTGAAGCTTGTGCATGCGTCACAAAGTTCTCATGCCATGATTTTCGGCTCCATCAGGTCATTTAAGGTCTTCTAGTTAGCCATTTGTCTAATATTTTTTTCAAGGTTTTTATCTTCCTTGCGATGGGTTTGAACATTCTCCTTTAGCTTGAAGAAGTTTGTTATTACCGACCTTCTGAAGCCTGCTTCTGTCAGCCTGTCAAAGTCATTCTCTGTCCAGCTTTTTCTGCTGCTGGCTAGGAGCTGCGATCCTTTGGAGGAGAAGAGGAGCTTTAATTTTTAGAATTTTCAGGTTTTCTGCTCTGGTTTCTCCCCATCTTTGTGGTTCAATGTACCTTTGGTCTTTGATGTTGGTGACCTACAGATGGAGTTTTGGTGTGGATGTCCTTTTTGTTGATGTTGATGCTATTCCTTTCTGTTTGTTAGTTTTCCTTCTAACAGTCAGGTCCCTCAGCTGCAGGTCTGTTGGAGTTTGCTGGAGTTACACTCCAGACCCTGTTTGCCTGGGTATCGCCAGCAGAGGCAGCAGAACAGCAAATATTGCTGCCTGATCCTTCCTCTGGAATCACAATGGGAGATACCCTCGATGGCACACCAGTCTTTTCTTCCACTATTCTCTATGTGGAAATAAATTCCTGTGACTGTCCATTTTCTGATATGGATAGCAATTACATAAAATACGTTTTTACTCTAGCTACTTGATTCGCTAACCCCCAGAGTTAACCAAATGTATTATTATTTTGGTTAGTAAATGAATTGGAAGCATGTTTTTCCTTGTGTTCTCAAAGAGAAGTGTATTTTAGTAGGAGAATTCTTACCAACCATGTGGGGTGGGGACTCTAGGTATTGATGGAACGTATTTCAAAATAATAAGAGCTATTTAGGACAAACCCACAGCCAGTATCATACTGAATTGGCAAAAACTGGAAGCATTCCCTTTGAAAACTGGCACAAGACAGGGATGCCCTCTCTCACCACTCGTATTTAACATGGTGATGGAAGTTCTGGCCAGTGCAATCAGGCAAAAGAAAGAAATAAAGGGTATACAATTAGGAAATGAGGAAGTCAAATTGTCCCTGGTTGCAGATGACATGATTGTATATTTAGAAAACCCCATCGTCTCAGCCCAAAATCTCCTTAAGCTGATAAGCAACTTCAGCAAAGTCTCAGGATACAAAATCAATGTGCGAAAATCACAAGCATTCCTATACACCATTAGCAGACAAATAGCCAAACTGTGAGTGAACTGCCATTCACAATTCCTACAAAGAGAATAAAATACCTAGGAATCCAACTTATAAAGTATGTGAAGGACCTCTTCAAGGAGAACTACAAACCACTGCTGAATTATATAAAAGAGGACAGAAACAAATGGAAGAATATCCTATGCTCATTGACAGGAAGAATCAATATCATGAAAATGGCCATACTGCCCAAAGTAATTTATAGATTCAACACCATCCCCATCAAGCTACCAATGACTTTCTTCACGGAATTGGAAAAAACTACTTTAAAGTTCATACGTATCCAAAAAGGAGCCCACATTGCCAAGACAAGCCTAAGCAAAAGAACAAAGCTGGAGGCATCACACTACCTGACTTCAAACTATACTACAAGGCTACAGTAACCAAAACAGCATGGTACTGGTACCAAAACAGA
>NW_012107886.1:1595631-1666877 GCF_000951045.1 Mandrillus leucophaeus | reverse complement strand
AAACAAATTTACAAGAAAAAAACAAACAACCCCATTGAAAAGTGGGCAAAGGATATGAGCAGACACTTCTTAAAAGAAGACATTTATGCAGCCAACAGACATATGAAAATATGCTTATCATCACTGGTCATCAGAGAAATGCAAATCAAAACCACAATGAGATACCATCTCATGCCAGTTAGAATGGCAATCATTAAAACGTCAGGAAACAACAGGTGCTGCAGACGATGTGGAGAAATGGGAATGCTTTCACACTGTTGGTAGGAGTGTAAATTAGTTCAACCATTGTGGAAGACAGGGTGGCGATTACTCAAGGATCTATAACTAGAATTATCATTTGACCCAGCCATCCCATTACTGGGTATATACCCAAAGGATTATAAATCATGCTACTATAAAGACACATGCACATGTATGTTTATTGTGGCATTATTCACAATAGCAAAGACTTGGAATCAACCCAAATGTCCATCAGTGATAGACTGGATTAAGAAAATGTGGCACATATACACCATGGAATACTATGTAGCCATAAAAAAGGATGAGCTCATGTCCTTTGCAGGGACATGGATGAAACTGGAAACCATCATTCTCAGCAAACTATCACAAGGACAGAAAACCAAACACCACATGTTCTCACTCATAGGTGGGAATTGAACAATGAGATCACTTGGACACAGGGCGGAGCACATCACACACCGGGGCCTGTTGTGGGGTGGGAGCCTGGGAGAGGGACAGTATTAGGAGAAATACCTAATGTAAGTGATGAGTTGATGGGTGCAGCAAGCCAACATGGCACATGTATACCTATGCATCAAACCTGAACATTGTGCACATGTACCCTAGAACTTAAAGCATAATACACACACATACACACACAAATTAGCCAGGCACAGCGGCACACTCCTATGGTCCCAGGTATTTGGGAGGCTGAGGTGGAAAGATCACCTCAGCCTGGCAGGTTGAGGTTACAGTGAGCTGAGATCACGCCACTGCACTCCAGCCTTAGTGACAGAGTGAGACCCTGTCTCAACAAAAGATAAATAAATAAACTTAGAGTCCCCACCCCACATGGTTGGTAAGAATTCTCCTACTAAAATACACTTCTCTTTGAGAACACAAGGAAAAACATGCTTCCAATTCATTTACTAACCAAAATAATAATAATACATTTGGTTAACTCTGGGGGTTAGCGAATCAAGTAGCTAGAGTAAAAACATATTTTAGGTAATTGCTATCCATATCAGAAAATGGACAGTCACAGGAATTTATTTCCACATAGAGAATAGTGGAAGAAAAGACTGGTGTGCCATCAAGGGTATCTCCCATTGTGCTTCCTCATGAGGGTGGTTCTCTGACTTATGTTTGGTAAAGGGAACATTTTTAAATACATATTTTCCTTCGCTCTGTTGTCAATTACAGCTTTTGCTCAGGGGAGCCTTCACCTCCTCACCTCTACCTTCTTCCCCATTTCTGGTTTGTACAACACCCGGATGAACCCTCTGCCAGCTCAGTGATTATGGTTTGATGCTTAAATCACTGGCTACCCTAGGGAGCATTCTTTTGTAAAAGACTGTTTGAAAAACATTCTGAAGCTGAAGAAGCAATAGAAAAATATATCTCCTTGGGGATTTCGGTCTACGTAAAGAGGCTGGACAGAGAGGAAAGAATGAAAGAAGATCTGAGCTCTAGTCTTCTTACCTCTGCCATTGGTTCAGGGTTTGACCTTGGGCTAGTCACAAAACTTCTCTGTATCTCAGTTGCTTTGTTTGTAAAATGAATGCCTTGGATCAAATGAGTTCCATGTTTCCTTCCAATTTTATAATGCCATGATTTTTTGAGGTTTCCAGTACCTGCCTTATGCCCAGGCAAGAGTGCCCCCTGTCCTGGAACCCACATTTTACATAGTCTCAGGGTCTAAAGGGATGAGCCTAGCCTTGGACCTGGCTCCAAGAGCCCAGGACCCCAGAATTCTCTGGCTGTGCAGGCTGACATACTTATCACACGCATGTGTGTTTGAGGGCCTCATATAGTACTACATGGACCTGAGTCTGGGGAACACAGGCTGCTGATTGGCTGTCTCTGCTACTGCATTCTGGCACTGAGCTCTGAAGAGTCCAGAACCTGGCCTTCCAAGCCATTATAATATTTGTTAATGTGAGAGACTAAAATATATATAATTTCATAGTTTGTTATAGCTTGATTTGTAACTTTGAAATACAAGACATACTGTGATAGAGCTTCTATTTACATTCTTGCCCTGGGCCCTGAAAATCTCAAAGGCTGCCCTAGAGATTCATATTCAAGAGTCTAGATCTTCAGAGCTTTATAAGTTGTAGTTAATACAAGGTGTAAATAATGATACAGGGTATGGGTAAGCATGGGGTAGATGGAGTTTATCTACATTAATTCAGAGTGACAAATGAATTGTCATTCTCTCAAAAATAAAATATTATGCCTATTCCTAAATATGTTAAAGCCCCTAGGTTATTCTATTGGCATTTTTAGAGCACTGTAAATCAGTAATCTGTGCATCATAAATCTAACTTCCAAGTAATATCTATTAATAAATTATATTATAATTTATTTATATTTTTATTATATTTATTATTATATTATTTCCCCTCTTTTCTTCCCCCTTTGCCTTAAGGAAAAAAGAAACTTGTGTTCAGAGGGTAAAATGTAGAACTTCAGACATATGCTTCCATTAAATGAAAAGGAAGTCTTAAGGATCCCAAAGAGCTGGAATAATTCAATAGACTTTGTTCTGCTATGTATTCCATTCCAGTTCTCCAAATGCTGGTGTTCATTCTCTCTCCCTTTCTCGCTGTGGTTTCTCATGATTTTTATAATGCAAATTTCAGACATGATGGCAGGATAATGGGAAGATCCTATTGGACTTCAGGCATAGTTTTGGAACACTTGGGATTACACTAGGGGAGAGTAATGATGGTTAATATTAGTACTATGCTTTAGAGTTAAAACAGGTTCACATCCTGAATCTGGGACACTCATAACAATAATCCTAGAGGTAGATTATATTCTGTTTTACCTATGGGGAAAGAGGGTAAGTTGGACACTCAGCTCAGGTCATGGGTCTCCTTCCATTATTCCTCAGACAGACAAAATCCAGCCAATTATCTTGGACTCGGGGCCCCAGTAGACACTGAAGTTGGCTTGAGGGTTTAATGTGTGACTATACACTTTCTGCTATCGGCCAACTGGGAATAAGAAAGTTTATAGGTGTGGGAACTTGTCTGAATTGCCTAGGATAACTGTTCCATTCCAAGTACTAGCAAGTATTGAGCTTATATCTAAGGAACAAATTAGAAACTAAAAGTTTGGTGTCAAAGGCAAGGACAGTTAATTTACTACAACCCCATTGTATAAAATTAAGAATGCTTAGTAATATTTGTGGCATTTTGATATCACCACATCTAGATTAAAATAAAATAAAAATATAGTTAAAACAAAAGCAAATTCACTGAAATTTAATCATGTCCTTCTCCTTTATATATTAAAATTGGAAGCTGTGAATGATGCCTTTAATTATAGACCTGATGTTATAGTTGCTGAGCAGTTTATTTAAAGTGACAGTATCATTTTCTTATTATATAATTACTCCTACTGAATTTGTAATGTAAACAAACAGGAGACTAATAATTTGGAGACAGGAGTAAAATTGATAGCACTCATCAGATAATAATTTTGATGTATTTATTGCAGATTGCTGATTCAGAACTAATTTAGTTTGAGAGCTAACTAATTACAGAGAAAAGCATTACAGGCTCACTTCTTTGGCAGGATCTACACCTAAAAAATAGTTCATGATGTTAAAGACAAAAACAATTCATGGAAAAACTGAAAAACACTGAAAATCAGTATCAGTATGATTTTCTTATCCACTTTAAGCCTGCCTATATGATTCTTGGATATGCAAAACCAATGGAAAGTGGTTAAAAGGAAATAGGATTCTCATTAATTAAAACAAAGAACTGGAAGTTGGTTCACAAGGTAATGGGCTACTTGAAAAGTAGTGATACCCCATCAAAAGAGGCGTTAAAGATAAATGACAATTAGGGAGCTGGGTGGTCACTTGAGGCCAGGAGTTCAAGACCATCCTGGCCAACATGGTGAAACCCCATCTCTACTTCTAAAAAAATACAAAAATTAGCCAGGCATGGTGGCACATGCCTGTAGTTCCACCTACTCGGGAGGCTGAGGTACGAGAATCATTTGAACCTGGGAGGCGGAGGTTGCAATAAGTTGAAATCGTGCCACTGCCCTCCAGCCTGGGTGATGGCACGTGACCCTGTCTCAAAAAAAATAAAAAATAAAGAAAAAAGGCAAAAGAGTCCAAGTGTGGTGGCTCATGCCTGTGGTGGCAAATCCCAGCACTTTGGGAGTCTGAGGTGGGCGGATCACTTGAAGTCAAGAATCCGAGACCTGGCCAACATGGCAAAACTCTGTCTCTACTAAAAATACAAAATTTAGGCAGGCATGGTGGTGTGCGCCTATAATCCTAGCTATTCCAGAGGCTGAGGTATGAGAATCACTTGAACCCGGGAGGTGGAAGTTGCAGTGAGCCGAGATCATGCCACTGTACTCCAGCCTGGGCAACAAAGTGAAACTGTGTCTCAAAAATAAAATTAAAAAAAAAAAAAGAAAGAAGAAAAGGTAAAAGAGTCGATTCTTACACTGAGTGAGAGACTTGGTCTCATAATGATCTTAAAGGTCATTTCAACTTTAATGTTTTATGATCTAAGATTCAGATCATAATTAATTAAATCAAATACCATCTGTCTATATATTTGCAGAAAACAATTTCCCTGGATTTTTTTTTTTTGAGACAGAGTCTTGCTCTGTTGCCTGGGCTAGAGTATAGTGGTGTTATCTCAGCTCACTGCAACCTCCACCTCCCGGGTTCAAGCAATCCTCCTGCCCCAGCCTCTTGAATAGCTGAGATTACAGGCACCTGCCACCCTGCTCAGCTAATTTTTGTATTTTTAGTAGAGACGGGGGTTTTGCCATGTTGGCCAGGCTGGTCTTGAACTCCCAATCTCAGGTGATCCACCTGCCTGGGCCTCCCAAAGAGCTAGGATTACAGGCATGAGCCACCACACCTGGCCTCCATATGCTTTTAAAAGGATGTCCAAAATGCTCTGTATACTCCTCTCTGATTTAAAATTAGGTATGGTCATCCTATTTCATATACAAGGAGATTTTGTTGGTAAAATTTTATGAGATAATTAGACCTATGAAGTAGACTATGGTTTCATAACAAGAAGTAAAGATTGTTTACATATCATTATTTTCTCATGTCTATGAATTTCCCTAAAGAAATCATATTGTATGCAGGCTTCAGAGGCATAGTCCTTGGTTACTGAACAATCCATAACTGAAGCTTCAAAGAGATGATTGAATATCATATATAATCCCATATTAATATAAAGATTTCTGTATGTTCAAAATGTTGGCTAGTACACAAAAATAACCAACAGTGAGTGAAAAGTGATTTTCCAGCTCCAGGAGATGATAACAGACTTATTTTACTTTTCATTCTTTTTTTGAATCTAACAACTGAGACGTTGAATTATTTAATGTAAGATACATTATACTCCTCCAGTCCAATAACTACTATGAATGCTTTCATGCTTTCTGTCCTCAACAGATATCTGAGAGTCTACAATGTTTTAAGCCTTGGATCTAGCAGATAGAAATGTTTCCTTTCTCTAAACTGGGATAGCACACTTCCAAAGTTAAACTAATGAGAACTACAGCAGTTGAAAGTTAATATTTGGAACCCAAAACAACAATGATATTAAGAGATGCCACAGTTGATTTACTGCAATGTTTATAATGATTATAAATTAATAGATCAATTGTAATAAATGCTGAAATAGTGGGTTAGAGTATAATTTTATAAAAGATTAATAAAGAGAGAGAAGGAAAGTGTTTGTACATACATGGGTAACTGCAGGTACATGTTAATTACTGGAATGATAGATTATACTGTCTCGAACAAGGATATTTTTGTTCTTATTTTTTCAGGAATGTTCCTCCATGGAAAAACTTCCTTATAGTGGCAGGATAAAAAAGGGGCATTCTCTCATGGCTCTGAGATGGCGCCACACTGGAAGTACCAGAAGCAAATGTCTTGCCTTGGATATCTCAAAATCACTTTGACCTAAGATCCTTTATTCTTTCCCTTTCCTACAGACAGTACCTTCAAGATGACCAATTGTGTTTCTATTCCAGTCATCATTGGGGATAGAGTAATTTTAAATACACTCAAGGTGTTGTAAGTTCTATGTTTACTGTACATAGAGAGTTTCTATCCTTGGCACCAAGACATAAAGATGGTCTGAATTAACCTAGAGGCTCATGCTAATGGGCAGATGCTGTATGTCACAAAATACAAAGATCCACAAGAAGAAAATCAGAACCTGGAGGCCAACACCTCCAAATTGGGCATAACGTTTATATTTGGAGGTTCAATCCTACTATTTTTCCATTAAGACTCTACTCATGTAGGTTGCTATGGTAATGGGGGGAGGTGAGCTGCACTGGAGATAATTATATGAAGAGGAGTAAAGACATAACCCATACAGTGACTTATCATAATATGCTCTTTAATCCTACACAAATTCAAATATATGTTGCTCGGTAAGAAATAATTTAAATAATAGGGCAATTCAGCCCACCATTTTGCTCAGTAAGTATATGGCCTAGAGTGAATGGAAGCTGAAATATAATGCATTAATATACTCTCCTTTAGCCAATCTCAGTTCATTTGTGCTGAAAAATAAAATTGTCCCTAAGACCAATTTTAATTGATGTTCATAAACAATATTTATTATACCCAAATTTTGGCTTGCATACTAACTACAGAAGGTAACCTGCATGTAAAATGCAAATTCACTATTTAAATATTGACTAAAATTTTCTTCTCAGAGAAAATGTGAGAAGTTCAATTGTCCTTTTGTGTGATGCCAGATATTCATGAGGTTAGCAATGAAGATGCAATGAGCCACAATCTTCTCTTTCCTCTCTATGTTCCTTTTATATAATTTTACCTGGTTCCAGAAAAAGTTTAGATGTACCCCAAAACCAGACACCTATTAAAAATCATCCTTTACGTAACACATACAAACCAATACGTTACTAGCATAACATATCGCTAGTTATGCACTATGTTCAGGACCTTGTGTGTTGGGACTATACCATTGGATGGTGGACCATAAATCTTCTGAGCTGCCAAAAGAATTAATTCACAGGCCAGGCACAATGGCTCATGCCTATAATCCCAGCACTTTGAGAGGCTGAGGTGGGAAGACTGCTTGAAGCCAGGAGTATGAGACCAGCCTGGGCAACAAAGCAAGAATCCATCTCTACAAAAAATAAAAATATTAGCCAGCACGATGTCAGGTATCTGCAGTCCCAGCTACTAGGGAGGCAAAGGTGGGAGGACTGCTTGAGCACAGGAGCTTGAGGTTGCAGCGAGCTATTATTGTGCCACTACACCCCAGCCTGGGTGACAAAATGAGACCCTGTCTCTGAAAAATAAAAAAAAAAAATTAGAGACAAGGTCTTGTGTAGACATTTGAATTCTTGTCCAAACATTTGATTTTTTTTTCCTTCAGAAGACTGTAGGCTTCTTAATGTCAGGGACTATGTCTTGTTTAGTGGTATGTAATTCCCAGGTATATAATTCCCAGTGCCTGGCACAATACAGATGCTCAGTGTTTAATGAACAAATGAACAAAACTGAGGAATTAAAATTGAAGAAGACAGAATTTTGTTGAGGATTTCCCAATAAATGAAAAATCAAAGTTGTTTCCAGAGCAGCAAGTATAAATAATCCTGCATCTATTCTCACTAACTACAGGTAGTATGTTAATAGCATGTGTGTAGAGGAGTGATTATGTTTGCATATGTGTACCAATAATAATTGAAACCTATGGATTAGTAAACTTCTTTCAGTTTTGAATATTGTGTCCTAAGCTGATGGTTTGTCTTAAACTTCCTTTGGACCTCATATTGCCAAAATAATTTTTTTAATTTAACAGTATTTTCTGACCATACACCCGGACCTTAACATGCACTTGATTGTGATAGCCCGATGTTACTATTTCGTTATGACATTGATTTTGACCCCTCATGATAAAACTTTTTTTAAAAAGACTTTATTTTTTTAGAGCACTTTTGGGTTCACAGCAAAATTAGAAGGACAGTACAGAGATTTCTCATATACCCCCTACACATGTGCTCTTAGCTTCCCGCATTATCAACATCCCTCACCAGAGTAGTACATGTGTACTACAGATGAACCTACGCAGACACATCATACATGATCTCCCAAAGTCCATAGTTTACATTAGGGTTCATGCTTTTTTTTTGAGACAGAGTCTCACTCTGTCGCCCAGGCTGGAGTGCAGTGGCATAATCTCAGCTCACTGCAACCTCTACCTCCCAGGTTCAAGCAATTCTCCTGCCTCAGTCTCCTGAGTAGCTGGGACTACGGGAGGCAGGGTTCATTCTTGGTATTACACATTCTATGGGTTTGGAAAAATGTCTAATATAATGGCATGTATCCAACATTAAAGGATCATACAGAATATTTTCACTGTCCTAAAAATCCTCCATGTTCCACCTATTCAGCCCTAACTTACCCCAATCCATGATAAAACCTTTTCATACACATGTTCCCTCTCTCCAGAAAACTTCACCAAGGACAGAACTCTGGGCACTAGGTTTTCCACAAAACATGAGTTTAATGAGGTGGCAACAGACATGGCCTGGGACTATATAAGGCAGTGCAGCCTAGTGTCTAAGAGTGCAGCTGGGAGACAAACCACTCAGGGTCTTATCTTGGCTCATCTTTTAGTGCTGTTTTACCATGGGTAATTTGCTTAACCTCTGTGAGTCTCATTTTCCTTGTCTATAAAATGGGGATAATAGGAACAATTACCTCAAAAAATGTGAGAATTAAGTGAGATCATCCATGTAAAACATTTTCAATAGTGCCTTGTACATGGTATCCCTATTATGCCAAGGGCTATCATAAGTGCTTTGCTTATATTAATTTGAGTAAACACTATAATTAATATATGTTATATGTAATAAATCTTAGTTACTGGCTATTGTTATTAGGTTTAACTGTAAAAAATTCTCAATTTTTCACCATTTTGACCTACGAAAACAATTTCACATGGATTCTAGCTCCTATTCTGTGAGTTTAAGATACATAAGTGATTCGGTCAAGTCAATCAGTTCTGTTAAATCAGAACATGGTAAAATGATATAAACTAGTTGCTTATACATCAAGTCCAAAACATTAATCTATCAGTAATATTATCTTAATATAATAAGCTGGGGATTTGTTGTATTTGTATCTCCTGGCTCAGGACAGAACAGGAAAGCCTATTTGGGGGGAGGGGTCCAAAATTGGGAGCGGACCCTGAATACTCCATACCAGTAGACTTCCGCATTTCACTATCACCCACAATTCACTACCCAGTGGTCCAACTCAAGGCTAACTTTGTCCATTATGATAGAGTTGGTGAATGCCTTTAAGTGATTCCAGGGAAATTTTTAAAAGACAGCCATGTTAATTAAATTAAAGTGTCTAAAATCCAAGTTCATAGTCATAGTCATTTTGGGGTCAGCAATAATTTTCCTAGAAGATTCCTGATAAATGTACAAACATGATACCTGAACAACATCATACTTTACCCATTCAATACCTGCTAAATAGGGTTTCAGTTCAGCTAAGAGACTGCCGACGGGTTAGGTGAGAGGATATAGATGCTGTGACGAGGCAAACGGTGGGGAAAGTTAAAATATAAAAAGTAGGGCAAGAGAACAAGAGGATCCTAGATTAAAGACTCAAGATTTTGAAGAACTAAAGGAAGGAGGAGAAAGCTAAAAGTAAACGATCCAACCTCACCTGGGCTGGCACCATCTCCTCCTGCTCCCCCAAATCCTCTGTACCCTTTGGATCAGTGATGACACCTTTCACATTTCCAGCCCTACGCCCCCTGACTATGTGCCTATTCTTTTGCTGGTCTAAAATCTTTCTCCAACAGATTAGCTCATACTGCCTTTTCTGCCACATGTAAAGTGACTGCTTTCATCTGAGCATCTGCAAAATCAATTTTCCTCGCCCTCCACTTAGAAACGCATTTTTAAATATAGCTCCAGTAGCTGTTGTGCTTAACAACATCAGTGAATTGACTCCAATTTAACTTTTCCAAATAACCATTGATATCTATAAAGATTTTTAGTTTTGCCATAGAAAAATATTCCCTGAGCTGAATGATTCTTTTGTAAAAAAAATTAAGAAACAGTATTCTCTGAGCTTTAAACAGTTTTTAAATGAACTAAGAATACTTATCATGAGTTTTTTTTTTTTAAATGAACTGAACACAAGCATTAACACAGGAACAGCTGGATGCTAATCATTTAGCTGGTGAAAACTATATTACATAGCTAATGGAAACACCAGGGAAGCACAGGGGAAATAAGAACCGTGTGTTGGCAACAGCAACGTGTCTGTAGGCAGCTCCCCATTACCAAGTAGGCTTCCATTACTACAAAGAGTACAGAAGCAAAAGAATTATTATAACATCCTTTCAGCCTCTTGAGAATTTATCATATGGGGCATCTCAGTCCTATGAAGGCCAAGAAGAAGTACCTTTGGCATGAATGGGGAATGCATCATTAACATGAGCTCTGTGGGCCTGCTTAGCAGAAAAGTGACCAATGATAACAATACTGATTCCCTACCTTTGTAGAACTCTGTATCCATTGATCACCTTTCATCCTGACAACAACCCTAAGAAACAGGTATTACAAATGAGGTTCAAAGAGATTAAGGAACTTTCCCAAGGTCACATAGACTATCGTACAGGACAAATTTAATTCAATATTACTCAATGAATTTTTACTGACTTCCTACCCTGTACTAAGCACTGGGGATACCAAAAAATAAGCCACTATGCCTGCTTTCAGGGAGTTCACAGCCTACTGAAGATCATAGATGGGTATTCATTCACTTGAAAACTACATATTGAGGGTCTACTGTGCCCCCACTACAATTGGGGTGCTAGAAAATAAGGAATAAACAAAACACACCAGGTTCCTGCTATTGAGGAGTGTGCATTCTAATGAAGCCAGACAGTAGGCAAACAGACAAACAAGACAATTTATTGAGTCCTACCAATTCTAAAAACAAGGTGGGATCACAGAGCTGGGAGGGTGCTATCATGGATCAAGGAAGGCCTCTCTGAGGAGATGACATTTTAACCAAGTCTGGTAAAGAATAAAGCCTGGACATTCTGGCAGCAATCTGGTTGGAAGGGAGGGACCAGGAAACTCATCTTGAGGCTGCCTTTGTATAGCAAGCCAACTGTTTTTACTTGGATTTTATGTTCATGTAGAGTGGCTTTGAGGAAAGTTAAGGAGAATATGCAGGTTGAAGAGAGGGCAAATCTTTTTCTTCCCACCATACTCACAGAGCAAGCCACGCTTTGGTGCAGCTTTGATAAAGAGACAAACGAAGTGTGTTTAAGGAAGAAATTTAGGCAAAGTCTAGCAAGCCTTGTACCAAATGAAGGAGTAAGAGGTTACATCATGTAGGTCCCTGCCAGCCACGATAAAAAGTTTAGATTCAATTTCACTGAAAGGAGAAACTAATGGAAGATTTTTACCTAGAAGTGACATAATCTGTTTTATATATTGAAAGAAGAATTCAGGCTACTGCATGGAGAATGAACTGAAAGAAAGCAGGAGTAGAGGCAGGTAGACTGGGTAGGCAGTGAGAGATGAAAGCTTTGGGATATATTTAGGCTGGAGAATCAAAGGACTTGGTGTTAATTAGATGTGTAAGATGAGGACAAGAGAGAAAGCAAGATGATTTCTAGATTTTTGGATTGAGCATCCGGGTCAGTAATAATGCTATATCAGGATAGGAAAGACAAAAAGAGGAACAGATTTATTGGTAATAAGAGTGAATCAAGAATTCTGTTAAGGTTTGAAATGTCTATTCGACAAGGTGAAAAAGAATTACAATACAGTGTGATAATTACTGCTGAGGTAGAGGCATATTCTAAATAATATAATAACACAGAGGAAACAGAGATTAATTCTGTGAGAAGAATGGCATTTTAATTGACATCAGGGAAGGCTTCACAGAGGAGGTGATGTTTAGCTTGTATATTTAAAAACAATTAAGAAATAGCCAGTGGATAAAAATGGCATTCGAGGCTGAGAGAATGGCATATGTGAAAGGCAGGAGGTACAAAAATACAGTCTGGGCTGAGTTTTGCCCATTGGACCACAGCTGTCTCCTGAAAGTGGCCTGAGGTTTCTAGGCATAGTAAAGCAGGGAGAAAAGTATGAGATAGTTCATGACCAGTGTTATAGCAGGAGCTTGAGGCTATGAAGATGATAAGAGCATTAAATGTAAGCTTTAAAGTCCTAAAGATCCAGTTCCAACTCTGCCACTAAGAAGCTAGGCGAGCCACTTCCCTTCTCTTGGCCTATTTCTCCATTTATAAAATAAGAATATAAAGCCAAACTATTTTTAAGGCAACCTTTAGTTCTAGAAATCCATATGACAATGGTTAATAGTCCTCTAGTATAAACCTATAATGTTTATATTTTTATTTATATATACACACACAAACATACATAAATCCTCTGTCTTATTTCAAGTAGGATTTGAGGCCACCTTAAAAAAATACATACTATTGTATAATAAAGAATTTGTCTGGTTTTGTTCCTGGTTCCTAGGAGATAACTTCTAAATCCTTAGAATTTCCTGAGATAGAAGTGTCTTTGTTATTCTTGATAGGTTCTTTGCATAATACATGATTTATGTGAATGAGATAACTCAGGATGGGTCAAAGAAAGACTAATCAGGAGATTAAATGGTTGAGACTTTGAGTTAGGCCAACCTCCAGGAAGGCTGAAGATTGAGTTCAATCATGCAACCAATAATTTAATTAATCATGCCTTTGTAATGAAACTCCAATAAAAACTCTGGATGTCAAGGCTCAGGTAAGCTTTGTGGTTGGTGGATAGACCAATGTGTCTGTTAGGCAGGCATCTAGATCCAACATAGTGGCATTACCCAGTGTAGCAGGCCTTTTGTTAAAGACTCCCTTCACCGTTGTACACACCCGCAGACTTACATGCGTCAGAGTTCTGGCTGGGCAACCACACTCCCCCATGACCTGCAGCTCACCTGCATTCCACAAGTTCGTAAACAGCAGTTTCGGTTGACAGTTTCCAAAGACCCATTCCTCAACCCTTACTCAACTCCTGCCCTAGTAGTTTCAAGAACCCCCAGGCCCTGTTTGCACAACCAGCTTCCCTACCTCTCGGGCTATAAAAAGCCCCTACCCTCCTCCTTCAGTGCGACTTCCTCGGCCCGCACCTTTGGACAGAGGAACCTAGCCTGCGAGTCCTAATAAAGGCTATTCTCACTGCCATTTGCCTTGTGTCTTCGTTCCCGGTTCGGCTCCAGCCTCAGTTTACCTTTACAGTGTCAAGCGGATGATGGGCCCTGCTTCCAAAAGGACAGTCTGACATGTAAGAACAATGTCTGTCATGTAAGAATATTTAATACACATTAGCTATTATTATTGGAATAGGCCTCAATCCAGGCCAAAATCAGCATGTCAAAACATAATTCAATTAAAGATTTTTAAATGCAGTCCAGATATGAAGCCATATAATTGTCTATTGCAGCACTGTCCAATAATCATTTCTGCAATGATCATAATGTTCTATATCTGTGATGTCCAATCTGGAAGCTACTAGGCATATGTAGATAGTGAGCACTTGAAATCTGGGTATTATATATGAAGAACTGAAATTTTATTTTGTTTTTAATTTATTAAAGTTAAATAAATAATGGAAGTTCGACATCCAAGACCCTCCCAGCCATCACCCTTTGTGTCTCTTCATTTAGCTAGTCCTGGATTAATAGGAACGCCTGAATTTGTAGCCAGTTGGTCAGAAGTGCAGGTGGTCTGGGGACACCCGAATTTGTGGCTGGCATTTTAACTGTTGGCAGTCTTTTAGGGGAGACTGTGCCCTTAACTTGTAGAGTCTGTGCCAACTCCATGTAGTTAGCATCAGAATTGTATTATGACATTATAACAATAATAATAAAATAAACAGCTATAGCCAGGAGGAGCAGGAGTACAAAAATAGTGTCATAAAAGTAACGTAGTTACTCCGCATACCCTGAGAATAATTCCAAAGCAGTTTCATAGGGATTTCAGAAGTAGCATGATGTGGTGGTTATAAACATGGGTTTGAGTCAAACTTACAGGACTTAAATTTCACCTCCACTATTTTACCATCAGGGCGACCATAGGCAAGTCTCAACCTCTCTGAGCTTCCACTCCCTTATGCAGAAAATGGAGTTGATTAAAATAATGCCTACTTCATGAAATTAAGAATTAGTCAATTCATAAAAAGTACTTAAAACAGTATCTGACATATAAGAATGAATATTCAATAAACACTAGCTATTATTATTGGAGTAGGCTACAATACAGGCCAATATAAGGATATCAAAACACAATTCAATGAAAGTAATTTTTAATGCAGTTCAGATACGAAGCTCTACAATTGTCTATTGCAACACTGTCCTATAGACCACTATGATCAAAATATTCTATATCTGTGATGTCCAATCTGGAAGCCACTAGGCACATATAGATACTGAGCACTTGAAATATGGGTATTGCAACTGAAGAACTGAGTTTTTTTATTTTACTTTGTTTTATTTAGATTTAAATAGCCACATGAGACTAGATACTACCATATATTGGACAACAGAGAATGCAAGTGTATACTAGACAGGCCACATGCCCTTTGGGTGCTCTTTCATGAACAATATTTCTTATAATCAAGCTTCTGGCAACAACTGGGCAGGCAAGAGTTCAAGTCCACTTAATTCTAAGTGGCTAGTTAAGGGTGAAATCATGTGCTATGTGCATCTGAGTAAAGAGTAGGATTAACATTTTGTTTTGAAACTCAAGAAGCCTACCCATCAGGCAGGAGCCTGGAGAGAAGCCCACCATCTGCCATGTGGAGACAGGCCAAGATAATATTTACAGATATGAATAAGGCTTTCTTTAGTCTAAACAGTCCAGAGTTTACTATAATTTATAATAATAAGAGACTCAAAAGTTCTACCTACCTTTTCAAGTTGTGGTGAGAATTACAGGAGAAAATGCTTATAATTGCTTGGCACATTGCCTTGCACAGCAAACATACAATACATTTTAGCTCTTATTATCATTAGCAGAATTATTCTATGCTATAAAATATACTGTAATAATTTCAACCTGTAAAACTATGTAAGCACACATTAATATGGTCAATACAGTTCCCATATAATACAGAATTTCGGACAACGTTATTTACTGATGACCCCTTCAAGATAAGCTAGAGGTAAAATACAAGCTATAAAAAGTAAGAGTTAACACTTCTGTATAGTATTTTTAGTTCTTGAGCAATTAAATGCTAAAGGCTGTCTGCCAAAACTAACGATTTAGGTTTTGAAGTCACTTATTTAAAGTAAAGCAATTAGATCATATGGTCCTTGTCTGTGGAGGCTTTATTTTATTCAAGAAAATAAAACTGTGTCATCATCATTTAGGCAAGTGCTTATCTGTTTGTTCCCTATAGCAAGGAAACACGAATTTGGCTCATTCAGGAATAATAACAAGTCATTAAGATACACATTAAAAAGGAGAATTTGAAACATATCATATTTTGTCTTCCTTGAAGTTATCTAATCTGCCAAGAAACTGTGTCTAATGACATAGATTCTGGCAATGGTGTTAGGAGACAAGCTACAAGTTCCATATAAGTATCAGTAGCTAGGAGTATACATGTGGGTCATAACTAATTCCTGTACATAAGCCAAGGGAAGATCAATAAAATCAATATTTTCAAGGTTCTCAAAGAACTTATTCACAAACTGTTTACTTATACAATGTTGGTCAACAAGGCAAGACCTGTGCCTAAAGCCCTGATATTCCCCCTACAAAATATTGTCCTAAAAAACCCAGACTTGTCATTCAACAAAAAGGAAACTGGCCTACATTTAAATGGGAAAATGTAGAGGGAGCAGAAAAGATTTTTTATTATAATCATTCTAGGTATGATTTTAGGTATTTGTTGACTCCCAGGGAGTAGGAATTATGAATAGACAAGGATCTAAACATATTATGGAGAGCAGTGCTGAATATTCCAAAAGCAGATGACCTTTATCTGTTCTTTATTTAATCAGAGATACTTACTAGGACCCAGATTAAAGTTTTTCATTTCAAGGCAATTGATCATGGTTTTTAAAGTTAACAGTTTAGTTCAATTTCACTCTTCTTGAACACTAAGAAATAAACTAAGAATCCTATAGCTTTCATCTTCCATACCTTATCTCTGAAAAAACACCAAAACAGATAGCTTCAAAACATGCTTGTCATCAACTCTAAATTGCACTAAGATTACAAGGAAACAGTATGGTGGGAAAGAATGGCTGACTTTGGTCCCTTTGGATACCAGAAACTATATATAATAATTTAGATCA
This sequence comes from Mandrillus leucophaeus, assembly GCF_000951045.1. NCBI lineage: Eukaryota > Metazoa > Chordata > Mammalia > Primates > Cercopithecidae > Mandrillus > Mandrillus leucophaeus. The sequence continues at coordinate 1,650,262 of NW_012107886.1, read as the reverse complement.
TATCAATTATACAATAGTAAAAAGCACTATATGATTAAATGGTATATCATCAGGAATACTTTAGGCTACATGGAGCAGAAAACATGCCTATGGTGACTTAAATATTAGTAACTTATTTCTTCTCACATAAGGGGAAGTCCAGAATCATGCAGTTGTTAGTTCCGGTTTAGTTAGCTCCAGAGCCTCTGAATTCCCTTGATATTTCCCTCATGGACCCAGGTTACCTGTTGCAACTCCAATCATAAGGTCCCATCTCAGTTTAATGAAGGAAGAAAGAAAAGAGGTGGTACTTATTGAGGAGTCCATCTCTAAATCAGAATCCCACAAGTGACCATTCAGACCCAACCACAGACAATTTCCAGGCTTTCCCTGGCAGGCTTAATGGGTGGAAGCTTCCCTCCCTATACCAGACTTGGTACACAGCGAGTGCATTGCAACTTTCTGGAAGGAGTTGCAGTCAAGGACTGAGACATCCTCTCTGAAGCCAGTCATACTAATATGCATATCTCTATTCCCAGTCCTGGCACTTCCATTCAGAGGCCTCCTTATCAGAGGCCTTGGCTGAGGCACTTCCCAGACATCTGCACTGAGGTCTCCTTATCAGGGACCTTGGCTAAAGTAGTATTCTACACTCTGACTTAGTGCTTTTCTACCCCTAGCCCTTTTCCCTCTCCCTGGCCTCCTGGGTCCATAAAAAGGCAGGATTCTTCTGCTCAGGGCTCCTAAGCAATAAAATATTTCCCCATCTGCAATGTATCCATCTCACCCTTTCAAAGTGTTGTTCCATGGGAAAAGTACTAGAGATGAAATACTAGGGAGCCAGTGCCACTTTTTGCTTCTTGCTTGCTGTGTTGCAATAAATCAATAAAGCCTTGTTTGTTACTTTCATTTGGCTCATTGTCCTAATTGGCTACCTCAACACCTGGCATCTTGACAGGATGACAAACCTTACCAGGGACACTATAGCAACCTTCCATTCTAACTCTACTGGCCTCAACTGAGATACACATGGCCCCTCCTAGATAAAATTGTCTACAAAGACAACCATCAGTGACTGACATACTTTGGAAATGAATTCTATAGGGAGAATATAGGCTTAGGAGTTCAGAAAAGAGAGCAGTTTGGCTGAACTATCAGGAGAAGGTATCATGTACCTGGAGTGCAGTGGCGCGATGGCAGCTCACTGCAGCCTCGACCTCCCCAGGCTCAAGTGATCCTCCCACCTCAGCCTCCCCAGTAGTGGGGACTACAAATGCACACCACCATGCCTAGCTAATTTTTGTGTTTTTTGTACAGACAATGTTTCACCATGTCGCCCAGTCTGGGCTCAAGTGATCCACCCACCTCAGCCTCCCAAAGTGCTGGGATTACAGATGTGAGTCAGTGCACCCAGCAAGGAGATGGTTTCATAGAAAGATTAAACTTAAACTAGCTCTAAAAGATAGATAAGGTTTAGAGATGAGAGGGCATGACAGATGGAATAAATAGTCTAAGGAAAGGTTTTGAGGAAAGAATAAACTTCTGAAACAGAGAAGAAATTACCCTACTTCTCTGGAAAAGAACAGGAGAAAGAATGTTTTGATTAAGGAAATAGAATACAGTTGGTCCCCCAACGAATAGCGAAGGATGCTACTCTTATAGAATAATCTTTAGCAAGTCTACTCTGACAAGTAAACTAGGAAATGCCTATAAAAGGTACTCTATTATCTATCCAAACATGTCAGCAAACATTTATGCCAAACGAGTAACCTTAATACATGCAGATTACACTCTTCAGAAAAACCAAGTAAAACACGCCTTGTGCAATACAATGAAGAAAGCACCATTCTGCCACTATCTCTGCTTCAACTCCCACTGTGATCCACGGGGTATCCATTCATGGAATCAAAGCAGCATATGGCTCTGAAAATATCAGCCTCGGATCTTACAATGAACAGGGTAATCTTTAAATTAAAATATCAAATCAAAAATGTTCCCGAATAACAATGAGCTTAAGTTGATGGTTTTTTGTTCTTTGTTTTAGGCTTTTTTTTTTTCCGGAAAGAGAGATTCTTATTGGTCAAATGAAAAATGTATTCGATAATTGCAATAGATAAAATCAAAGCAATATTTTCTCTATATTCCCTAAGAGGTATGTTTCTCTCCTATTCTTTATTCATTAGCAGTGAAGGTATAAACAAAGAGTGGATATAAAACCAGTGACTGGGGTTCTTTCATGTCTCTTGTTATACCTCCTATGGAGTAACATGCAGTTAGACACCAAAAAGCTAAAGGGCCAAGATCTCTCCTGCCATGTCTAAGTATGTGACACCAGAAGGAAATGGGAACTGCAAGATTATTCTGAAGGAAGTCATCTCTTGATTTACTAAAAGCTCCCTTACAAGATGGTACCCAACAGTCTCAGTTTGAAAGTAGATACTTCTTCCTCCCAGCTCCCCACTTGACAAATAGATATTCCTGCTTATTAATCTACCTAAGTGACTATTCCTGAAAATTAAAATGTGGTATTCTTTCATTATGCAACTATCCTGGAAATGGAAGGAAATAACAAACTGTAAACCCACAACTATAGCCTCCTAAAAGTGAAAAGACTGACAATGGCCCAACAAAAAGAAGACATTTTAATTAATATGCCTCCCTGTGGCTTTGCCTTTCTTCTCGTGTGCTCAGCTGGAGTAATTAGAGGAAGATCTGAGGGGAGCCTACCCCAGAAGCCTCACTCAACCCTCTCCCGCTGAGTCTCACTCTTAGTTGGCAACTGTCTCCACTGAAGAAGAGACTCAGCATGTGCTGTAATGTACATCTGCTCTGGGGAATAATCCCTTCCAAGAACCACCAGGAAGTATTCTATCCAAAAAGAAAAAAAAAAAAAAAAAAGTCTACTCACTTTAAAAAGAAGAAAAAGAAATAATCATTGAAGAAAGATACCCTTCCAAGCTATTATTTCTCTGAAATGCTTCCTCTTCCAAAATTTTTTCTCATTTAACAACTTTTTAAAGTGCAATTTACAATACCATAAAATTCACCCACTTAATGTATACAGATCAAATGAGTTTAGGTAAATGTATGCAGTTGTGCAGCCATCACCACAATCAAGCTTTAGAATATTTCTATCACTCAGAAAGTTCCCTTGTATTCAGCTGCCTTCAATCCTTGTTCCTACTCACAGCTCTACAGAAACCCGTGATCTTCTGTCTCTATACTTTCGTCTTTTCCAGAAATTTCATATAAATGGAATCATACAATATGTATTCTTTTGTGTATTGCTTCTTTCACTTTTGAAGTTCATTCATGTTGTTACATGTGTAAGTAGTTTGCTCCTTCTTATTGCTGAATGGTGTTCCATTGCAGAGACAGACCACATTTTAGTTGCCTATTCCCCAGCTGAAGGACATTTACATTGTTTCCAACTTTGAGGTATTATAAGATGAACACTCAGATACAAATCTTTGCGTGCACATAAGATTTCATTCCTCTTGGGCAAATATATAGGAAAGACATTTCTGGGTTGTATGGTAATTATGTGTTCAACTTTTTAGGAAACTGGCGGGTAATTTTTCAAAGTGGCTATATCATTTTCCATTTCCATCAGCAATGTGTGAGGGATCCAGTTTCTTCAAAAATCTAAATAACACATAGCATTCTGTCTTTCTTGATTACATATATTTTAATAAGTGTGTAGTGATATCTCCCTGGTGTTTCAATTCTCATTTCCCTAATGACTAACAATGTTGAACATCGTTTCATATGCTTATTTGCTATTTATTGATCTTTTCTGGCGAAGTGTCTAGTCAAGTTTTTGCCCATTTTTAATTGGATTGTGAATCTTCAGGTTATTTAATTGTAAAAGGTCTTTTCATACCTGGACACAAGTCCTTTATCAAATATATAATTTTCAAGCATTTGCATCCATTCCTTTTTGCTTATTTTTTTTTTCATTTTCTTAATGTCATCTTTTGTAGAGCAGAAGTTTTCATTTATCTTTTATTGTTCATGTGTTTTGCATCCTATCTAAAGGTCACAACATAAAGCTTCATGTGTTTTGTGCCTAACCCAAGGCCACAAATTTTTTCTCTCAGCTTTAATTCTGGAACTGTTATACTTTGAGCTCTTACATTTAGATCTATGATCCGTTTTGAGTTGTATTTTGTGTATGGTGTGAGGTAAGCATCAAGAATTTTTCTTTTTTTCATATGGCTACTGTGATGGTTAATTTTAGGTGTCAACTTGACTGGATTAAGGGATACTTAGATAGCTGGTGAAGCAATATTTCTGGGTTTGTCTGTGATAGTGTTTCCACAGGAGACTGGTGTGTGAGTCAGTGAATTCAGTGGGCAAAAATCTGCCTTCAGTGTGGGCTGGTCACTCCCCACTCTGCTGGGAGCCCAGATAAAAAGGCACAGGAAAGATGAATTTTCTCTCTCTCCTGGAGCTGGGACACCCTTCTCCTTCCCTTGATTATCAGAACTCCAGGTTTTCCAGCCTTTGAACCATGGAACTTGCACCAGCAACTCCCTGGGTTCTAAGGCTTTCAGGCTCAAACTTAGAGTTACACCATGAGCTTCTCTAGTTCTGAGACCTCTGGACTTGGACCAAGCCATGCTACTGCTTTCCTTGATTCCCTAGCATGCAGATGGCCTATCATGGGAGTTCTCAGCCTCAATAATTACATGAGCCAATTTCCTTTATAAATCTCCTCTTATGTACCAATCTATCTGTCTATCCATACTATTGATTCTGTCTCTCTGGAGAACCCTGACTAATGCAGATACCAAATCGTCCTAGCGTGTTTTTCTGCTAAATTATCTTTCAACTTTGTCAAAAATCAAGTGGCCATAAATGTATGGATTCATTTCTAGACTATCCTGTTCCATTGAGCTATAGTTCATATTAGCTAATACAACACTGTCTTACTATAACTTCATAGTAAAGTTTTGAAAACCAGGTAGCATAAACCCTCCAACTTTGTTCTTTGTAATTTTTTATAGGTACCTAGTAAATGTATCTATTTATGAGGTACATGAGATATATTGATACAGGTATACAATGTATAATAATCACATCAGAGTAAATGGGGTATCCATCACCTCATGCATTTATCATTCCTTTGCATTACGAACATTCCAATTTTACTCCCTCACTTATTCTAAAATGTACAACAAACTGCTGACTATAGTCACCCTATTGTGCTATCAAATACTAGATCTTATTCATCCTATATAACTATATTTTTGTACTCATTAACCATCACCACTTCCACCCCCGACCCACTAACCTTCCCAGCTTCTGGTAACCATCATTCTACTATTCTCTATCTCTATGAGTTCAACTGCTTTGATTTTTAGCTCCCACAAATAAGTGAGAATATGTGAAGTTTGTCTCTCCACGTCTGGCTTATTTCACTTGACATTATGTCCTCCACTTCCACCCATGTTGTTGTAAATGACAGGATTTCATTCTTTTTTATGGCAGAATAGTACTCCATTGTATATATGAATCACATTTTCTTTATCCATTCATTGGTTGATGGAAACAGGTTGATTGCAAATATTGACAATTGTGAATAGTGCTGCAATAAACATGGGAGTGTAGATATTGCTTCAATATACTGATTTCCTTTCTTTTGGGCAAATATCTAGGAGCAAGATTGCTGGATCATGTGGTAGTTCTATTTTTAGTTTTTTGAGCAACTTCCATACTGTTTTTCATAGTGACTATACTAATTTACATTCCAACCAACAGTACGAGGGTTCCCTTTTCTCCATATCCTTGCCATGTCTTTTGGAGGAAAGCCATTTTAACTGGAGTAAGATGATATCCCATTGTAGTTTTAATTTGCACTTCTCTGGTGTTAAGCACCTTTTCAAATACCTGTTTGCCATTTGTATGTCTTCTTTGAGCAATGTCTATTCAGATCTTTTGCCCATTTTTAATCCAATTATTAGATTTTTTTCCTATTGAGTTGTTTCATCTCCTCACATATTCTGGTTATTAATTGTTTATCAGATGGGTAGTTTGCAAATATACTCTCCCATTCTGTGGGTTGTCTCTTCACACTGTTGATTGTTTCCTTTGCTGTACAGAAGTTTTTTAACTTGATGTGATCTTATTTGTCCATTTTTGCTTTGGTTCCCTGTGCTTGCGGGATATTACCAAAGAAATCTTCACCCAGACCAATGTCCTGGACAGTTTTCTCAATTTTCTCTTTTCATTGTTTCATAGTTTGAAGTCTTAGACTTAAATCTTTAATCTATTTTGATTTGATTTTGCAACAGATAGGGGTCTAGTTTCATTTCTCTGCATATAGATATCCAGTTTTCCCAATGCCATTTATTGAAGAGACTGTCCTTTCCTCACTGTATGTTCTTGGCACCTTTGTCAAAAATGAATTCATTGCAGATGTTTACGGTTGTATTTATGAGTTCTCTGCCCTGTTCCATTGGTCTATGTGCCTGTTTTTATGCCAGTACTATGTTGTTTTGATTACTACAGCTCTGTAGTATAATTTGAACTCAGATAATGTGATTCCTCCAGTTTTGTTCCTTTTGTTCCAAATGGCTTTGGCTATTTTGGGTCTTTTGTGGTTCTATATGAATTTTATGATTCCTTTTTCTATTTCTGTGAAGAATGTCATTGGTACTTTGATAGAGATTGCATTGAATCTGTAGATTGCTTTGGATAGTATGGATGTTTTAACAATATTGACTCTTCCAGTCCATGAACTTTTACTGTAACCCATCGGTTTTGGTATGTTGTGTTTCCATTTTCATTTGTTTTAACGAATTTTTCAATTTCCTTCTTAATTTCTTCATTGGCCCACTGGTCATTCAGGAGCATATTGTTTAATTTCCATGTGTTTATATAGTTTCCAAAGTTCCTCTTGCTATTGATTTCTAGTTTTATTCCATTGTGGTCAGAGAAGATACTTGATATTATTTCCATTTTTTTTTAATGTTTTAAGACTTATTTTGGGGTCTAACATATTCTCTACTCTTGAGAATTATCCATGTACTGAGGAGAAGAATGTACTGAGAAGCAGCAGCAGCCACTGGATGAATGTTCCATAAAAATCAAACATCAAATAGACCATTTGGTCTATAATGCCAATTAAGTGTGATGGTTCTTTGTTGGTTTTCTGTCTAAAGGTCTGTCCAGTGCCAAAAGTGGAGTATTGATGTCCCCAACTATTGTTGTATTGAGGTCTACCTTTCCCTTTAGCTCTAATAATATTTGCTTTATATATTTGGGTGCTTCAGTGTTGGATGATATGTATTTACAATTATTATATCTTCTTGCAGAATTCACTTCATCATTATACAATGACTTTCTTTGTCTCTTTTTATGTTTTTTTACCTTTACATCCATTTTATGTAAAATAAATATAGCTACTCCTGCTCTTTTTTGGTTTTCATTTGCATGGAATAGATTTTTCCATCCCTTTATTTTCAGCCTTCATGTGTCTTTATATAAGTGAAGTGTGTTTCTTGTAGGCAACAGATTATTGGTCTTGTTTTTTAAATCCATTCAGTCATGCAATGTCTTTTAATTGGAAAGTTTAGTCCATTTACATTCAATGTTACTATTGATAAGTAAGGACTTTCTCCTCTCATGTTGTTATTTGTTTTCTGGTTGTTTTATGGTCTTCTCTTCCTTCCTTCCTTTCTTCCTGTCTTCCCTTTTGTGGAAGTGGTTTTCTCTGGTCATACATTTTAATTTCTCTTTTCATTTTTAGTTATATTTGTAGGTTTTTTAATTTGAGGTTACCATGAGGCTTGAAAATAACATCTTATAACTCATTATTTTAAATTGATGACAACTTAACATTGATTACAAAAACTAATAAGCAAAGAGAAGACTAAAAAAGCTCTACAGTTTAATTTCAAGCCCCTGCTCTTTAGCTTTTTGATATTTCTATCTTATAATACTTTTAATGTCTTAAAAAGTTGTTGTAGTTATTATTTCTGATAGTTCCATCCTTTATTCTTACTACTCAAGTAGTTTATATACCACAATTACAGTGCTGTAATATTCTGTATTTATCTGTATGCTTACTATTACCCATGAGTTTTGTGCCTTCAGATGATTTCTTAGTGCTCATTAATGGCCTTTTCTTTCAGACTGAAGAATTCCTTTTGATAGTTCTTGTAGGACAGGCCTGGTGCTGACAAAACTTCTTGGCTTTTGTTCACCTGGCAAAGTCTTTATTTCTCCTTCATGTTTGAAGGATATTCAAATACATACAATGTTCTAGGATAATTTTTTTATCTTTGGCACTTTAAATATGTTATGCTACTGTCTCCTGGTCTACAAAATTGTCACTGAGAAATCTGCTGCCAGACATATTGGAGCTCCTTTATATGTTATATGTTTGTTTTCTCTTGCTGCTTTTAGGACACATTCTTTATCCTTAACCTTTGGGAGTTTTATTATTAAATGTCTTGAGGTAGTCTTATTTGGGTTAAATCTGCTTGGTGTTCTATAACGTTCTTGTGCTTGAATATTGATATCTCTGTCTAGGTTTGGAAAGTTATTTGTTATTATCTCTTTGAATAAATTTTATGGTCCAATCTTTCTCTCTACCTCCTCTTTAAGGCCAATAACTCTTAGATTTGCCCTTCTGAGGCTCTTTTCTTGATCTTATAGGCAAGCTTCATTCCTTTTCTTTTCTTTTGTTTCTTCTGCTTGTGTATTTTCAGAGAGCCTGTCTTCAAGCTCACTAATTCTTTCTTCTGCTTGATCCATTCAGCTGTTAAGACACACTGATGCATCTTTTTCAGTTTGTCAATTGACTTTTTCAGCTCCAGGATCTCTGCTTGATTTTTTTTTATTATTTCAGTTACTTTGTTAAGTTTATCTTATAAAATTCAGAATTCCTTCTCTGTGTTTTCTTGAATTTTGTTGAGCTTCCTCAAAATAGCTATTTTGAATTCTCTGAAAGGTCACATATCTCTGTCACACGAGGATTGGTCATTTGGTGAGGTTATGTTTTCTGGATGGTCTTGGTGCTTGCAGATATTCAATGATGTCTGTGCATTAAAGAGCTAGGGATTTATTCTATTCTTCACACTCTGGGCGTGTTTGCACCCATCCTTCTTAAGAAGGCTTTCTAAGTATTCAAAGGGCTTTGAGTGTTGTGATTTAAGCCTTTGATGACTGCAGCCATATCTGCTTTGAGGGCAACCCAAGTCCAGTAACACTGTGACTCTTGCCAACTGATAAAGGTACTGCCTTGGCGGTCTTGGGCAAGATCTGGAAGAATTCCCTAGATTTCCAGGCAGAGTCTCTTGTTCTCTCCTCTTACTTTCTCCCACAGAGTCTCTCTCTTCATGCTGAGCTGCCTGGAGTTGGGGGAAAGGTGATGCAAGCATCCCTATGGCCACTACCACTGGGGCTGTGCTGGGTCACATCTGAAGCCACCATGGTACTGGGTCCTGCCCAAGGCCCATGTTAACTAGTGCCTGGCTACCACTAATGTTTATCCAAGGCCCAAAGACTTTTTAGTCAGCAGGTGATGAATCTTGCAAGGATTGAGTGTTTCCCTTCAGGGCAGCAAGTTTCCTTCTGGTTCAGGGTGGGTCTAGAACTGTCATCTAGGAACTAGGGCCTGAAATGAGGGCTTAAGGACTGTTTGGTGCTTTATTTACTACGGCTAGGCTGGTATCCAAGTTACAGGACAAAGTCCTCTTTCCTCAGTCCTCTTTCCTCTCACCTCTCCTTTCCTCAAGCAGAAGTCGTCTCTCCAGGAGCTGCGAGCTGTGTTGCCTGGACTTGGGGAAGAGTGACACAAGCACTCCTTTGGTTGCCCCAGCTGTATCTCACTGAGTCATGTGCACCCCAAGTCCACTGGTTCCAAGCCTAGCAAAGCACCAGAACTTGCTCAGGAATCACAGTCTTTGGGGCCTAGACAGATTTTCAAATTTATTTAGTACCCTAGAGCACTGTAGCTAAAGGATTCCCCTCCAGTGAGGGCTGGTCTAAATACCGCCTCTGCGGGCACCAGGTGAATTCTGCCCTTCACTGTTACTGGGCAGCACTGAGTTCCAATGCAAAGTTCAACAGTCACTATGTTCTCCCCCTCCCAAACACAGATTCTTTCTCTATGTCACATGGCACTGCCAGAAGATGGGGCAAGGGTGTTGGAGGCAATTCAAAACTGTCTTTCCTACCTCTTCAGTGCCTCTTTCCTTGAAATGATGTTAAAATCAGGTACTATGATCACTCACCTGATTCTATGGTTCTCATGGAGGTGCTTTCTTTTGTCAACAGTTGTTCAGTTTGGTGACTGAACAACTATTGTGGGGGAATAATTACTGAGGGTTCTATTCAGCCATCTTGCTCCACCTCCCCCATTCTTTTTTTTAAATTTTGTTTATTCCAGGTACTCTGCATTTCCACTTAAATTTAGGAACTAGTTGTCAATTTCTATAAAAAGCCTGCTGGAATTTTGATAATGATTATGTTGAATCTATAAATCAATTTGAAGAGAATTGTCATTTTAACTAAACTAAGTCTTCTAATCCATAAACATAGTATATATTTCCACTTATTTATGTCTCATTAATTTCTCTTAACAATGTTTTATAGTTTTTGTTATACAGTTCTTGTATTTTTAAAAATTTATTCCTATATATTTTATTCTTTTTACTTTCATAGTAAATGATATTATCTTAATTTTATTTTTAGATTGTTGATTGCTAATAAACAGAAATACAATTGATTTTTGTATATTGATCTTGTACCTTATGATGTTGCTAAACTTGCTTATTAAGGCAGATTCCTTAAGATTTCCTACATACAAATCATATCGTCCATGAATAAAGACAATTTTACTTCTTACCTTTCAATATGCATATCTTTAATTTCTTATTCTTAACTCATTGCACTGCCTCAAATGTCCAGTGCAATGTTAAATAAAAGTGGTAAGAAGAGACATCTTTGTATCCTTTCAAATATTAAGGTGAGAAAGCATTCAGGCTTTTAATATTAACCATGAAATTATCTGCATCTCTTTATCAGGTTTAAGAAATGTTTATTTCTAGTTTGTTGAAAATTTGTACTTTGAATGTATGTTGGATATTTTCTAATGTTTTTATTGAGATAATTATATGGACTTTGTCCTTTATTCTATTGACATGATGTATTACACTAATTGATTTTGGGTTAATAAGTTAACCTTGCCATGTAAGGATCTCAAGAGTCACCACTCCATCCAAACAACAAATAAAAAACTAAACAAACTGAAAAATCAATAACTATTCTTAAATTCATCAAAGAAGTGAGGTAGCAGGGCAAACTTCTGCCCCCAAAATCATAGCAACAGACAAGGAGATACAGAGTACCACAACTTACTAGAGCAGAAACTCACAAGAAGAAACCTGTGCAGAACCAGTGCCCAGATAGGAAAACTTGAAATGTAATTGACAATTGCTGGAGACTCAGTGTGAACAAGTCTGAAAGTTAAAAACTCCAGGGAGAACGAGTCATAGGAGGGCCCCCATGTTTTTATGAGTTCCACCTGCAGGAGCTCTACAAAACTCTCACAGTGAAGATCTAGGAAAATCTTTTCATGCTTCTGGCAGGGGTTGGGGAAAAGTAAGCATTCTGAAGTATGCCAGATCACTCTCTTCTTCTTAATAAGGAATACCCTCAAGAAAAACAATTTTATTATAGCCTAAACTGCTAGGGTCTTACCAGAGACTACCTCAGAAAAAGGAAATACCCAACTCCAGCCAATTCTAGCCTTCCATAAGGGGAAAAGAAATACCCAACTCCAGCCCCCTCTAGCCATCGTGTCCCACCTAAAGGGTAAGGAGAGGACTAAGAAGTATTTGCAACTGTCACAGTCCAGGGACACAGTCTCATAAAAAGACTGAAACCTACTCATAGGACTAATGCTTTCCCTCCCTGCAAACCTTACTGCTGGTTTACTAAAGGCCTATTTACTGCAGTTCCTTTTACCCAGTATATCACATCAACCTTTCTACAAAAAATGTATAGGACATTCTAGAAGGCAAAAAAAAAAAAACCACATGAGGAGACAAAACAAGCATCATAATCAGAGATAGATATGGTAGAAATGTTAAAATTATCAGACTAGGATTTTTTTGACTGCAATTAATATGCTAAGGTTAATGGCAGAAAAGATAAGTAACACAAGCAGAGAGATGAAAATTCTAAGAAAGAACCAAAAGACATGCCAGAGATCAAAAACAGTGTAGTAGAAATGAAGAATGTCTTTAATGCACTCATTAGTAGACCAGACGTGACTAAGGAAAGAATCCCCGAGCTTGAGTATGTGACAATAGAAACTTTCCAAACTGAAAAGAAAAAAGACTAACATAAAATCCAAGAACTGCAGGACAACAACCAGAGAGGTAACATATGCACAATGGGAATATCACAAAGAGAAGAAAGGGACCTGTTGCTAGACCCAGATTGTTAATATTTTGTTAAAGATTTTTGCATCTGTGTCCATGAAGGATATTGGTCTATAGTTTTCTTGTGATGTCTTTGTCAGCTTTGTCAGGCTTCATTAAAATGAGTTGGGAAGAAGTTCTCTCCTATCTGTTTTCTGAAAAAGTTTGTGTAGAACCAGTATGATTTCTTCCTTAAATACTTCACAAGATCCTCCAGTTAAAAAATCTAGACCTGGCCACTTTATGGGATATTATCCTTTTAATGACTCAATTCAATAAAATTTTATTGGGTACCTATTATATATGCACCTCTGCAGTTGACTTCAAGGGCATACAGTTTCCAATATGTATAAATTTTACACTCTACTATAAAGATTTTTAAAATCCCACATACAAAAATCAACCATGCTGTAATACGAAGTACTTTCTAATTATGTGCAAACATCATGGAGAACAAAACACTAACTGAAACTTTATTCAAATTCAATTTCTGTCATTACCTGGTAGTTGAACCTTAATCACTTAAACATCCTAAGTTGCAGTCTCCTCATTGTAAAATAATAGAGCTAGATGAGAATACTTCTAAGATCCTTCCAATATTTAAATTATTTAATCTATAAGGAAAGTTTAAAAATAAACTTTATCACAAATGACAATCTAAGAAAAATGTTTGTAATTCAAAGCACAGACAAAATATTATTCCAAATTTATGAGAAGATCTCAGAGATCAAGAAGAAAAAACCAACAACATAACAGAAAAATAACATTCAGAAAAAGAAACACCAAATGATCCTTAAACACATGAAAATTACTGAACATCAAAATCAACTATATGCTAACAAGTAACTGGAAAACATAATTTTAGAACAATAATCATTTAAATTGCAATAAAAGACATCAAATACTTGGGAATACATTTATCAAACTTTGTATAAGATCTCTTCACTAAAAACTACCACACATTGCTGAGAGAAATTAAAGAAGGCCAAAATAAATATTCATGGATTTTAAAATTTAGAAAAAAAAATTTTTTTTGAGACAGAGTCTCACTCTGTTACCCAGGCTGGAGTGCAATGGCATGATCTCGGCTCCCTGTAACCTCCACCTCCTGGGTGCAAGCAATTCTCCTGCCTCAGCCTCCCAAGTAGCTGGGATTACAGGTGTGCTCCATCTCACCCGGCTAATGTTTGTATTTTTAGTAGAAACAGGGTTCCACCATGTTGGCCAGGCTGGTCTTGAACTCCTGACCTCAAATGATCTGCTCGCCTCAGCCTCCCAAAGTGCTGGGATTACAGGTGTGAGCCACTGTGCCCGGCCAAAACGTAGAAATATTAAAATGTCAATTCTCCTCAAAATGTATCCATAAATTCAATGCAATCAAAAAAAAAAAAAATTCCAGCAGACATTTTCTACACTTACTGGAAAATGTGCATGAAAACACAGATGACCTAGAAAAGCCAATACAATCTTGAAAAAGAACAAAACTTGAGGACTTACACAACCAAATGTCAATACTTAGAAAAAAGCTACAACAACTAAGGCAATGTGGCATATACACCAATGGAACAGAATAGAGCCCAGAAATAGACTCACACATGTTATCACCAATTTACATACCACTGGAGTTCAAAGGGGAAAGAATGACCCTTTCCCAGTCCCCATAAACAGTGCTGGATCATTGGAAAACTAAATGGAGAAAGAGCAACCTTGACTCTTAAATTCCACAATGCACAAAGATTATTTTTTTTAACTTTTAAGTTCAGGGGTATACGTGCAGGTTTGTTATACAGGTAAACTGGCAACATGGGCATTTATTGTACAGATTATTTCATCACCCAGTGTGATGGTTAACACTGAGTGTCAACTGGATTGGTTTGAAGGACGCAAAGTATTGATCCTGGGTGTGTCTGTGAGGGTGTTCCCAAAGAAGATTAACATTTGAGTCTGTGGGCTGGGAAAGGCAGACCCACCCTTGATCTGGGTGGGCACCACCTAATCAGCTGCCAGTGCAGCCAGGATACAAAGCAGGCAGAAAAACATAAAAAGGCTAGACTGGTTTAGCCTCCCAGCATACATCTTTCTCCCATGATGGTTATTTTTCCTGATCCTCTCCTTCCTCTACCCTCCACCCTCCAATGAGCCCCAGTATGTGGTGTTCCCCTCTCTGTGTCCACGTGTTCTCGTCACTTAGCTACAACTAATAAAATGAGAACATGTAGTATTTAATTTTCTGTTCCTGCATTAGTTTACTAAGGATAATGGTCTCCAGCTTTTGAAAGAGGTAAATATTAAGGAGAAAATAATAAAGCTTCAAGAGGAAAACATAAGAGAATATCTTCATGACCCTGAGGTAAGGAAGATTTCTTAAACAGGACACAGAAAACTCCAATCATTTAAAACACATAGACAAGTTCAATTTCATTTAAATTCAGATCTTCAATTCTCCAAAAGATGCCATTAGACTATAAACTAGAGGGTATTGGTACTAGAAGGTAAAACCACAATTAAATGCCACTTGATCCTCACCAGATTGGCTAAAATTATAAGAACCGATAATAAATCAAGTCTTAGTAAGGATATAGAGCAACCTGAACTATCATACATTGCTTCTGGCAATATAAATTGATATAATCACTTTGCAAAACTGTTGTATCTACTATAACTAAACATACCAGCAACTCCAATCCTAATTCATATCCCCACTCCCCACCAAAAAACTGCATAATTCTTCTAAAACACATGTCAAAAATGTTGAGGGCAGCTTTACTCATAACAGCCAAAATCTGGAAACAACTAAAATGTAAATTTCCTGGATAATTGATATAAAAATTATTGTATATTGATAGCAAAAATACATAGCAATAAAAAGGTGAATAAACTAATGTTTACATGCAAGGACACAGACAAATCTCACATACATAATGTTTAGTGAAGAAGACAAAAAAGACCACATATGATGCTAATTACATGAAGTTCAAATATTAAGCTACATAATAGAATTCAGTATAATGGTTAGTATTGAGTAGACAGAGGCACAAGGCAACCTTCCAGGGTACTGGAAATGTTTTACATCTTATCTTGGTTGTGATTTTATGGATGTCTACATATTCAAAAATTCATCAAGATGTGGACTTTACATTTTTATACTTTATGTATACATTACTTTCAAAATTGTTAAGAATGCTGAACCTCACTTTAAGTAAGATAAATGTAAATTAAAGCTACCTTGAAGCTGGGTGTGGTAGTCCCAGCTACTCAGGAAGCTGAGGCAGGAGGATGACTTGAGCCCAGGCATTTGAGACCAGCCTGGGCAACATATGAAGACCCTGTTTCTCAGGAAAAAAAAATGAAACTACCTTCAGGTATCATTTCTTACCGTTGTAGTGGAACAAAAGATCCAAACATTGTTTAATATACTCACTTGGTGCACTGTGGGGAGGCACAAGGTTTTTTTTTGTTTTTGTTTTTGTTTTGAGATAGAGTCTCGCTCTGTCACCCAGGCTGGAGTGCAGTGGTGCACGGTCTCTGCTCACAGCAAGCTCCACCTCCCAGGTTCACACCATTTTCCTGCCTCAGCCTCCCGAGTACCTGGGACTACAGGTGCCCACCACCATGCCCAGCTAACTTTTTGTATTTCTAGTAGAGACGGGGTTTCACCATGTTAGCCAGGATGGTCTTGATCTCCTGACCTCATGATCCACCCGCCTTGGCCTCCCCAAAGTGCTGGGATTACAGGCATGAACCACCGTGCCCAGTCATGGGGAGGCACAAGTTAACATCATTTTTAGGAATGTAGAATGTTGTTGGAACCCATATGAAATGACCCATCTACCCTCTGACAATCTCACTTCTGGAATTTCATAAATACATGTGTACAAGATCATCCTTCATAACATTGTTCAGAATATCAAAAACTTAAAAATGACCCAAGTGTCCAGCTATATGGGTTTGTAGGAGTATGGTTGAAAAAATATACCCATGCAGTGTAACTATAAAAATAACAGAGGGGAGTCTTATATATTGACATTTGCTGGATGAAATATTATGCAATCTTAACATATGAAATTGTGAAAAAAAAGAAAGAAAGTGAGAGATGCCTACGTACTAATACGTACCTGTGTACTGATAGAAGGAGACTCCAGGATACGTTATTAAGTGGAAAAAATGATATAGAACAATGAATACAAAATACAGTGTTTTGAGTGTTAAAAGCACAGGGAGCCAAGTGGTCTGACTCGGCGGGTCCCACCCCCATGGAGCTCAGCAAACTAAGATCTGCTGGCTTGAAATTCTCACTGCCAGCACAGCAGCAATCTGAGATCAACATGGGACACTCGAGCTTGGTGGGCATAGGGGTGTCCACCATTGCTGAGGCTTGAGTAGTTGGTTTTATGCTCATAGTGTAAACAAAGCAGCCAGGAAGTTCTAACTGGGAGGAGCCCACTGCAGTTCAGCAAGGCCTCTGCAGCCTGATGCCAGATTTCTCCTCTCTGGGCACGGCATCTCTGAAAAAACAGGCAGCAACCCCAGTCAGGGACTTACAGATAAAACCCTCATCTCCCTCAGACAGAGCACCTGGGGAAGAGGCAGCTGTGGGCACAGCTTCAGCAGACTTAAACGTCCCTGCCTAATGGCTCTGAAGAGAGCAGCAGACCTCCCAGCACAGCGTTCAAGCTCTGCTAAGGGTCAGACTGCCTCTTCAAGTGGGTCCCTGACCCCCGTGTATCCTGACTGGGAGAAACCTCCCAGTAGGGGCCAACAGACACCTCATACAGGAGAGCTCTGACAGGCATCTGGCAGGGGCCCCTCTGGGACAAAACTTTCAGAGGAAAAAATAGGCAGCAATCTTTACTGTTCTGCAGCCTCCACTAGTGATACCCAGGTAAACAGCATCAGGAGTGGATCTCCAGCAAACTCCAGCAGACCTGTGGCAGAGGGGACTGATTGTTAGAAGGAAAACTAACAAAAAGAAAGGAATAGCACATCCACTCAAAGACCTCACCCAAAGGTAACCAACATCAAAGACCAAAGGTAGATAAATCTACAAAGATGGGGAGAAACCACCACAAAAAGGCTAAAGATTCCAAAAACCAGAACACCTCTTCTCCAAAGGATTACAACTTCTTACCAGCAAGGGAACAAAAATGGACAGAGAATGAGTTTGATGAACTGACAGAAGTAGGTTTTAGAAGGTGGTTAATAACAAACTCCTCCACGCTAAAGGAGCATGTTCTAACTCAATGCAAGGAAACTAAGAACCTTGGGAAAAGGTTAGACGAATTTCTAACTAGAATAACCAGTTTCAAGAAGAACATAAATGATCTAATGGAGCTGAAAAACACAGCACGAGAACTTCGGGAAGCATACACAAGTATCAATAGCCAAATCGATCAAGCAGAAGAAAGGATATCAGTGATTGAAGATCAAATTAATGAAATAAAGCAAGGAGACAAGATTAGAGAAAAAAGGATAAAAAGGAACAAACAAAGCCTCCAAGAAATATGGGACTATGTGTAAAGACCAAACCTATGTTTGATAAGTGTACCTGAAAGTGATGGGGAGAATGGAACCAAGTTGGAAAACACTCTGCAGGATATTATTCAGGAGAACTTCCCCAACCTAGCAAGGCAGGCTAACATTCAAATTCAGGAAATACAGAGACCACCACAAGGATACTCCTTGAGAAGAACAACCCCAAGACACATAATCATCAGATTCACCAAGGTTGAAATGAAGGAAAAAATGTTAAGGGCAGCCAGAGAGAAAGGTCAAGTTACCCACAAAGGGAAGTCCATCAGACTAACAGCGGATCTCTCTGCAGAACCCCTACCAGCCAGAAGAGAGTAGGGGACAATGTGCAACATTCTTGAAGAAAAGAATTTTCAACTCAGAATTTCATATCCAGTCAAACTAAGCTTCATAAGTCAAGGAGAAATAGGGAAATACAATCCTTTACAGATAAGCAAATACTGAGAGATTTTGTCACCACCAGGCCTGGCTTACAAGAGCTCCTAAAGAAGGCACTAAACATGGAAAGGAACACCCGGCACCAGCCACTGCAAAAACAAACCAAAATGTAAAGACAAATGACACTATGAAGAAACTGCATCAACTAACAGGCAAAGCAACCAGCTAGTATCATAATGACAGGATCAAATTCACAAATAACAATATTAACCTTAAATGTAAATGGGCCAAATGCCCCAATTAAAAGACAAAGACTGGCAAATTGGATAAAGAGTCAAGATCCATCGGTGTGCTGTATTCAAGAGGCTCATCTCATGTGCAAAGACACACATAGGTTCAAAATAAAGGGATGGAGGAATATTTACCAAGCAAACAGAAAGCAAAATAAAGCAGTAGTTGCAACCCTAATCTCTGATAAAACAGACTTTAAACCAACAAAGATCAAAAGACACAAAGAAGGCCATTACATAATGGTAAAAGGATCAATGCAGCAAGAAGAGCTAACTATCCTAAATAGATATGCACCCAATATAGCAGCACCCAGATTCATAAAGCAAGTTCTTAGAGACCTACAACGATACTTAGACTTCCACACAATAATAATGGGAGACTTTAACACCCCACTGTCAATATTAGACAGATAAATGAGACAGAAAATTAACAAGGGTATTCGGGACTTGAACTCAGCTCTGGACCAAGGGGACCTAACAGACATCTTCGGAACTCTCCACCCCAAATCAACAGAATATACATTCTTCTCAGAACCACATCGCACTTATTCTAAAATTGACCACATAATTGGAAGTAAAACACTCCTCAGCAAATGCAAAAGAATGGAAAATATAGCAAACAGTCTCTCAGACCACAGTGCAATCAAATTAGAATTCAGGATTAAGAAACTCACTCAAAACCGTACAACTACATGGAAACTTAACAACCTGCTCCTCAATGACTACTGAGTAAATAACGAAATGAAGGCAGAAATAGAGATGTTCTTTGAAACCAATGAGAATGAAGACAATGTACCAGAACATCTGGGACACATTTAAAGCAGTGTGTAGAGGGAAATTTATAGCACTGAATGCCCACAAGAGAAAGCAAGAAACATCTAAAATTGACATCCTAACATCAAAATTAAAAGAACTAGAGAAGCAACAGCAAACAAATTCAAAAGCGAGCAGAAGACAAAAAAATAACTAAGACCAGAGCAGAACTGAAGGAGACAGAGACACGAAAAACCCTTCAAAAAATCAATGAATCCAGGAGCTGTTTGTTGAAAAGATCAACAAAATAGATAGACCGCTAGCAAGACTAATAGAAGAATCAAATATCTGCAATAAAAAATAATACAGAGGATATTACCACTGATCCCACAGAAATACAAACCACCGTCAGAAAATACTATAAACACCACTGTGCAAATAAGCTAGAAAACCTAGAAGAAATGAATACATTCCTGGACACATACACCCTCCCAACCCTAAACCAGGAAGATGTCGAATCCCTGAATGGATCAATAACAAGTTCTAAAATTGTGGCAGTAATTAATAGCCTACCAACCAAAAAAAGTTCCGAGACCAGATGGATTCACAGCCAAATTCTACCAGAGGTACAAAGAGGAGCTGATATCATTCATTCTGAAATTATTTCAAACAACAGAAAAAGAGGGAATCTTCCCTAACTCATTTTATGAGGCCAGCATCATCCTGATACCAAAACCTGGCAGAGACACAACAAAAAAGGAAAATTTCAGACCAATATCCCTGACGAACATCGATGCGAAAATCCTCAATAAAATACTGGCAAACCAAATCCAGAAGCACATGAAATGCTTATCCACCATGATCAAGTCAGCTTCATCCCTGGGATGCAAGGCTGATTCAACATATGCAAATCAATAAACAATAATCCATCACATAAACAGACCCAATGACAAAACCCACATGATTATCTCAATATATGCAGACAAGGCCTTCGACAAAATTCAACATCCCTTCATGCTAAAAACTCTCAATTAACTAGGTATCAATGGAATGTATCTCAAAATAATAAGAGTTATTTATGACAAACCCACAGCCAGTATCATACTGAATGGGCAAAAGCTGAAAGCATTCCCGTTGAAAACCAGCACAAGGCAAGGATGCCCTCTCTCACCACCCCTATTCAACAAAGTATTGGAAGTTCTGGCCAGGGCAATCAGGCAAGAGAAAGAAATAAAGGGTATTCAAATAGGAAGAGAGGAAGTCAAATTGTCTCTGCTTGCAGATGACATGATTGTATATTTAGAAAACCTCATTTTATCAGCCCAAAATCTCCTTAAGCTAATAAACAACTTCAGCAAAGTCTCAGGATACAAAATCAATGCAAAAATCACAAGCATTCCTATACACCAATAACAGACAGAGAGCCAAATCATGAGTGAATTCCCATTCATAATTGCTACTAAGAGAAAAAAAAAATACCTAGGAATACATCTTACAAGGAATGTGAAGGACTTCTTCCAGGAGAACTACAAACCACTGTTTCAGGAAATAAGAGAGGACACAAACAAATGGAAAAACATTCTATGCTCATGGATAGGAAAAATCAATATCGTGACAATGGCCATACTGCCCAAAGTAATTTATAGATTCAATGCTATCCCCATCAAGCTACAAATGACTTTCTTCACAGAATTGGAAAAAAACTACCTTAAACTTCATATGGAACCAAAAAAGAGCCCACGTAGCCAAGACAATCATAAGCAAAAAGAACAAAGTTGGAGGCATCAGGCTACCTGATTTCAAACTATGCTACAAGGCTACAGTAACCAAACAGCATGGTACTGATACCAAAACAGATATATAGATCAACGGAACAGCACAGAAGCCTCAGAAATAACACCACACATCTACAACCATCTGATCTTTGACAAACCTGACACAAAAAAATTCCCCATTTAATAAATGGTGTTGGGAAAACTGGCTAGCCATATGCAATAAACTGAAAGTGGACCCCTTCCTTACACCCTATACAAAAATTAACTCAAGATGGATTACAGACTTAAACGTAAGACCTCAAAGCATAAAAATCCTTGAAGAAAACCCAGGCAATACCATTCAGGACATAGGCATGGGCAAATACTTGATGACTAAAATACCAAAAGCAATGGCAACAAAAGCCAAAATAGACAAATGGGATCTAACTAAACTAAAGAGCTTCTGCACAGCAAAAGAAACTATCATCAGCATGAACAGGCAACCTACAGAATGGGAGAAAATTTTTGCAATCTATCCATCTGACAAAGGGCTAATATCCAGAATCTACAAAGAACTCAAACAAATTTACAAGATAAAAACAACCCCATCAAAAAGTGGGCAAAGGATATGAACAGGCAATACTCAAAAGAAGACATTTATACAGCCAACAAACATATGAAAAAATGTTCATCATCACTGATCATTAGAGAAATGCAAATCAAAACCACAATGAGATACCATCTCATGCCAGTTAGAATGGGGATCATCAAAAAGTCAGGAAACAACAGATGCTGGAGAGGATGTGGAGAAATAGGAATGCTTTTACACTGTTGGTGGGAGTGTAAATTAGTTCAGCCATTGTGGAAGACAGTGTGGCAATTCCTCAAGGATCTAGAACCAGAAATACCATTTGACCCAGCAATCCCATTTTACTGGGAATATACCGAAAGGCACATGCATACATATGTTTATTGTGGCACTATTCACAATAGCAAAGACTTGGAACCAACCCAAATGCCCATCAATGATAGACTGGATAAAGACAATGTGGCACATATACACCATGGAATACTATGCAGTCATCAAAAAGGATGAGTTCATGTCCTTTACAGGGACATGGATGAAGCTGGAAACAATTACTCTCAGCAAACTATCACAAGAACAGAAAACCAAACACCACATGTTCTCACTTATAAGTGGGAGTTGAACAATCAAAACACATGGACATAGGGAGGGGAACATCACACACAAGGGCCTGTCACGAGGTAGGGGGCTAGGGGAGGGATGACATTAGGAGAAATACCTAATATAGATGATGGGTTGATGGGTGCAGTAAACCACCATGGCACATGTATACCTATGTAACAAAACTGCATGTTGTGCACATGTATCCCAGAACATAAAAGTTCTCTCTCTCTCTCTCTCTCTCTCTCTCTCTATATATATATATATATATATATATGAAAAAAAAGAACACTAGACTATGACACCTTCAGAGACAACATTTTGTACATATTTCATGATTTCTTTTTAGGGAAATGCACAAGGTCTGATTACACAAGCTGTTTATTCTCATTAGCCTTTGGGGTTTCAGCATGTGTAGGTTTTCTTATATATTTTTATTTTTAAAACTAAAAAATAACTTTTATCTTTGAACCACAAAATTTCTCACCTATTTTTTTAAAAACACAAGAAAAGAATAAGGTATAGCCATAAGTACTGCAACTGAAATTCTCCAGGGAAAAAATTAAGGTGTATACCAGTTGAGAAACAATTTGCAGGAGAAACAGAATTTCATACCGTTTTTGAAAGACAGGTAAGGTCTGATTTTGGACACCTACTTCCACATTTCCACAAGTGGATGAGAATCTCACCTTGAAATCCTGTTACTTCGGTCAAAACGTTCAGTTTAACATCATGTTATTCGCTTAATCGGCATAGTGGTCACTTCTGGAAAGCAAGGCAGAGGAACAAGAACGAGGAGGCGAGGATTTCTCAGAGGCTTGAACTGTATCTTTATTTCACTTCTTTAAAAAAAAATAGACATGCAGGGAAGATCAGGTGAAGACCCTGGAAGAAGGCCATCTATAAGCCAAAGAGAAAGGCCTTACAAGAAATCAACCCTGCCAACCGAACACGTTGACCTCGGGCTTCTAGCCTTCTGAATTGTGAGAGAATAAACTTCTGTTGTTTAAGCCACATACAAAATAATCATAATATGTAATAAAAAACATGAAGCAAAAATGGCAAAATGCAAAGATTTGACAAATTTAGATGGTAGGGGGAAAAAGTTAAATTGTGTCCTTTTTATTGAAGACACCATGGGCCTCTGAGAATAATAATTGATTTTTCAAAGATAAAGCATTTCATTGTGTGTTTCGTATGGACAAACAGTATAGGGAAGAATAAACATGTGTGAAGCCAAAACAATACAGTACATTTAGAAGGTTTTGGCTCATCAAGAAGTCACTCTAGAGCCACCTAAGGTCGCACTAAACTGTGGGCATTCAGTGCAGAGCAAATCTGGACGTGTGTGAATGCCTGCTGCTGTGAATGGGGGCCAGACCAGAGCGTCAAATGTCAGACTTCATGTGAGAGCATCAGTTTACAGACAAACCAGAAGCCTATTGTTCTTGTAATTCCTATAGGCAATGAGCATAGTTTCCAAATTAAAAACCAGACTAACTATGACGCCTTCAGAGACAACATTTTGTACATATTTCATGATTTCTTTTTAGAGAAATGCACAAGGTCTAATTACACAAGCTGTTTATTCTCCTCATTAGCCTTTTGGGTTTCAGCATGTGTGGGTTTTCTTAAGCTTTTCTCACTATTAAACTCAGCCAAATTCGTGCTCACAGAGGAAGTCAGATTCTAGTATGCAGCTCGACAGCAGATCTCCAAGCTACCCAAATCCACTGGGTAATCAAAAACATTCTGTAGGCTGCTGTATGACTTTTTCTTTCCTCCTGCAAATAACAGTAGCAGGATTAATGTCAACACACACTCCCCCACACCACCCCCAGACAAGCTTAGCCTGTTTAACTGCAATTACTCTCCTGAGCAAGATTCTTGTTGCCACTTGGCAAAGATGAAAAGAGGGTAAAGAGAACAGACTATTCATATAAGTAAATACAAAGTACCTTATGTTATTCAACACTTTCCACATTTCATACACTTTCACATATTCAGTCCTTACAAATCAATGAAGAGGCAGAGGAGGTATTGTTGATCCCATTTTACAGATGAGGAAAGCTGAGGCTCAGGGAAGTGAAGTGGCTAACCAAAAAGTTACATAGCTCATAGGTGAATGGAACCCACACTCACATCTTCTGACCCTATTGCAGAGTTCTTTCCACTGTGCCAGATGTTTGCAGACTCAACTCAAAAAAACTAGTGACATAACTTTTCAAATTCCTTTATATCTACCTATAAGTTGAAAAGTCTCTCACAGTCATGGTTGTCTAATGTATTCAATTCCTCTAGATGTTTTGGACCCAAAGTCTCTCTTTCCTCACCCTCTGGCCTGCCATGGATCTGTATTTCCACCATTTGAGGTTACTCCTCAGCTAACAAGCTCGACTTCACCATGCAGGCCAGTTTTTCTCACTATTGTTTATGAGTTATCTCCATAAGAAATACACTGGGAATATGTTAAAAATATAAATTCCTGGGCATCATCCCAAATCCATGGAATCAGAATCTTTTGGGGGTGTGTTTAGGAATTTGCATTTTTAACAAGCTCTCCCAAGCTGATTACCAGCCTTAAAGTTGAGAAGCGCAGCTTTCAGCAATGAAAATCCTGAGATGTTTTAAGCCAGAGACTAGAATCACCAAAGGGTTATTTTCAGATGATAAACTTGGAAGCAATGTTTCACATGAGCTGGAGTAGAAAGACTGGAGTCTAGGAGAACTGTCTGAGATTATTGCAGTAGCCCAACTTGAGAAGCAGGATGGGAGGGAAAGAGTAAACATGGAAATAGAAAGAAAAATTCTAAGGGGCATTACATTAAGTCACTACAATTTCTTCTCTTTGTTTTCTATAACAATTTCACTTCACCCAGGCTCCATTAGCTGTTAGTAAGAGACCAATTCTGTGAGCATATTTCATCAGGGCCACAGTTCAGCTCATCTATCTGTGTGCGTGCTGCACTTTATACAAGGGGATTTAGCTACGGTTCATGTTAGACTGCTTAATTAGTCTCCAGTGACTAAAATTGAGTTCCTTTGCTAAATTCATTTAGATCAGAAGAAAAGGTGGTAAGCTTCCAATAGTGATGTCCAAAGCATTTCAAATTCATTTCTAAAACTACAACCCTCCAGGTTTTTCATGTGTGCTGGAGAAGTTCATAGGAGCACTGCTTTCCTAGTCATTCTGTGAAACCACAGAATGTATTATCTAGGACAGTTTTCATTTTCATTTGTTTCCTTAGTCCTCACTTCCTCTCTTCTCTCTCTTCCCCGCACCTTTTCTCTCCCTCCCTCCCTCCCTCCCTCCCTCAGATGGTGGTCAAGTGTTCTTGGATGATGTTTTAAGTTTTTATCTTTCTCACAGCAGAGGCTAAAATCATATCACCCTAGAATTTAGAATGCCTGAGTTCTAGTTCTGGTTTTACCACAGACTTGCTATAGGACCTTGAGTAACTCCACTCTCCTTTCTGGGGCTCAGTTTCTTCATCTGTAAAATGAGAAGACAGAACTAGCTGGTATCCAAGGTCCCTCCAATCCAAATATTCTTAATTTCTAAGATGACTTATTTGGATCCCTTCCAGCAACATGAAAGTTTAAAATCTCCAGGTCCGAATTATTACTTGGTTCATTTGAGTTCAGAGCGTAAAAAATGTCTCTAAGAGTGTGCACCAGAGTCTTATGCTATGGCAGTGGAACTATAAATTGGCTTAGCTACTTAACTGTCTGCCCACACATATTTCTTACTATGACTTGTTTAATCAGGTCCAGTGAAACTAGGTAAGGGAGAGAAATGTTAAAGTAATAAGCAGTCACCTTAGCATCTGGTCACATCAGAGAAGTGTTGCATGCCTTTTATTCACCACAGGGCCTCTCTAGAAATAATTTTCCACCCCTTTCATCCTCCTACCATCACACTCACCAAGAAACATGAGCTGATGCTGAAGACACATATGTCACTGCAGCAGCAGTACTAAGATGAAGAACACATGTTCCTTGCCTTCTTAGAGCTAGTTAGAGACATGTGGACAGTGATGGATGGAGGTGTTTTAAGTTGCCATGAATCTTAACAGTCATAATGTAGCAAAAAGTGCAACTTTTCATGTAGTTAAAAGCAGCAAATGGTTTGGGTTTGGTTTTTTGGGGGTGTGTGTGTTGCATTTTCTTAATGCACAGATGCTAAACATATATAAGCAAAGATCCATAACCTGATGTCCATAGTTCTGAAAGCCCTGTCCCATTTCCCAGTGATTAGACAACATTGTTATCATCATCTAATTCAAGATCCGTTACAATGTGTACCTACCATTCACCCATTCATTCATTTGATAAATGTTTACTAAATGAATGCCCATTACGTGCCAGGCACTGTGCAAGGAACTAAGAATTCTCTAGTGAAGGGGACAGGCACAGTCTCTGCCCTCATGATGTTTAAAAATCTGTGAGAGGAAGGTGGATGAGAGATAGTAATCAAAAATCTACAAGAATGAAATGTAATATATATTATACCTATATGTTTCACATACACACACACACACACATTTGGAAAAAGTTGGGAAGTATATATACTCAAATGGTAATAGTAATAATTGCTGGGGGTAGAATTGTGATTTTTTTTCTTTTCTTCCTTATAATGTTTTGCATATCCTCTGATTTTTTTTGCAAGCACTACAGTTTTATAATGAGAAAAAAAAGCAATTTCCATTGTAAAAAAATTATGCTTTTGAAGATGTATTGACAGGAAAATATCATATATTGCTAAAAACAAAAGTTTCAAAATGACAAGTATATAATAGGATTTCATTTTGATTATATAATTACAGTAATAAGAAACTGGAAGAGCACATAACAAAATACTAGCAGCAGTTATCTTTGGTGGGATAATAGACCATTTTTTCTTTTATGCTTTTCAAAAATTATCCAAGATTTCTATATTGAGCATATAACATTTTATTTATTTTAGCCTTAGAATCTCACCACCTTGAGGAAGCCTTCCTTGGCCAGCACCATACTCTAATCACGTGATCTTCCTCTACTCAATGCCTGTACAGCTTGCTGCCACCTTAACACCAAGCACAAGATATGGTTCATCATTATTTTTCTGTGAGCTCTGTGAGGGAGGTACCAGATGTTTGAGTTCTTTCACTCACACAACTATTTTATCATGGTCAATAAATACGGGTATCTCCATTCAATCACTGGTACCCTCAAATCCTACCTGGATGTATCACTGCTGTGTGTAGGGTTGGTTTATGAGTTACTCCCCAGAGCAGCCCCCACACCTTGTTCCTAGCTCTCTCCTTGAGGGCCTGTCATCATCATCTCTGACAGCAAGTGAACTTCCAAGGGGTAGAAGCTCATTTCTAAGTGAAATGAGTTTTTCTGCCTCAACCCATCAAGGTTCACTGTGAAAAGGGAAACCAGCAGATGGAACAGAAGGAAAGGGCTCATTATTACAGAACATAATTTATTACCCACAGGATTCCTGAGTCACTGCTGCTGGGTGAGGAAAGAGATTCGGAAAACGTTGAGCCCGGAAGGGGGAGGCAAGCAAGAGGCTCAAGCTTACCAACGGAGAAGCCAGGTACAGAGATAATGAGCAATGTGCCCTTAGTCCTACAATAAGTTGATGGCAGAGTGCAGTAGCCTAAGAGATAAATTAGAATACAAAGTAATCTGCACAGGATGAGGGGACAGTGAGGTAAACGGGAAACTTTCATGTTTTTCTCTGTGCTGTTTGCATCTTGTACAAGGAGACTGCAAGATATTTATGAATTGATGATTAATGTTCAACAAAGATACACCTTTTTAAAACAAAAACATCTGACAAATGGAATAGTTTTTACTAATAGCATCAGCTCTCTGGACAAATTTCTGGGACAGGTTGTCTGGCTTCTTCTCAAATTCATGCAACAGCCTCCAGCTGCAAAGTACGCGGTTAAGAGAAAGAATAGACTTCAGGATCAGATAGGTTCAAGTTTAAATGTAAACTTGATTTCTTACCAGCTATGTGATTTGGGTGAATTAATGACCTCCTTGTGCCTCTGTTTCCTCAGCAGTGGAGGATGGAGATAATAGTATTTCATAGCTCACAGAGTTACCTTAAGAATTAAACAAGGTAAAGGATGACGGTGCTCAGAACGGTGCCTGGAGCATAGCAGCTGCTCACTTTGCCACCTTGGTTTTTCATCATCACTTTCCTTGAGGCTACTGTTATTGCTACCACTACCCCCACGCTGGTTTCGTGACACGGGACAGAGGCCACTTCTCATTCAGCTGCTTTACTCAGGTTGCTCTTGTTCCCTAGAATGGCCTCCTCTCTTCTTCCAGCCCATCAAAAGCCTGAATTTCCTTCTACACTCCAAAATTATCCCTAAATCACTGTCAAAAGTCTCCCCCTCTCCAAATGGTGATTATGTGTTGGGAAGGTGGTGGTAATGTTTAAAGGTCTGAGCAAACACAGTGAGAGAACACAGCAAAGAGGAAAGAGGCTGAGCTTTGGCATCAAAAGGCTCCGACTAAAAATTGTTCATCTGCCAAATACCAACTGTGTGACCTGGAACAAATCACTTTAAACTCTCTGAGCCTTCATCTCTTCATCTGTTAAATAAGCATCATAACCCCCCTAGCTGTCTCTTCTGACAGAAACAGTCCAATAGAGAACAGCATTAAGAATAAGAGCAAGCAAGAAGGAACAGGAGGGAAAAAGAATCAAAGGCAGGCAACAGGACTAGGGGCCAGGGGTGGAGTGTGATGAAGATGGACAAAACCCAGTTAAGGGGAACAGTGCAAGGACCTCATGTCCGTCATTAGCAGAAAAACCAGTCATGATTCCTATCAGCAGAGCCCAATGGGCCTCATGCCAGCAGATTGGTGCAGATAAAGTTTCTATCAGAAAAGCAAGGTAGGTATTATTTAGGAAAAGACCTGGATAGGGGAGAAAAAGGCAACAACTTATCCTTCAAAGTGTCAACAGATGCTCCATGACAAGCTGTGTAATGAGGAACTGTTTTATATTGAATTCAACTAACCAGTGTTCAAGGCATATTTTGGTGGCAAGTTTTTGGCTCCCTAGCACATTTTCCCCATCTCTTATTTTTGTAACAAACCCTGCCATGTGCACCACTACCCTCACCCTGAGCTCACAGAGATAGACACATGACCCAGATCAGCCAATCTGGATATCCCATTTCCAGGGATGCTACTTAAAATAGTTCACAACTAGCACAGCAAGGGGGCCAACATAATGGGCTCCTGCCGCCATGGTATACACCTGTTGAATGTCAGCCCTGCCCACTCCTCTAGGCATAGGATGAGTCTAGCAGTGGACCCAAGACTGCATGAGGCCAATCAGATGTTTCTCTAGGCATGAAAAAAAAAATGGACCTTGGAAAGAAGCAAAGTTCTTTACATTAGGATAGTTAACATGTAAAACCTGAGATAAGAGAGCAAAATGAAAACAATCAGACAAGCAGGAATGAGAGATGAGCAGGGAAAAATCCCTGGTGAAGTTGTGTCCTGATTCTGAAGTCCCTGATCCTACAGTTCTTTCCTTAATTCTATGGTCTGCACCACCATCCTTCCCAGTTGCCTGAGCCAATCAACTCATTTTTTCTTAAGCTGATTCAAATTGGGTTTGTCACGGACAATCAGGGATTCTGACAAAAACTCCTCCACTCACAATGGCGAACTTTAGCTGTGCAGAAGAAGTGGCCATGTACCAAATTAATTACAATAGAAAGACAAGGGAGCATTTGAAGGAGAAAAAAAGGAAAGTTCCTGAATCTGAGGATTCACTCTTGGGAGAAAAACATCTCCACCCATAGCACATTTGGCCACTGGAGATAGTTAATCTTAGAAAAGCATCTGCTGACAATTGAGCCTTGAAGGCTCACAGTGTCTTTCCTTGTCACAGCATCCCTGACTATGCTAAGTACCCCCCAGGCCTCAGGAGTTCAGTCAGCTTCAAGTTAATACACACCTTTTCCTGGGCTGAGATATCACTAACCCCAGGTTGTTTTGAGCAAGCAAGTTCCACTATGACAAACTATTACTGTTTAAGCATTCATCAGAAATGAAGTCTCTGGGCTTCACATATAGTAAACACCCAGTGAATGCTAGTGTCATAAAAGAATAACCATGCACCACAACACAAATTTCTCAATCTCCAACCTGACCAGATAGAATAGCAGCTTCAGTCTATGGTATATAAACCCAGCTAACACACATACAGACAAGCAGCACTGGTGAATAGTCCAAATCCCTGGTGACAGGAACTCAAATGACCAAAACCCATGGGTTTGTCAGATTGATCCACATCTCAGTGACCTTAGTCATGAGCAGAGAGTAGAAGTCAACTGAGGTTATGAAAGTCTCTGCAGGTTCTTTGCATTTAAGAAAAATCCCTGAAGTGAAAATACTTAAAAATGCAGAGCTTAGTAAAGGCCTGTACCAAAAAAATACCTTCAGTTTATCCCACCTGGAAAAGTACATCAAAATGGTTGAATAACCCCAGTCAGACATGACTAGGCTTACAAGTACTTATGGCTTATTATAAGGCTATGCATCAAGTGAAGCCAATAAGACAAGAACATGTGGGATGGAGAGCCCATCAGAGGGCAGGATGATGGGAACAGAAACAGAATAGGAGGAGGACACCAGCCCCACACTCTTCCAAATCATAAAGATGACTGATTAACCTCTAACATGATTCTCTCAACTGGGGAAACTTCTGGCCCACTCCAAATACATAGGATCTACCCACTCTCCATTTATAAACAATAATAGTAAGCATAATAATAGTAAGCATTCAATAAATTGTATGCACTGAATAAGCCAGCACTTGGAAAGAGCTTCGACAGTGTTTAGTCACTTAAAGGGCCTAATAACTGTTAGCTATTATCACCACCATCATGATTATTGGGGTTTTTTTGTTTTTTGTTTGTTTGTTTGTTTGTTTTTGAGATGGAGTCTCACACTGTCCCCAGGCTGGAGTGCAGTGGTGCAATCTCGGATCACTGCAACCTCCACCTTCCGGGTTCAAGCAATTCTCCTGCCTCAGCCTCCTGAGTAGCTGGAACTACAGGTATGTGCCACCATGCCCAGCTAATTTTTGTATTTTTAGTAGAGACGGGGTTTCACCATGTTGGCCAGGATGGTCTCGATCTCTTGACCTCATGATTCATCCACCTCGGCCTCCCAAAGAGTTGGGATTACAGGCGTGAACCACTGCGCCTGCCCATGATTATCGTTTTTAATCTCCACAGCTACTATTTGCTATGGTTATTTTATTAATATATTTGTGTCCATATTTTATATGGAATTGGACACTTAGAGAGATAGTGTGAGCTGTACAAAGTTACTCTATAAGCAGAGAAGCCTCGATTCTAAACCAGACAACCTGGCTCAAGTGCTCTTAACCATTATGCTCCACTGCCTCACTTCAAATCAAAACGGAGTTTCAGAAAACCCAAGAAACTGCCTCCTGCCAGTAATTTTTACATGCTATGACTATGTAAGCATGACCTCCCTTCTCCCTATCCCCTACTCCAGTGGTTCTCAAACATCACATACATTAAAATTATTCTGGGGGCTAAAACACGGATTTCTTGGTCCCATCCTCAGAGTTTCTGATTCAGGAGGCATAGGGTGGGACTGGGAGTTTCCATTTCTGGCACTTTCTCTAATAATACTGGTCCTGCTAGTACAGACACTACATTGTAACAACCCCTGCCCCATTCTAGCCCTCAACTCATGTCTCTACCAATCATTCAAATGGCCAAGTTCTCCAAGAAGCATTCTAGAGATTCTTTAGGTATAAGGATATGGTTACAACATATCCATTTCCTTCCTTTTCACACACTCTAATTTCCTTGACCATACAGTTCATTCATTCCACACGTGATTACCAAGCTCCTACTATGTGCCACAGGCACCAGGGATACAGCCATGAACACTGTAGAATTGATTGCCACCCTGGAGAAGCACACAGCAGATATTAACCAAATGAACACACAAAATACACTACATTTCAAATTGGACAAATGCTATGAAGAAAAATGACTGCTTCTATAACAGAAAACCACAAGGGAGACTGTAGTGGAGATCCATCAGCTTTCATCTATCCAGTCGCCATTCTTCCCTGTTCCTCCCCGCCAGAATTCCTCAGTCACCCCTCCCTCACACAGACGGACATGTTCTCCACACTACCTTGGGAGACTGACCTCAAACACAGGGCTCCCCACTCTCCCTAATCCAGACCTAGCCAGGCCAGAAAAAAGAAACCTTAATGGTCTCTAGGCATTGCTCCTTTTCCCCCTGCTATGTAGTCGAAGTCAGTCCTCAGGTGGGAAGAATGAGAACAGTGAGTCGTGGAATTAAGAAGTGGGAGGAGCAGAGCAGAGCTAAAATGCAGGAGGCATTGCTTTTAGTCCCTAGAGCCAGTCATACTTGAGGTCAGCTCCATCCCTGGGCTCGCTGGTTCAGGAGCCAACACATTCCCTTTTCTAATTTTCATTACTTTATTGCAAACAATCATTATGAATAGAGACCTAATTTATATTTGAATGTGATGCTTCTTTGAAGAAGTAATACTTAGGTTAAGACCTAAAGAATGAGTAGAAGTAGCCATGGGGACAGTTGGAGGTTACAGAAAAAGAAAACAATATATGCAAAGGCCCTGCAGTGGGAAAGAGCTTCCTGCAGGAACTAAAAGCAGAGCGGGTGTGGTGGACCAGTGTGGTGGGAGAGGAGGAGAGAGAGGTAGTTGGGGTCAGACCAGGCAGACTATGGGGATGACTTTGTAAGTCATTTTCAATATATCATTTTTAACTATGAATCCGCAGTTAATCTTATGATTTCAGCTAAAATAATTTTATTTAAGTCAAAATTAATTTTCCTAGACACCTGCTCTAACTCAAAACATAGTTATTCACATATCAAGCCACTCTACTATGTCTCCTTCACCCTTTGTATATACGCATCTCTTGCCACATTCAGCTAACTCTGGGCCCCAGTTCCCCTCATCCTAGACTAGAAAAAAAATACATCCTATGGTAGCAGATGGCAGGGGACAGAATACTCAGGATAGCACTGCTGTTCCAATAACTAAGTTTATGGAAAGGAGCCCCCATGGGGCCAATTAGAACCAACTCTAACTAATAGCAGCAGCCACATTCTCTGATCTGCCCTCACCTTTACACAGCTCTGCTTCACTGCTTCCCTAGGTCTGATGTACGGGGAATTTAAGGGTGGGAGAAAATGTGGTTACTGAGAAGTTCAAACACCTGCTCTCTTTAAATAAAAGGACATTCAATATTCTTTCCTCCAGCTTTCCAAGGTCCCAAATCCTAAAAACCATGCTGTAAATTCTTAGAACCCTGACATATCAATTCTTTTAAATGGACTATTTTAGTTAGTAATAAAAGTACCCAGTGGCAGCAGCACTAGAAAGAGATGCCTCTTACAGCCATTACTAGATGTCAGGCACCAAGAGGAGCCCCTCCATCCTTTGTCTCATAAACCTACAATTTTTTCCAAATTACAAATACAGAAATTGAAGCTCAAAAAGGTGAATTATTGTAACTAAGCGTGGCTAGAAGGTAAAGGTAGGAAATGAAAATCAAACCCAGATGCCAAAGTGTGTGCCAATAACTACAGTGTTATGTGACCTTCATTATCAAGAAGCTGTGCTGAGTGATATACGAAGCAATTTAGATCAAAACGGCAACTAACCTCCAGGAATGTAAACTCCAAGTGAAATAAAACTAGGACATACATAGAGATAAGTAAAGTGCTGAACAAATAAACACACCCCGTGTGGCCAATCTCTCACTGGCTCGTCTAAACTTAGGGCTCAAGAGAAGCAGCCTTCCCCGGCTGTCATAAGAATCCACTGCCTATCCGGACAATCATCCTCCTTCATATGCTAGCAACTAGCTGCGTATGTTCCATTCCTGTGAAATCCTCTGGTGAGCCTTTGATAATCCACCTTTCTTATAAATGTCCACAGCCCCAAAAGCCAAGAAGAGAAACCACCAGAGCATGCCTTAGTCGTGTCATTTCTCCTAAGACTTTCAGCACCATTCCTTACTAACCAGGTAATTTGAGAAAAACTATTGTACTTCTCTGAGCCTTATTTCTCTCATCTATGAAATTACCTTGCTTAGGAGGTTGCTGTGAGGACTACATGAAATAACTCATATATAACATTTGGCATTTAGCATAGTGCCTGACACACAGTAAACATTTAATAAATTCCAATTATTATTGGCCATATATATATATTGGCAGATCAGGTATGATCTGCTCCAAGAAAATACAAAGTCTGAAAATCAGGATTTCCAAATGGATAACTTAAAAATTATTAACAACACTAAAAGAAATTTCAGGGTCAGGCACAGTGGCTCATGTCTCTAATCCCAGCACTTTGGGTAGCCAAGGTAGGAGAATTGCTTAAGACAAAGAGTTTGAGACCAATCCGGGCAACATAGCAAGACCCTGTCTCTACAAAAAAAAAAAAAAAATTAATTAGCTGGGCAAGGTGGCACGCACCTAGAGTTCCAGCTACTCTGGAGGCTGAGGCGGTAGGATCCCTTGAGCCCAGGAGTTCAATACTGCAGTCAGCTATAATCACTCCATTGCCCTCCAGCTTGGGTGACAGAGCGAGACCTTGTCACAAAAAAAAAAAAAGAAAGAAAGAAAAGAAAAAAGAAACTTCATTTTACAAGGACTTACCATAGAATTTTTTTTAGATAGAAGTTTCCCTAGAGCATTACAAATGTGACTTGGTCTGTGCTGTTTCTACTCACAGCACTTCTAACACCAAATATGTCATTTCTTTCCTCACACCAACCAATTCTCCAACTCTCCAGACACCAACCAGGTGCCCTACAATCCAACTCAATTCTGACACTAACTACTCAGAGTTAAACTTCACAGGTTTAAGGGTTCAGTCCCACAAGACTGCCCTCATTTCAGATGCCTGGTGCTTCATTGATAAATGTAAATGGAGTCCTTCATTTGGTAAAATGGCTTACAGAACCCAGGGCAACACTTGACTTATATTTATTTGTTTATTGTAAAGGATACAAGTCAGGAAAGCCAGACGGAAAAGGTACATGGGGCAAGAAAGGAGGAGACGGGTGTGTGGAGCTTCCATGCCCTCTCTGGATACGGCACCTTCCCAGCACCTCAACATGTTCACCAAATTGGAAGCTCTCCAGAGGATTCATAACCTAGGTATGATTGATTAAATCATTGCCCACTGGTGATTAGCTCAATCTCCAGCCCCTCTCCCTTCCCCAGTGGTAGGGCTGAAATTCCCAATCCTCTAATCATGCCTTGGTCTTTCTGGTGACCAGCCCCCATTCTGAAGCTGTCTGGGGGCCTCCAGCCACCAGTCATTCCATTGGTATACAAAAGATGCTATTATCACTCTGGAGATTCCAAGAACTTTAGGACCTGTGTATAAGAAACTGGGGACCAAATACATATTTTTTATTTTATCACATATGGGTACCCAAAAGTTACCTTACCACAACTTCGAAAAAGGTCCATGCTTTAAAGGGAAGTACGTGTGAATTACAGGGCTTAATAACCCTATGTCTACAAAAGATTTATAGAAGGAATAAGAATGTTATCAGAAAGACCTGTCCATTTCTAGAGAAAGAACACCAGCTAACAGATATTCCCAAACAATTCACCATGCCAGAGAATGACAAAAAGCAAAATTTTCTAGTCTGGAACGGACTACAGAGCTGGTCTGTTAATAGCTAGGCACAATCGAGTTTTGAGAGGTGGGAATGCATTTATTACAAGAAAATGAGGAAGAGGACTGTGATGCAACCAACTATGTAATCTTTGCCAGGTCACAGAACCTTTAAGACTTCAGTTTCCCTGTAAACGAAACAAGATCACTGTACATAAATGATTTTTCAGTTCCATTTTGGCTTTTAAATGCAATGACCTTAGAAAGGCTACCATTGCCTGCAGAAGATGATACAGAGAACTTTTCTCAAATAACACCACACTTCAAATAGAAACCATGCTACTAATACTTTATTTCAATCTCTAACCTTGTCCCTTGCTGTTACCAAACCAGCTAACAATTTAATCTGTAAGAAATGAAACTTGAACTGATTATTTTGAAGAGTAGGTCACAGAAGTATCTGCTATCCTAATTACCCCAATGATATGCCATTTCCTGATTTACATGCAAAGAAGAGGACATCCTCTTCAAAAGTCACTGGCAGGCACAACAGCCTTCTATTAAGAAACCACTGTACCTTAATAACACATAGCCCTTCATGTTGGAAAAATCAGGGCGTTTATCTGAGAAGTGTGTAGACAGATGCATGTTGAGAAGAATCTTAGCAATGGGAGGTAAATATGTGTGCTACATGGGAATCTGGGAAACAAAAATCACCCTGCCTTTATGTCACGGTCATAAAGAATTTTATCACATAAAGAATGTATCAACTCTCAGAGTGATCTCATTACAGAGAAATTCATTATACGTTTTATTAAGTCTAGGAAAAAGATGCATTTCTTAATTTGTCAACTGGCAAACAGTATAGGTGGTGTTGAAGAGAATTATTTTAATGGGAGTGATCGGAACAAGTAACTGAAACTAGTGAGTATCTCATGTAAATTCCTCCTGGTGCTTCATTGATAAATGTAAATGGAGTCCTTCTTAGGTAACCAGACTTAGCATATGCATCAAAGTTCTTATTTGTATCAGCAAAACTGACATTGACTAATTTTACCAAAAGCAAACATACTGGGGCAGGAGAGTGTCAGACCCAACAGGAGCCTGGAAGAGCAAGCTTAGAACCATGCAGCAATCAAGGAACTCCAAGAGGCCAAGATGAGGGAAAGACAGCAAGCACGTTGTTGCCAGAACAGTCAGACCAAAATGTCACTGCAGCTGTTCCCCATGATGAATAATATCCAACTGTACTTTGTGTCCTTAAATCACTCACTCAAGATTCAAAATTCTGCGGAAGAATATGACTGCCAGGGTTGGTCACATCAGTCCCCTGTGAGCTGAGAGAAGGAGGCTCTGTGCTCCTCAGATTCCACAGAGAGACAAGCACCTGAAAATTTACCCTCCCAGCAGTACTACATGAAACAGTGAAGAACAGTCCCTCAAAGGAAACCAGGGAATTATTCAGAAGGAAGAATTTATGCTTGCTTGCAGCCAAAAGAAAACAAAAAAAAAAGAAAGCTATAACCAACAGAGTCGTATCTGTATTTGTTTGGTTATCATTTAATAAATTATTCAAGGCCATATGGTATTTTTTTTTAAAAAAAAAGGCAGTCCAGGTATAGAAGATCTCACTATCAAAAAAAAAAAAAAAAAAGCAGTATCTAATACATTCTCACCACCTTAGATGTCTGGAGCTGTTGTGTGTTAAGAAAGAATGGGATTCCAATGCAGGTGTTATGCCTGTACTCAAAGCAAAAATGTCCAAGCACCAGGTTGCTGGACAAATCCTCACAAAGTCACTGGGTTGCTGTCCTCCTTTTCCTCCCTCATCTGAAGAAGGGTAAAAAATGCAGGTGATTCCATGGTTCTCACCAGGAGCCCCTAACTTTCAAATTTAAATACTTCATATGTGCAGCTGCAGTTAACAAAAGCCTATGGTGCTAAGTAAAGCAAACATCTGTACCCACTCCTAAGACAGGTTTTCAATAGTGAATCCAAAACAAATGATCTGGACTTAGGAAGCCTCATCCTCAGATCCCAAAAACAAATGGGAAGCTTGGTAGCAGCAGACCCTTTATAGATTACTAGGTAAATGCTACACCTTCGGTGGGAGCTTGGCCAGCATTTATTCTGAGATCTGCAGATGGCATTATGAGAGATGTCATTATGGCCTAGCATGTCAATGTTAGTTGATGTGTTTAAAAATCTATCTATTCCAAACCTTCCTACTTCACTGAACAATGAGGTATATGTATAGCAATAAAATTTCTTGTAGGGAGTTTTGACCTACAGTGGGCAATTTTCTTTTTTTATGAGCCATTTTCATTTTTTGATATAAATTTCTCACAAGCTCTTCTTCCTATTCTATGAGAAAGTAGTCAACTTAGATGCTTTTAGTGAGCAATTACTAAGCTATAAAATAAGTACCAAGCTAATTTGGTGTGTGTGGTGTTTTAACATAAACAAAAGGCTTCCCTGTTACACTGACAGAACACACAACCAATTTGAATTGTTTAAAATAAAGTATGCAATTTAGAAAGGCCTTAAAATACCACACTGCAGTTTCAAAATGTCTGAGTCATGAAAGACTGTTTGGGCACAGATGAGCAGACGTGAAATGCTATTACAGAAGTTTCTCACGGGAGTCCCTGAACCTATATGAGTTAGATAAGGACATGAGTTTAAAACAAAGTCAATACTACACAAGCTTCAGAAAAAAAGAGTATGTGGTTAAAAGCAGAGTACTGCTCTTCCCTTCCTCAAAGTAACAGCACCAGGGTCTGCACTGATGCACCAATAAACATTCATTTGTACCCAGAGCTGCTCCAGTATTGACCAGATTCCCCGAGGGACTAGGTTACACTTACCTAATTAGCAATTAACTCTTATTGTTCATTAGTGTCCCATATGTACTGAAGCAATGACCTCCTGACCTGAAAGAATTATGGCCATTTTTCTAAAGGTGCCTAAACTGGGGATTTGGATAATTTTTCAAAAGATGCACAATGCTAACAATTGTAAGGGTGTTTAATTTATCCATAGTAACTGATAGTCAAAAGAGCTGGGATCTGGTCCTGACTCTTGTTTCTACAAGTTGCTTAACCTTTCTGACCCTCTGTTTCCTCACTTTTAAAGTCAGAGTTCGAATAATTACATAATTTTTATAACTAAATATTTATATTTTATAGAAATAAATTTGCATGCAAGAAAAGGAACTGATTCATCAAAAGTCAAAGGGAATATGAACTGTTATAGGTCTTTCAACTTCTAAGCACAAGCAGTAATTAGAAATTTTACCTTCAGGTATTAAATGTTTTCTTGCATGTTTCTGCTTTTGTTTTATCCTCCCTCAGACTTTATAACACTAAATCCCTATGTAGATGCTGGATGAATCTTTTCATTTCTCCTGCTCATTCACATATCCATTCAACTAACATGTATATGACTGTTTATGTGTATTCACTCATATACAGAACTCACAGCCTAGTAGGATCATTTGTGCAAGCAAGAATTACTGTACAGCATGATATATGCTCCAAAAGAAGAAGTAAAAATTTCCCTGCAAACACCTAGTAGTGGTACCTACTCCAGACTAGTGTTAAGGAAGGATTTGGGGAGAAGGGAGTATCTCAGCCAAACTGAGATGCAAAAGATGAGAATCAGCTACCAGTTAAAGAGGGGTGGAGGGACTATTTCAGGTCAAAAAAAGAAAAAAGCCTACGTGACATTCCAGAAGCAAAAAGAGCATGGCATAGTCAAGGAAAATAAATTCTTTTAGCAAGAAATGGGATAATGAGGTCTAAAGGTGCATTATCAAGGGCGTTTGTATGTACATGTGTATGTGTATCCACATATCTGTGTATATATAATATATATCAAAGGTTTAACAGGAAAGTAACATCGACTGAATTTGTATTTTAAAAAGATCACTCCGGCTGCAGTTGGGTGAATAAATTTGAAGAGAGTAACACCAGAGGCAGAGAAACCAGGCAGAAAACAGCTGCAGTAACCTAGCTGAGCAACAACAGTGGACTGGACAAGGGCAACAGCAGTAGAGACAAAGAAAAGTGGATGGAAATATCTAAAATGTAGCAGAAAGCATCAACAGAACTTGATGAGTGGCTGGATAAAGGGGGATAAGGGAGAGGAAGGAGTCAAGATTAACACCTTATTTTCTTGCCTAAGCAATTATCTGAGGGTGGTGCCATGCATTGTCATGTGGCAGATTAACAAGTTCT
The DNA here is from genome assembly GCF_000951045.1 of Mandrillus leucophaeus. Lineage (NCBI taxonomy): Eukaryota > Metazoa > Chordata > Mammalia > Primates > Cercopithecidae > Mandrillus > Mandrillus leucophaeus. The sequence goes on along the minus strand of NW_012107886.1, from coordinate 1,610,007 downwards.
AGAGGTAGGGATAAATACAGTTTTGAATTTCATAAATTTGAGGCACCTGTTTGGGAGAATAATACTAGGCTAGACCAGAGATACAGATTTGGGAGTCACCAGCAGATTGAAGGCAAAATCAACTAGGGAGAAAGTGCTAAGAAGAAAATAGGGTATAGAAGAAAGCCCTTAGGGATAACCAATTAGTAAATGGCTAAATTAGCCATTATACAACGCTAAAGTAATTATACAAGTGCTAAAAATTATAATTAGGAAAAATGCTTTATGATATTCTGTTGCATTTAAGAGATATATCCTAAAACCAAATATATTACCTCCATGTACTTACAAGGGGACATCCTAAGCCCTTCTCTGGACATTCTTAGAGAACCTCATGCCCTCATATTTCTTATGGCAGCGGGAGGCTGGGACAAGGAGTCAGGAAAACTATCTGTTGTTATTTTTTATGAATAAACATCTCAGATCATTTTGAATTGATATTGCCAAAAGATGCAAGTACCATGTCCCTCCCTTCTTTTCATTCAACACTGCCCTGAATCACTGCTTCCCCTCCCCACCTGCCATGCCTACTCATCTCTGAGGTGGTTTCCATGGCAGTGATGAAGTATTGAAGAAGAACTACAAGCACTTGTCTATACCAATGTGTACAATACATTAATTTTTTTTTTGAGACAGGGTCTGGCTCTGTCATACAGGTTGGAGTTCAGTGATGGGATCTTGGCTCACCATAACCTCTGCCTACCTGTCTCAAGCCATTCCCCCACCTTAGCCCCCCAGATAGCTGGGACTACAGGCATGCACCACCACAACTGGGTAATTTTTTGTATTTTTTGTAGAGATGGGGTTTTGCCATGTTGTCCAGGCTGGTCTTGAACTCCTGGGCTCAAGTGATCCTCCCACCTAGACACTAAAAATTCAGTTTAAAAGCTACAAAGGAAACTAGTATAGAAAAACCACATATCTAACAGAAATTGGCAAGGGATAATAAATGTGAGGTAAATTCCTCATATTCATTTTGATACGTTGTAAATTTTCCAAAGCTAAGAAATCAAGGACAAGAAATATAAGCACCTTATAACTACCAAAGGAACTAAAAAGAAAAATGAGAAATGGTCAAAGATAAATGTTTTTTTTAATGATTGGGCCATTAGGAAAAGGGGAAAACACTTTTTTAAAAAAATAGACTTTAGCCAGGCAAGCAGACACGTACCTATAGTCCCAGCTACTCAGGAGGCCGAGGCAGGAGGATCACTTGAACCTAGAAGTTCAAGTTCAGCATGGGAAACATAGTGAGACCTCCATCTCTAAATAAATAAATAAATAAATAAATAAATAAATAAATAAATAAATTTTATGCTCTAGAGCAGTTTTAGGTTCACAGCAAAATTGTGCAGAAAGTACAGAGTTCCCATATATCCCCTGTAGGCTATATATCCCTTGTTGCCTATCAACATCCTGTGCTACAGCAGTATGTTTGTAACAATCAATGAATCAACACTGATACGCCATTATCACCCAAAGTCCATCATTTATATTAAGGTTCATCCTTAGTGTGGTACATTTTATGGGTTTTGACAAATGTATAATGACAAACCATTATATCATACAGAATAGTTTAACTGTTCCAAAAAACCCTGTGTTCCACCTATTCATCTCTCTCACCCCACAGACCCCTGTCAATCACTGATCTTTTACTGTCTTCATACTTTTTTCTTTTCCAGAATGTCATATAATAGAAATTATACAGTATATAGCCTTTTTAAATTGGCTTCCTTCACTTAGTAATATGTGTTTAAGTTTCTCCATGTATTTTCATAACTTGGTAGCTCATTTCCTTATATAGCTAAATAATATCCCATCATAGGGATATACCATAGTTTATTTATTCATTCACCCACTGAAGAACATCTTTAGTTGGAGTGCATGGTAAGAGTAAATCTAGTTTTACAAGAAGCTGCCAAACTGTTTTCCACAGTGGCTGTACCATTTTGCACTTCTACCAGCAGTGAACGAGTTGCTGTTGCTCCACGTCCTCGCCAGCATTTGATGTTGTCAGTGTTTAGGATTTTCACAATTCTTATCAATGTGTACTGGTATCACACTTTTTAAAATTTGCAATTCCATAATGACATATGATGTTGAACATATTTTCATATGCTTATTTTTCACCTGTATATCTTCTTTGATTATGTGTGTGTTCAGATCTTTTGCCCATTTTTTAATTGGGTTGTTCATTTTCTTATTCCTGAGTTTTAAAAGTCCTTTAAATATTTTAGATAATAGTCTTTTATCATAGATGTCTTTTGCAAATATTTTTCTTCCAGTCTGTCACTTATCATTATCTTGATGGTATCTTTTGCAGAGCAGAAGTATTAAATTTTAATGTAGTACAACTTATAAATTATTCCTTTCGTGAATTGTGCCTTTTGTGTTGTGTCTAGAAAGATCTAAAAAGTCATTGCCAAGTCTAAGATCATCTAGATTTTCAGTCATATTTTAGGACTTTTATAATTTTTCCATTTTACACATAGATCTACAGCTCATTTTTTAAATACTTTAAGTCCTGGGATACATGTACAGAACGTGCAGGTTTGTCACACAGGTATACATGTGCCAAGGTGGTTTGCTGCACCCATCAACTCATCATCTACATTAGGTGTTTCTCCTAACGCTATCCCTCCCCTAGCCTCACAACCCCCAACAGGCCCCAGTGTGTGATGTTCCCCTCCCTGTTTCCATGTGTTCTCATTGTTCAATTCCCACTTATGAGTGAGAACATGTGGTGTTTGGTTTTCTGTTCCTGTGTTAGTTTGCTGAGAATGGTGGTTTCCGGCTTCATCCATGTCCCTGCAAAGGACATAAACTCATCCTTTTTATGGCTGCATAATATTCCATGGTGTATATGTGCCACATTTTCTTTATCCAGTCTATCATTTATGGGCATTTTGGTGGGTTCCAAGTCTTTGCTATTGTGAACAGTGCTGCAATAAACATACGTGTGCATGTGTCTTTATAGAATGATTTATATGCCTTTGGGTATATTCCCAGTAAAATGGGATTGCTGGGTCAAATGGTATTTCTGATTCTAGATCCTTGAGGAATCGCCATGCTGTTTTCCACAGTGGTTGAACTAATTTACACTCCCACCAACAGTGTAAAAGTGTTCCTATTTCTCCAAATCCTCTCCAGCATCTGTTGTTTCCTGACTTTTTAATGATCACCATTGTAACTGGCATGAGATAGTATCTCATTGCGGTTTTAATTTGCATTTCTCTAATGACCAGTGATGATGAGCTTTTCTTCATATGTCTGTTGGCTGCATAAATGTCTTCTATTGAGAAGTGTCTGTTCATATCCTTCGACCACTTTTTGATGGGGTTCTTTTTTTCTCATAAATTTGTTTAAGTCATTTGTAGATTCTGGATATTAGCCCTTTGTCAGATGGATAGATTGCAAAAATTTTCTCCCATTCTTATAGGTTGCCTGTTGACTCTAATGACAGTTTCTTTTGCTGTGCAGAAGCTCTTTAGTTTAATTAGATCCCATTTGTCTATTTTGGCTTTTGTTGCCATTACTTTTGGTGTTTTAGTCATGAAGTATTTGCCCATGCCTAGGTCTGGAATGGTATTGCTCAGGTTTTCTTCCAGGGATTTTATGACTTTAGCTTTTACATTTAAGTCTTTAATCCATCTTGAATTAATTTTTCTATAAGGTGTAAGGAAGGGGTCCAATTTCAGTTTTCTGCATATGGCTAGCCAGTTTTCCCAACACCATTTATTAAATAGGGAATCCTTTCCCTATTGCTTGCTTTTGCCAAGTTTATCAAAGATCAGATGGTTGTAGATGTGTGGCATTATTTCTGAGGCCTCTGTTCTGTTCCACTGGTCTATATGTCTGTTTTGGTAACAGTACCATGCTATTTTGGTTACTGTAGCCTTATAGTATAGTTTGAAGCCAGGTCGTGTGATGCTTCCAGCTTTGTTCTTTTTGCTTAAGATTGTCTTGCTATACGGGCTCTTTTTTAATTCCATATGAAATTGAAAGTAGATTTTCTAATTCTGTAAAGAAAGCTGATGGTGGCTTCATGGAGACAGCATTGAATCTATAAATTACTCTGGGCAGTATGCCCATTTTCATGATATTGATTATTCCTATCCGTGAGCATGGAGTGTTTTTCCATTTGTTTGTGTCCTCTCTTATTTTCTTGAGCAGTGGTTTGTAGTTCTCCTCGAGGAGGTCCTTCACATCCCTTGTAAGTTGGATTCCTAGGTATTTTATTCTCTTTGAAGCAATTGTGAATGGGAGTTCACTCATGATTTGGCTCTCTGTTTGTCTGTTATTGGTGTATAGGAATGCTTGTGATTTTTGTACATTTATTTTGTATCCTGAGACTTTGCTGAAGCTGTTTATCAGTCTAAGAAGATTTTTGGCTGGGACGATAGGGTTTTCTAAATATACAATCATGTCATCTGCAAACAGAGACAATTTGACTTCCTCTTTTCCTATCCTGTTTCTTTCTTTCTCTTGCCTGTTTGCCCTGGCCAGAACTTCCAATACTATGTTGAATAGGAGTGGTGAGAGAGGGCATCCTTGTCTTATGTTGGTTTTCAAAAAAGAATGCTTCCAGTTTTGCCCATTCAGTATGATATTGGCTGTGGGTTTGTCATAAATAGCTCTTATTTTGAGACACATTCCATCAATACCTAGTTTATTGAGAGTTTTTAGCATGAAGGGGTGTTGAACTTTGCTGAAGGCCCTTTCTGCATCTATTGAAATAATCATGTGGTTTTTGTCATTGATTCTGTTTTTGTGATGGATTACGTTTATTGATTTGTGTATGTTGAACCAGCCTTGCATCCCAGGGATGAAGCTGACTTGATGGTGGTGGATAAGCTTTTTGATGTGCTGCTGGATTCAGTTTGTCAGTATTTTATTGAGAATTTTTGCATCGATGTTCATTAGGGATATTGGCCTGACATTTTCTTTTTTTTGTTGTGTCTCTGCCGGGTATCAGGATGAAGCTGGCCTCATAAAATGAGTTAGGGAGAATTCTCTCTTTTTCTATTGCTTGAAATAGTTTCAGAAGGAAGGTATCAGCTCCTCTTTGTACCTCTGGCAGAATTCGGGTGTGAATCCATGTGGTCCTGGGCTGTTTTTTGGATTATAGCCTATATTTTAGTTAAAGTTTGTGACGTTAATAATTTTCATTTTGAACCCTTTGGTCCTATTTTATTTTATCTTCAATTGCATATTTTACTTTTAGAATAATGATTTTTTAAGATTACCCATAAACTTCATAATTCAACTTCTAAGCAATTATTCTAAGAAAATAACCAAAGGCTTAGACAAAGATGTTCATCCAACACTATTTATGATAGTGAGATATTGTAAGCAACCCAAGTATCAAAAATTACAAGAAAAATTAAAGTAGATTATACCCATTTCATAAAATGTTATAAAGCTCTTTTAAGTATTGTTTTTAAATATTTTTTACTTTCCTGGAAGAAATTATACCAAATGTCATCATTAAAATATAGAATGTAGGTTATTTATATTTTATTTTTACATGTTTTTATACAATATGTATTCATTTTATAATCAAAAACAATTAAGATTTTTTTTCCTATGGAACTGAAATGTCAAGTGACCCTTTATAAAGGCCTTTATAAAGATTTAAATGACAAAAGACATATTTTTCAGGACACCAGACTAAACCAAAGATATGATATCCTTTCCTAATGTTATTATGAAGTAGATTTCAGCACCCAAAGCACATGTAAATCTCTACATCCGAAATCAGTAGAAAGTAATTAGTAGTGGTTGGCTTATTAGAGACAGAATTTAGATAATTAGCGGGGAGGTTTGGGGGTTAGGAACTACAAGGTAAGGATAAATGAGAGAATTATAGTCAGGAACCTGAAAAGGCTCTACAAATATATCTGCATAATAGAACATTTCCACAGAGTGCAAAGGATCTTCAACTTCTGAAACTCTGTGATACAAATGATTAATACATTCAGACTATCTGATGCTTCACATGTATCTTCACTTCAGGATGAGGAGCTACCAAATAAAACTTTTCTGACCCTTTATTCCCAAATAATATGTATGCTTACGTAAGAAGAAGCTTGGTGTTTGTGGGATAGGCCCTGGATTGAAGTCTGAAGATTCAAGTTTAAGTCCCAGCTCAACTATTTATTTATGGCCTGACTTGGCTGAGTCATGTAACCAATATAGAAGTTATCGCATCTGTTCATGATACCGGCTGTGTCTCTTAACATGGAGTTATCATGAGAACCAAATGAGATCTTATATATGAGAGCTAAGAAGTGCTAAACAATGTATTTTATAATGAAATTGTCATTCTATCAACAATTCTTTGTTTGGCCTCCAGTAGCCACTGAAAAATGAAGCAGCAGCATTGTCTGGAGTAAATACCCAAGGTTTGTTGTCTCATGCCAAGGGAATTGAGGACACAGATACCACAAGAAGTGGGTTTAGGAGCAGAAGTTTAATAGGCAAAAGAAAGAGACAGGAGAACAGATCTCTCTCCTGAGAGAGAGAGGGGGGCAACCAAATGGGACTTCTGGCCCACAGTGGACTGCACCAGATTTTATAGACAGGCTTAAGGAGGCAGTATCTGATTTACATAGGGCCCAGAGATTCGTTGGACCACTTGTGAGATTTACATAACACACAGGAAAGTTGGCTACCCTACCCTAATCTGCTTATTATGCAAACGGGCTTTCCACTTGGCTGGCACCATGTTTTCTGTTCCCTACTGCACACGTGCTTGGAAAGGAAAAGGGAAGATAGCCAGCTCTTTGGTCTAGGGGTATGATTCTTGCTTCGGAAAAGGGAAGATGGAGCTGCCATTTTGAACATGCCTAGTCCCAGGTGGCCTTTCCCTATTGGCACAGCTGACAGCATTCACTCATGCAAGCTTCCAGCTTGTTTGTCTATGTCTGCAGCTCAATTTTATGGAAAAGAAAATTATTTGGGAGCTGCTTTTCATTAAAAGGAAAACCTTACTGAGAACTTCCTTACCCTAGCTATCTGCCTAAATAATTTCTTTTTAACTCCTATATCAAAAAGAGGAAAAATGTAATCCCTGGTTGAAAGGTTAAGTGACAGACTGATCTGGTGGCCAAGTGAAGCAACTTCTTCCTCCCTGGCTACTCTATGTGCAGCACTCCTGAATCTGGGTCCAAAATGGCAGATAACCTTCAACTGTAGACAACAGCCTTTTTTTTTTTTTTTAAGTTCCAGGGTACATGTGCAGGATGTGCAGGTTTGCTACATAGTAAACATGTGCCATCGTGGTTTGCTGCATCTATCAACCCATCACCCAGGTATTAAGCCCAGCATATATTAGCTATTTTTCCTAATGCTGTCCTTCCACACTCACCCCACTGACAGGCCCCATGTGTGTTGTTCCCCTCCCTATGTCCATGTGTTCTCATTGTTCAGATCCCACTTATAAATGAGAATATGGATAATGGCCACTCTTTAGCTGAAGTTTATTTAAGGCTGTGTGCTTCTAGGTGGAATTACAAACAAGCCCCCAAATGCACCACAAACCACTTTCATGTTATATTGCTTTATTTGTCCACTTATCTACTCAATGAGAGAATATTATGTGCCAAGCACTGAAAACAAGAAATAAAGAACAGAAATCAGGCATATCACTACCCACTTGGAGACCATACAAAGAGGGAGAATCAAGTATTAATCACAGAATCATACACACAAATGTAAAATGAAATTGTGATGACAATAAAAGGAGAGATTCTGGGGTTATCAGAATATTTAGTTGGAGGGTGTATTAGTCCATTCTCACACTATGAAGAAATACTCAAGACTGGCTAATTTGTAAAGAAAATAGGTTTAATTGACTCACAGTTCCACATGGTTGGGGAAGCCTCTGGAAACTTACAATCATGTCAGAAGGTATCTCTTCACAGAGCGGCACGGGAGAGAAAGAGTAAGTGCCAAGCAAAGGGGGAAGCCCCTTATAAAAGCATCAGATCTCATAAGAACTTACTATCACAAGAATAAGCTGCCCCCATAATTCAATTACCTCCAACCAGGTCCCTACCATGACATGTGCGGATGATGATAACTACAGTTCAAGATGGGATTTGGGTGGGGACACAGCCAAACCATAGCAGAGGGGTTAATCTATACCAAGGGGTTCAGGGAAGTCTTTCTTGAGCTGACATTTGAGAGATGAATAGGTGGGGAGAAAAGAGTAAAAGAATCAAGTAAAGGGATTAGCATGTGAAAAGACCCTGTGATACAAGGCAGTGACATTCAAGAAAATGGTAAGATGAAAATATGTCTAGAGCACAGAGCGTGAAAATAAATGTGGTTCAAGATAAAAGTAAAAGGGTAGACTATGTCAAGGGTACACTATGTTCAGGGCTCATGAGTCCCTAGCAACTATGTAGTCTTTATTCTGAGAGCAATGGTAGCCATTAAAAGCTTCCAAGCAAAGAAATGACAATATCTAATTCACATTTTAAAAGATCATTCAGACTATAATATATCAGAAAGTCAGGTCAATGAATATGAGATTTGCATACAGGTTTTTTTTTTTTACATACACAATTACATATAAGTTGGTATAGTTTAAAGTTTTTTATTAAAATTCTAACTCGAGGCCAGGTGCAGTGGCTCATGCCTATAATCCCAGCACTTTGGAGGCTAAGGCAGGAGGATCACTTGAAGCCAGGAGTTCAAGACTAGCCTGGGCAACAAGGCAAGATCCCATCTTTACAAAACAATTTTGTAAAGATGCACACACTTGTAGTTCCAGCTACTCAAGAGACTGAGGTGGGAGGATTGCTCAAGGCCAGGAAGTCAAGGCTGTAGTGAGCTATTATCATGTAACTGTACTCCAGCCTGGGCAACAGAGTGAGACCTTGTCTCTGAAAAATAAAAAACATTAAAAAATTTTTTTTAACTTCAGAAGACCACTTTATTTTCTTGATGCTATAAGACAATAATACTGATGAACAAAAATAGCAAGACATTCTTAATGAATCCTATCATAATCAATACATCCTAGGAGGAATTAATAAACTATAATGAGCTTCTGGCCTCGTTTTTCCCATCCCTTCCCAATATGGCATACCAAAAAGTTTTGGTTAATGAAAAGAATAAGAAAGATAAAAACAGGCAAAGGCTGAAGTCTAGAAAAACTGGAAAATGCTAACAAGTACTGTAAATTTAACCAACAACATCCACAACGAAGTTCTTACTCACAATATTAAGATATAGTACAGGTGCTGATCAACTGTAAGGTATCAAAGGTAACTGGACCTAACAATAGCAAAGGTACCAAAGTGCTGAAGTTAGTGGATGATCAAGCTTTTTATGGCTATCCCTCTAAACTTCACTCTTACTCATATTCTGAAATATTTTTTGAATGAAAGAAAAAGAAGCAGTTACAGCACAGTTAAGTGTGCATAACTCAGACTATATCTTTTTAAATAATCTTTATTTTTATTTCCAACTTTTATTTTAAATTCAGGGGTACATGTGCAGATTGTTACATAGGTTAATGTGTGCCATGGTGGTTTGCTGCACAGATCATCCCATTACCCAGGTATTAAAGCCAGCATCCGTTAGCTATTCTTCCTGATCCTCCTCTCCCTCCTCCCAGCCCCCACCCTCAAATAGGCTCCATTGCGTGTTGTGCCCCCCATGTGTTCATGTGTTCTCATCATTTAGCTCCCACCTGTAAGTGAGAACATGCAGTATTTTGTTCTCTGTTACTGCATTAGTTTGCTAAGGATAATGGCCTCCAGCTCCATCCATGTCCCTGCAAAGGACATGATCGCATTCCTTTTTATGACTCCACAGTATTTCATGGTGTTTATGTACCACATTTTCTTTATCCAGTCTAAAACTGATGGGCATTTAGGTTGATTCCATGTCTTTGCTATTGTGAATAGTGCTGCAATGAACATAAGTGTGTATGTTTCTTTGTAACAGAATGATTTATATTCCTTTGGGTATATACCCAGTAATGGGATAGCTGGGTCGAATGGTATTCCTGTCTTTAGGTCTTTGAGGAATTGTCACACTGTATTCCACAATAGTTGAACTAATTTACACTCCCACCAACAGTGTAAAAGAATTCCTTTTTCTCCCCAATCTCACCAGCATCTGTTATTTTATGACTTTTTAGTAATAGCCATTCTGATTGGTGTAAGATGGTATCTCATTGCAGTTTTAATTGCATTGCTGTAATGATCAGTGCTGTTGAGACTTTTTTTCACATGTTTGTTGGTTGCATGTATGTCTTCTTTTGAAATGTCTGTTAATGTCCTTTGCCCACTTTAAATGAAGTTGCTTGTTTTTTTCTTGTAATTTTGTTTAAGTTCCTTATAGATGCTCAAAATTAGACCTTGGTTAGATGCATAGATTGCAAAAGTTTTTTCTCATTCTGTAGGTTGTCTGTTTACTTTGTAGACTATTTCTTTTGCTGTATAGAAGCTCATTCATTTAATTAGATCCCAATTTGTCAATTTTTGCTTTTGTTGCAGTTGCTCTTGGTGTCTTCATCATGAAATTTTTGCCCACGCCTATGTCCCAAATGGCATTACCTAGATTTTCTTCTAGGGATCAGTTTTGGGTTTTACATTTACTCTTTAATCCATCTTGAGTTGATTTTTATATACGGCATAAGGAATCCAGTTTCAATTTTCTACATATGGCTACTCAGTTCTGCCAGCACCATTTATTAAACAGGGAACCCTTTCCCCGTTGCTTGTTTTTGTCAGGTTTGTCAAAGATCAGATGGTTGTAGGTGTGTGGTCTTATTTCTGGGTTCTCTATTCTGTTCCATTGGTATATTTGTCTTATACCAATACCATGCTATTTTGGTTACTGTAGCCCTGTAATATACTTTGAAGTCAGGTAGCATGATGCCTCCAGCTTTCTTCTTTTTGTTTAGGATTGCCTCAGCTATACAGGCTCTTTTTTGGCTCCATAAGAATTTTAAAATAGTTTTTTCTAATTCTGTGAAGAATGTCAATGGTAGTTTAATGGGAATAGCACTGAATCTATAAATTGCTTTGGGTAATATGGCCATTTTCACAATGATTCTTCCTGTCAATGAGCATGGAATGTTTCTCCATTTGTTTGTATCATCTCTGGTTTCTTTGAGGAGTTGTTTGCAGTTCTCCTTGAAGAAGTCCTTTGTTTCCCTTGTAAGCCACATTCCTAGGTATTTTATTCTTTTGTGGCAATTGTGAATGAGAGTTCATTAATGATTTGGCTCTCTGCTTGCCTGTCGTTAGTGTATAGGAATGCTAGTGATTTTTGAACATTGATTTTGTATCCTGAGACTTTGCTAAAGTTATGTATCAGTTTAAGAAGCTTTGAGGCTGAAACAATTAGGTTTTCCAGATATAGAATCGTACCATCTGCAAACAAAGATAGTTGTACTTCCTTTTTGAATGCCTTTATTTCCTTCTCTTACCTGATTGCCCTGGCCAGAACTTCCAATACTATGTTACATAGGAGACTCACAGACTCTCATTTGTGCTAAAAACTTCACTGACTTCTCATCATTAATATACTATTGGTAGTTGAAACTATTTTAAATTTTTTGTGCCATATGTGATCCATAATTTTTTTTTCTTCTTAAACATGCATACATATTTAATAATATTTAAGAAAGCAAGCATAGATTAAGAAAGCATGAATGCGGCTGCCCCACCGTCTGGGAAGAGAGGAGAACCTCTGCCGGCCGCCCCACCATCTGGGAAGTGAGGAGCACCTCCCTCTGGCTGCCCCACCATCTGGGAAGTGAGGAGCACCTCTGCCTGGCCGCAGTCCCGTCTGGGAAGTGAAGGGCACCTCTGCCTGGCCGCCCCACCATCTGGGAAGTGAGGAGCACCTCTGCCGGGCGGCTGTGCAACCCTCTAAGTGTGAAGTGGCAGCCTTGTGTGTGATCTTTATGCCTTCCCCAGGTTTGCATTTTTGACGTTAAAGTTTATTTTTAAATTAGAAAAAAAAGAGAAGAAAGCAAGAATGAATGGTCCACACACATGTACTCAGTACATGAGTGAAAATTATGCTAAGAATATTTCTGCTAATACTGATACAATTACAATTTCTAGGTAAAAAACCACATGACAGGACAAGCAAGCCTCATAGTAATATTAGCCACTCAACATATTTAAAATTTTGAAATTATAAGTCTTACAATCATGATAAAATGAAGTATAGACTTGCATGCTTCATCATCTATTAAAGCATAACTCCTCTTCTAAAGTAAAGATAAAAACCAGATTAGTCATGTTAAGTGATTTTCCCATATAAATTATAATTTTTAAGATTATAAAATTGGAAAATGTATTACATGTCAGTAAAATACCTTAAGGAATGCCATGCTAAATGAGTAAAACCCGGTGGTTTGGATTTTATCCAAATCTGGGTGCATCCGTGGAAGGGTAATATGCATGGGAATAACATCATATCAGAAAAAGTCTGGTGTCTCGGGGCCTTAACAAGGTAAAGTGAAGTAGGCAGCTGAGATTGGAGAGGCAGATCAACACAAGTAAGAAGGGACAGGTAAGCATAAAAGAGTTAAGAGGTGCTGGCTTTCAGCACAGTGTGGGTAGTATAAACACATAGTGAGGGTGAAGAGAACTAGAAGTAAGAGTTTCAGTGAGAACACAGGGAACACAGGAACAATGACTCAGACACTGAGAGTAATAAGAATTGGAATCCAGGCTTTTAAAAAATGGCAATAAGAGCTACAGACCAAACACTGAGAGTGCAGAGGACAGGAAGAGAGTGGTAATGAATCTGACTTCAGCCCAGATTGTGGGCTCCCGGCTCAGTGCGGGAAAACAAAGGAGTATGCCAGCAGCCATTAAGGCGCACACACTTCTTGTGACCAGAGAGTTCAACCTCCTAAGGAAATCTTAAAAAGCAGGGAAACCTACAAAGAGCAGAACATTAACTAGAAAACATTCATTGTGTAAGATGCTTCAGATGGAGGGATGAAAATCACCCCTGGGTTCAAATTCTGACTCTATTATGAACAGCTTGAATTCAGGTCAATTATTTAACCTCCGTGTGTTTTAGTTTCCTTATGTACATAAGATGAATAGGACTAATAATTTCCACTTCTCAAAGCTGTTAAGGAGACCCCCATATATGGGAAAATATATGTGAAAGAACAAGGATCCTGGCAAAATAAATGTCCATTTCCATACATTCTCCCTTATATCTATCAGCACTTTTCACCAACAGGGTAATACAGATGATTTCTGTTTCACATACATGTAACAAAGCCATGGTGGCCTTTTCAACATATAGTTAGTATTCCCTCCCTTGATTTTATGTGATTCTTTTTTCCTTTCTACACATGTTATGACTGAACAATATTCTTAATCTTAGAAATGAGTGCTTATTGCTTCAAATAATCTCTTCATTCTCAGAACAGTGTAGTTATCTGGGGAATAACTGAAAATATTCATTAGTCTACAACTCTCCTTTTGGACAATGTGGCCTCAATGCTCAAACTGGCTCATTGGCTCTAGAAGTCTTGTCTACCCAAATCGTACTTCTATTCAAACAATAGCCAAAAGCAGCAGCTGTGTAATACTAACCTCAAGTTCCTGCTGCTTTAAAAAAAAAAAATTCAATTGCTCCTATTTTTGTATAAATGGCCTCAGATAATCATGACTTACAAATATGTCAAGTAAATGATGGCATTGTTTAAACAGGTCCTGTTGGGAGCAGCGGGTTTCAAAGAGACATTTAGAAAATGAGGGACTTGAAAAAAAAGTTAATTGTAAAAGCGTTCACAACCTACATTTTTAGTAGTAAATACATCCCTTTTTCTACAGTTGTCACCTTGAAACATCAAACTCTAAATCAGCTCTGAAAGATCCATGACCTCAATCAATTTTTGCCCTAAACCTAGCCAGTCAACAAGCAATCACGGCAAATGTAAAACTACAAGGCATTACAATAACAAAATCCCTGTATTTTCATTGTAATTATTGACTGATCCAGCCATTCATCCAATTTAACGAATAGTTATTGAGTGCCTACCACATACACAATATTATAGTATGTAACAAATGATAATTTGTCCCTCAAATTAGTAGACAAAACATAAAAGCAAAGATCATATTGAGACCACAAAAGAAGATAATGGAAAACACAGTATCCTAAAGAATCAAAATATTAAATTACTTGTACTACTTTAAGTGACAGTGTCTCCCTCATCCATAGTCAAAGTCAATTTTGAATCCCTAACTTCTGTAAGAATTAAATAATTCTGATAACTAGTTTACTGAAATCTTGATCCAGCTCTCTCCTTTTTTCTTTTCTTTTCTTGTTTTT
>NW_012107886.1:1593156-1593891 GCF_000951045.1 Mandrillus leucophaeus | reverse complement strand
TTCCACAATGGTTGAACTAATTTACACTCCCACCAACAGTGTAAAAGCATTCCTATTTCTCCACATCCTCTCCAGCATCTGTTGTTTCCTAATTTTTTAATGATTGCCATTCTACCTAGCATGAGATGGTATCTCATTGTGGTTGTCATTTGCATTTCTCTGATGACCAGTGATGATGAGCATTTTTTATATGTCTGTTGGATGCATGTTGTCTTTTGACAAGTATCTGTCCATACCCTTCGCCCATTTTTTGATGGGGTTGTTGGTTTTTTTCTTGTAAATTTGTTTAAGTTATTTGTAAATTTGTTTAAGTTCTGGATATTAGTGCTTTGTCAGATGAATAGATTGCAAAAATTTTCTCCCATTCTATAGGTTGCCTGTTTACTTTGATGATAGTTTCTTTTGCCGTGCAGAAGCTCTTTAATTTAATTCGATCCCATTTGTCTATTTTGGCTTTTGTTGCCATTGCTTTTGGTGTTTTAGACATGAAGTCTTTGCCCATGCCTATATCCTGAATGGTATTACCCAGGTTTTCTTCTAGGATTTTTATGGTTTTAGGATTTATGTTTAAGTCTTTACTCCATCTTCAGTTAATTTTTGTAAAAGGTGTAAGGAAGGGATCCAGTTTCAGCTTTCTATGTATGGCTAGCCAATTTTCCCAGCACCATTTATTAAATAGGGAATCCTTTCCCCATTGCTTGTTTTTGTCAGGTTTGTCAAAGATCAGATGGTTGT
>NW_012107886.1:1591622-1593106 GCF_000951045.1 Mandrillus leucophaeus | reverse complement strand
GCAATGGCACAATCTCCGCTCACTGCAAGCTCTGCCTCCCGGGTTCCAGTGATTCTCCTGCCTCAGCCTCCCGAGTATCTGGTACTACAGGTTCACACCACCATGCCTGGCTAATTTTTTGTATCTTTACTAAAGATGGGGTTTCACCATGTTGGCCAGGCTAGTCTCAACCTCCTGACCTCGTGATCCACCTGCCTCAGCCTCCCAAAGTGCTGGGATTACAGGTGTGAGCCACCACGCCCGGCCTCTTATCTATCTTTCTATCTCTCTCTCTCTTCATCTGTCTTTCTGAAGTGTACTCACATTTCTGGTAATTATCAGGACCTCTTCCATTCTGGCATATGGTTGGACCAATTGCTGATTTGTTTTATTTCTCCTGAAGATATCTGCTTTTGTTTCTCTGATAGAGAACTCTGTTGAAATACTTCTTCCATACTCCATAGCCTTTTGTTATTTAGTCCACTGAAGTCATTATGTTTATATCTTTGGTTACAATTTGTTTAAGAGCTGGTCTAGGTATATGACCTTATGATACAAGGATTCATTAGGAACTCCCAGGGTCACTCAATATTCCCTTCTATTCTGTTACTTTTTATTTTTTCATTGATACATAATAGATGTACATATTTTGGGGGTATATGTGATATTTTGATAAATTCATATAACATGTAATTATCAAATCAGGATAACTGGGATATTTATTACCTTAAACATATCTTCTAGCTGTTGTGAAATATACAACAAATTGTTAACTATAGTCACCCTACTGATTTATTGAACACTAGGTTTTATTTCTTGTTATCTAACCATATTTCATGGTTGATTAACCATTGATCAACCTTTCCTCATATACCCCTCCTTTCTACCCTTCCTGGCCTCTGGTAACCATCAATCTGCCCCTTATCCTCATGAGATTCACTTTATAACACTCCTTTTTAATTTCCATTGCCATCTGAGAGATATATATATGTGTGTGTGTATATATATATATATATATTTCTCCTAATGCTATCCCTCCCCTAGCCCAACAACCCCGACAGAACCCAGTGCATGATGTTCCCCTCCCTGTGTCCATGGGTTCTCATTGTTCAACTCCCAATTATGAGAGAGAACATATGGTGTTTGGTTTTCTGTCCTTGTGATAGTTTGCTGAGAATGACGGTTTCCAGCTTCATCCATGTCCCTGTAAAGGACATGAACTCATCCTTTTTGATGGCTGTACAGTATTCCATGGTGTATATGTGCCACATTTTCTTTATCCAGTCTATCATTGATGGACATTTGGGTTGGTTCCAACTCTTTGCTATTGTGAATAGTGCTGCAATAAACATATGTGTGCATGTGTCTTTACAGTAGATGATTTATAATCCTTTGGGTATATACGCAGTAATGGGATTGCTGGGTCAAATGGTATTTCTAGTTCTAGATCCTTGAGGAATCACCACACTGTCTTCCACAATGGTTGAACTAATTTACACTCCCAC
>NW_012107886.1:1589959-1590907 GCF_000951045.1 Mandrillus leucophaeus | reverse complement strand
GTGTTATTTCTGAGGCCTCTATTCTGTTCCATGATCTATATGTCTGTCTTGGTACCAGTACCATGCTGTTTTTGGTACTCTAGCCTTGTAGTATAGTTTGAAGTCAGGGAGCATGATGCCTCCAGCATTGTTCTTTTTGCTTAGGATTTTCTAGGCTATGCAGACTCTTTTTTGGTTTCATATGAAACTTAAAGTAGTTTTCTCCAATTCTGTGAAGAAAGTCATTGGTAGCTTGACGGAGAGAGCCTGGGCAGCATGGCCATTTGCACGATATTGATTCTTCCTATCCATAAGCATGGAATGTTCTTCCATTTCTTTTGTCCTCTTTTATTTCATTGAGCAGTGGTTTATAGTTCCCCTTGAAGAGGTTCTTCACATCCCTTATAAGTTAGATTCCTAGGTATTTTATTCTCTTTGTAGTAATTGTGAATGGGAGTTCACTCATGACTTGGCCCTCTGTTTGCTTGTTCTTGGTGTATAGGAATACTTGTGATTTTTGCACATTGATTTTGTAACCTAAGATTTTGCTGAAGTTGCTTACCAGGTTAAGGACATTTTGGGCTGAGACGATGGGGTTTTCTAAATATACAATCATGTCATCTACAAAGAGACAACTTGACTTTCTCTTTTCCTAATTGAATACCTTTATTTCTTTCTCTTGCCTGATTGCCCTGGCCAGAACTTCCAATACTATGTTGGATAGGAGTGGTAAGAGACGGCATCCCTTTCTTCTGCCAGCTTTCAAATGGAATGCCCCCAGTTTCTGCTCATTCAGTATGATACTGGCTGTGGGTCTGTCATAAGTAGCTCTTATTATTTTGAGATACATTCCATCAGTACCTAGTTTTCTCTTTTTTTTTTTTTTATTGTTATACTTTAAGTTCTAGGGTACATGTGCACAATGTGCAGGTTTGTTACATATGTATACTTGTGCCATGTTGGTGTGCT
>NW_012107886.1:1504939-1585771 GCF_000951045.1 Mandrillus leucophaeus | reverse complement strand
TTTCTTCTTTATTATTCTTGCTAGCGGTCTGTCAATTTTGTTGATCTTTTCAAAAAATCAGCTCCTGGATTCATTGATTTTTTGGAGGTTTTTTGTGTCTGTTTCCTTCAGTTCTGCTCTGATCTTGGGTTATTTCTTGCCTTCTGCTAGTTTATTGAGAATTTTTAGCATGAAACGCTGTTGAATTTTGTTGAAGGCCTTTTCTGCATCTATTGAGATAATCATGTGGTTTTTGTCTTTGGTTCTGTTTATGTGATACATTATGTTTATTGATTTGCATATGTTGAACCAGCCTTGCATCTCAGTGATGAAGCCAACTTGATTGTGGTGGATAAGCTTTTTGATGTGCTGCTGGATTTGGTTTGCCAGTATTTTATTGAGGATTTTCACATCGATATTCATCAGGGATATTGGCCTAAATTTTTCTTTTTTTGCTGTGTCTCTGCCAGGCTTTGGGATCAGGATGATGTTGGCCTCATACAATGAGTTAAGGAGGATTCCCTCTTTTTCTATTGATTGGAATAGTTTCAGAAGGAATGGTACCAGCTCCTCTTTGTACCCCTGGTAGAATCGACTGTGAATTCGTCTGGTCCTGGACTTTTTTTTTGGTTGGTACGCTGTTAATTATTGCCTCAACTTCAGAGCCTGTTATTGGTCTATTCAGAGATTCAACGTCTTCCTAGTTTAGTCTTGGGAGGGTGTATGTGTCCAGGTATTTACTCATTTCTTCTAGATTTTCCAGTTGATTTGCATAGAGGTATTTATAGTATTCTCTGATGGTAATTTGTATTTCTGTGGGATCGATGGTGATATCCCGTTTATCATTTTTTATTGTGTCTATTTGATTCTTCCCTCTTTTGTTCTTTATTCGTCTTCCTAACAGTCTAACAATTTTGTTGATCTTTTCAAAAAACCAGCTCCTGGATTCACTGATTTTTTGAATGGTTTTTTGTGTCTCTATCTCCTTCAGTTTTGCTCTGATCTTAGTTATTTCTTGCCTTCTGCTAGCTTTTGAATTTGTTTGCTCTTGCTTCTCTAGTTCTTTTAATTGTAATGTTAGGGTGTCGATTTTAAATCTTTCCTGCTTTCTCTTGTGGGCATCTAGTGCTGTAAATTTCCCTCTATACACTGCTTTAAATGTGTTCCAGAGATTGTTGTATGTTGTTCCTTCATTCTCTGGTTTCAAAGAACATCTTTATTTCTGCTTCCATTTCATTATTTACCCATTAGTCATTCAGGAGCCAGTTGTTCAGTTTCTATGTAGTTGCATGGTTTTGAGTAAGTTTCTTAATCCTGTGTTCTAGTTTGATTCCACTGTGGTCTGAGAGGCAGTTTGTTGTGATTTCCGTTCTTTTACATTTGCTGAGGAGTATTTCCCTTCCAATTATGTGGTCAATTTTAGAATAAGTGTGATGCAGTGCTGAGAAGAATGTATATTCTTTTGATTTGGGGTGAAGAGTTCTGAAAATGTCTATTAGGTCCGCATGATCCAGAGCTGAGTTCAAGTGCTGGATATCCTTGTTAATTTTCTGTCTTCTTGATCTGTCTAATATTGACAGTGGGGTGTTACAGTCTCCCATTATTATCGTGTAGGAATCTAAGTCTCTATGTAGGTCTCTAAGATCTTGTTTTATGAATCTGGGTGCTCCTGCATTGGGTGCATATACATTTAGGATAGTTAGCTCTTCTTGTTGAATTGATCTCTTTACCATTATGTAATGGCCTTCTTTATCTCTTTTGATCTTTGTTGGTTTAAAGTCTGTTTTATCAGAGACTAGGATTGCAACCCCTACTTTTTGTTTTTGCTTTCCATTTGCTTGGTGGATCTTCCTCCATCCCTCTATTTTGAGCCTATGTGTGTCTTTGCCTGTGAGATGGGTCTCCTGAATACTGCACACCAATGGGTGTTGACTCTATCCAATTTGCCAGTCTGTGTCTTTTAATTGGGGCATTTAATCCATTTACATTTAAGGCTAATATTGTTATGTGTGAATTTGATCCTGTCATTATGATGCTAGCTGGTTATTTTGCCCATTAATTGACACAATTTCTTCATAGTGTCAATGGTCTTTACAATTTGGCATGTTGCTGCAGTGGCTGGTATCAATTGTTCCTTTCTATGTTTAGTGCATCCTTCAGGACCTCTTGTAAGGCAGGCCTGGTAGTGACAACATCCCTCAGCATTTGCTCATCTGTAAAGAATTTTATTTCTCCTTGGCTTTTGAAGCTTAGTTTGGATGGATATGAAATTCTGGGTTGAAAATTATTTTCTTTAAGAATGTTGCATATTGGCCCCCACTGTCTTCTGCCTGTAGGGTTTCTGCAGAGAGATCCACTGTTAGTCTGATGGGCTTCCCTTTGTGGATAACTCGACCTTTCTCTCTGGCTGCCCTTAACATTTTTTCCTTCATTTCAACTTTGGTGAATCTGAAAATTATGTGTCTTCAGGCTGCTATTCTCGAGGAGTATCTTTGTGGTGTTCTCTGAATTTAAATGTTGGCCTGCCTTGCTAGGTTGGGAAAGTTCTCCTGCATAATATCCTGAAGAGTGTTTTCTAACTTGGTTCCATTCTCCCCATCACTTTCAGGTACACCAATCCGACGTAGATTTGGTCTTTTCATATAGTCTCATATTTCTTGGAGGCTTTGTTCATTTTTGGGTTTTTTTCACTCTTTTTTTTCTAATCTTGCCTTCTTGCTTTATTTCATTACTTTCATCTTCAATCACTGATATCCTTTCTTCCACTTGGAATTGGCTACTGAAGCTTGTGTATGCTTCACAAAGTTCTCGTAGTATGGTTTTCAGCTCCATTAAGTCATTCAAGTTCTTCTCTACACTGGTTATTCTGGTTAGTCATTCATCTAACCTTTTTTCAAGGTTTTTAGCTTCCTTGCTATGGGTTTGAACATCCTCCTTTAGCTCGGAGAAATTTGTCATTACCGACCTTCCAAAGCCTACTTCTGTCAACTCGTCAAATTCATTCTCCATCCAGTTTTGTTCCCTTGCTGGCGAGGAGTTGTGTTCCTTTGGAGAAGAGGCTTTCTGGTTTTTGAAATTTTAAGCCTTTCTGCTCTGGTTTCTCCCCATCTTTCTGGTTTTATCTACCTTTGGTCTTTAATGTTGGCGACCTACAGATGGGGTTTTGGTGTGGATGTCCTTTTTGTTGATGTTGATGCTATTCCTTTCTGTTTGTTAATTTTCCTTCTAACAGACAGGCCCCTCAGCTGCAGGTCTGTTGCAATTTGCTGGAGGTTCACTCCTGATCCTGTTTGCCTGAGTATCACCAGCAGAGGCTTCAGAACAGCAAATATTGCTGCCTGGTCCTTCCTCTGTAAGCTTCCTTCCAGAGGGGCACCCACCTGTATGAGGTGTCTTTCAGCCCCTACTGGGAGGTGTCTCCCAGCCAGGCTATGCAGGGGTCAGGGAACCCACCTGAGTAGGCAGTCTGTCCATTATCAGAGCTCAAATGTCATGCTGGTAGAACAACTGCTCTCTTCAGAGCTGTCAGGCAGGGATGTTTAAGTCTGCAGAAGCTCTCTGCTGCCTTTGGTTCAGATATGCCCTGCCCCCAGAGGTGGAATCTAGAGAGGCAGTAGCCCTTGCTGAGCTGTAGTGGGCTCCACCCAGTTCGAGCTTCCCTGCCACTTTGTTTACACTGTGAGCACAGAACCACCTAATGAAGCCTCAGCAATAGTGGATGCCCCTTTCCTGGCCAAGCTCCAGCATCCCTGGTCCATCTCAGACTGCTGCACTTACAGCAAGCAAGACTCCGTGGGCATGGGACCCACCAAGTCAGGCATGGGAGGGAATCTCCTGGTCTTCTGGTTGTGAAGACTGTGGGAAAAGTGCAGTATTTGGGCAGCAGTGTACTGTTCCCCCTGGTATAGCCACTCATGGCTTCCCTTGGCTAGGAAAGGGAAATCCCCTGACCCCTTCCACTTCCCAGATGAGGCAATGCACCGCCCTGCTTTGACTCACCCTCCGTGGGCTACACCCACTGTCCAACCAGACCCAGTGAGATGAACCAGGTACCTCAGTTGGAAATGCAGAAATCACCCGTCTTCTGTGTCAGTCTCGCTGGGAGCTGTAGACTGAAGCTGTTCCTATTCGGCCATCTTGAGGACATTTATTTTGTTTGTTTGCTTTTTTGTTTGTTTGTTTGTTTGTTTGTTTTTGACAGAATCTCATCTGCTGCCCAGGCTGGAATACAGTGGCACAATCTCAGCTCACCACAAACTTCCGCCTCCCAGGTTCAAGAGATTCTCCTGCCTCAGCCTCCTGAGTAGCTGGGACTACAGGTGCACACCACTATGAAGGCTAATTTTTATATTTTTAGTAGAGACAGGGTTTCACTATGTTGGCCAGGCTGGTCTCAAACTCCTGACCTCGTGATCTGCCTGCCTCAGCCTCCCAAAGTGCTAGGATTACAGGCGTGAGCTACTGCATCCAGCCTTTTTCTCTGTTTCTTGATGTCTTTTAGTTGAAGATATTTCACTAACCACCAAGAGAAGTGGTTGAGTTAGCAGCTCTAACCAAGTTCCCTTCAAAACTTGACCTTTCTAAGTTTCCCCATGACATGAGAATAAGGGCAAATACAACAGTAACCTGAGGAAGTTCAGCGCTAATTCTGTAAGTCATGGATCCATTTTTTAATTGTATATTTCCTTAACACATAATTTGGTTTTGGGTAAGTTTAAGCAGTTTTTTTCAGGGCTCATGAGTGCCTAGAAACTATGCAGCTTTAAGTATATATCATGTACAATTGGTTTCAAGGCATATACATGAGGTGACTTCATGTTTTAAGTAGTAATTTCTACCCTGTCACTTAAATAGATTCTCTGCAAATAATAAAAGAGTATGGCAATACAGTGCAAAGGAGGCAATTTTTGCACTGCCCCATTGCCCAGATGGTGAAACTGTGAGTCAGCAACAGAAGCAAAACCTGAGTCAAGGCCAAGTAATTAATTCACTATGCAACTTCCACTGCATCGAATATAGTAGTATTTAAGAACATGTGTTCGATAATTTCCACTCTTGGTCCAGTCTACTCTGAGCTAAATGTTCTTGATATTTCCAGGAACAGCAAAAACCATTAATTCAATTCAACTCTATGCTACAGTCAAGTCAACAGGCCCCAAATTACCAATAAAGATTTCTATGTAAAGCTATTAAATTCAATATTAGGTTCTGAAATTAGAATTCAGGATTTTATAAAGTGGCAATGTTCACCATTCACTGCATTAATCATTCAGGAAATCTGATTATAACCTACTACAGTAGATTAGTACTACAAAGAAGGGAAAGAGGGGGTGAGAAGCCCAGCTGGAGATTTGTAGTACTAGCTGGGGGAAAAAGACTGGCTTAGATTTATTGGAGACTAATTAAGACATGAGTTGGAGTAAGCAGCTGACATCTAGACTAAAACTGGAGGCACAAGTTTCAACATAGACAGAGGGAGTCAGTTGAGAACCCAAGGAAGAATAGCAGTCCACTAGGCGTAGAAGAATACAAGCAGAAAAATGTAATGATCCAGACAAGTCCTTATAAAGCCCATTGATTCAGACACCAAGACCTTGATAAAGTGCAAAAAGTGTTTGAAATCAAAATGTCTCAGTTCCAGTCTAAAACTGAAAACTCACATATATGATCTTAGGATAGTCCCTTGATCTGAGTCTTAATTCCTTCACACAAAATGGGAATTTTTTTCAAACTACTTTGCAAAGTCATGGGGGAAAACTACCTATTTCATCAGAAAATATTTTGTAAAATACAAATTGACACAAATATTTAGTGGTAGTGATGGCATTATCATGGCTTTTGATATTACTAGTATTAATTTAATGGGATAATATTTTAAAGATTAACTGATGTATTTTTGTCCTGGGTAAGTCTCATTGCCCAGTGACGCTCTAGCCATTGAGGCTGAAGTGTCCACTACTGAAGAGCAAAATCAGCCTGAAAACAAAGGAGTCATTGCTCAACCTCAACATTCAAAATAGAATGTTTTAAATCATAAGAGGCATACCAGTCATGAAAGGAATTCGTTTTAACTACAAGAACCATACACTTAAGAGCAGGGGAGAAAAGTTTTCTGAATTCCAGGAGCCATGCTTTATATTAAAAACCAGTACCTCATTAATTCAAGACATCACTTTTTGTTTTCCTGTAAGCTGTAGAGAAGAAAACATAGAAGACCACAAGGCAAAAGCAATTTCCCACTAAAAAGAAAGGTCCTCAAAATCATTCCTAGTCCGGATTAATGAGCGGCAAGATAAAAAGAGAAGCTTTAGACATAATTGAGGGCTTCTGCCACATCCCCCTACGCATCACCACATACCTGAGATTTCATTTCTGGAATGGGAGAATTGATACAAGAAACATCCCATCTCTCAGCTACACTTTAGAATCTAAAAGCAGAAGGGACTTTTTTCCTGCTTCCACCTGGAATCCCAGGGAAATGCAATCATTCAATGTATAATCCAGCAACATGGGGTGGCTATCGAAGAAAAAGAGAACTGTAGACAGAAGGAAAGAAGTATAGGAAAAGAAAGTGCTGATGAGAGCAATACGTTCCTAGAGCCTGCATGTGGTATGGACGAAAACCAGACATTCCCACCTACCCACACTGTGGCCGGCAGACTTGCTGAGAGGATCAGCAGACTCAAAGATCAAGAAGACAAACAAACCACCAGTGGCCATGGCAGTTCATCTTTGGTCCCCTTCTCCTTCGCTTCTTACTGAGTGGCCTTGCTGATGTGGCTGGAGTCGCTTGGCCCATGAGGCACATGGGGTCACCTGCCCCTAACTCAGAAAGTATCTTCCTAATGCATTGGCTTTAAAATTAGTAGGGTAAATAAGTTTTGTGTTCTCTAGCAGAGTGGATATAATTTGTCTTTGACATTTAGCATATCAAATATCAAAGGAATTTTAGTCTGCTGTGAACTATGCATTCTACTAAGTGCCAAAACCAAATAGAATATACATTCTTAATTTTCTTCTGCTTCATTTTATTGTGTTTCACAGATATTTCATTGTTTACAAATTGAAGGTTTATGGCAACTCTGAGTCGAACAAGTCTATTGGCCTCATTTTCCCAACAGCATATGCTCACTTCATGTCTCTGTGTCACATTTTGGTAATTCTCGAAGTATTTCCAACGTGTTGTTATTATTTTATTTGTCATGGTAGTCTACAATCAGTAATCTTTGACATTACCATTGTAATTGTTTGGGGGCACCACAAATCATGTCCGTATAAGATGGCAAACTTAATCAATAAATGCATGTGTTCTGACTGCTCTACCAACTAGTCATTCCCTTCTCTTTACCCTCTCCTTCAGGCCTCCCAATTCCCTGAGACACAGCAATATTGAAATTATGCCAACTAATAACCCTAAAATGGTCTCTAAGTTTTTAAGTAAAAACATGTCTCTCACTTTAAATCAAGAGCCAGAAATTATGAATCTTAGTGAAGAAGGCACATTGAAAGCCAACAAAGGCTGAAAGGTAGGCCTCTTGCACCAGTTACCTAAGTTGTGAATGCAAAGGAAAAGTTCTCCAAGGAAATTAAAAGTGCTACTCCAGTCAAAACACAAATGATAAGAATGCAAAACAGTCTCATTGGGCCAGGGGCAGTGGCTCACGCCTCTAATCCCAGCACTTGGAGGAGGCCAAGGCAGGCAGATCACTTGAGGCCAGGAGTTCGAGACCAGCCTGGCCAACATAGTAAAACTCTGTCTCTACTAAAAATATAAAAATTAGCCACGCATGGTGGAACACACCTATAATCTCAATGACTCAGGAGGCTGAGTCACAAGAATCACTTGAACCCAGGAGGCAGAGGTTACAGGAAGCCAAGATTGTGCCATTGCCCTCCAGCCAACAGAGCAAGACAAGAAAGGGAAGGGGAAGGGGAAGGGAGTGAAGGGAGGGGAAAGAAAGGAAAGAAAAGAAAGAAAAAAAAAGAAAGAAAAGAAAGAGGGAGGGAAAGGGGGAGGGGAGGAAGGGAGGGGAAAGAAAGAAAAGAAAGTAACCTAGTAGAGGTTGGCTCATGAGGTTTGAGAAAAGATGCCATCTCCAGAACATGAAAGTGCAAGGTGAAGAAGCAAGGGCCAATGGAGAAGCTGCAGCAAGCTAACTGGAAGATCTAGCCAAGATAATTGATAAAGGTAGTGACACTAAACAACAGATTTTCATTGTAGAAGAAACAGCCTTATACTGGAAGTAGATGCCATATAGTATTTTCATACTAGAGAGGAAAAGTCAATGCCTGGCTTCAACACCTCAAAGAACAGGCAGACTCTCTTGTTAGAGGCTAATACAACTGGTGACTTACAGTTGGAACCAGTGCTCAATGACCATTCTGAAAATCTTAGGGTCCTTAAGAATTATGCTAATTCTAATCTGTCTATGCTATATAAATGGAATAACAAAGCCTAGATGAAATCATGTCTGTTTACAGCATGGTTTACTGGATATTTATGCCCACAGTTAAGACTTGCTAATCAGAAAAAAAGATTACTTTCAAAATAGTACTGCTCATTGATAATGTACCTGTTTACCCAAGAGTTCCAATGGAGATAAACAAGGAAATGAATGTTGTTTTCACACCTGCTAACAACATTCATTCTGCATTCCATAGATCAAGGAGTAATCTTGACTTTCAAGTTCTTTCATTTAAGAAATAAATTTCATATTCATGGCTGCCATAGATAATGATTCCTCTGATGGTCCTGGGCAAAGTAAATTGAAAGCCTTCTGGAAAGGATTCACCATTCTAGATACCATTAAGAACATTCATGATGCGTGGAAGTAAAAATATCAGCACTAATAGGAGTTTGGAAGAAGTTGATTCCAACCTTCATGGTTGACTTTGTAAGTCCAAGACTTCAGAGGAGGAAGTAACTGCATATGTGGTAGAAATAGCAAATGAACTAGAATTAGAAGTGGAGCCTGAATTGCTGCAATCTCATTATAAAACTTTCATTGATGAGGAGTTGCTTCTTATCGATGAGTGAAGAGGTGATTTCTTGAGATGTAATCTACTTCTGGTGAAGATGCTGTCAACATTGTTGAAATGACAACAAAGGATTTGGAATATTACATAAATTTAGTTGATAAAGCAGCAGCAGGGTTTGAGAGAATTGACTCAAATTTTGAAAGAAGTTTTGTGCGTCAAATGCTATCCAACATCATGACATGCTACAGAGAAATCTTTTGCTAAAGAGAAAGTCCATTAATGTGGCAAGCTTCATTGTTGTCTTAAGAAATTACCACAGCCACCCCAATGTTCAGTGACCTCCATCCTGGTGAATATTCAGTCAATCCTTTGAAGCTTTGAAGCTAGGCTTCTCTCTAGCTTTGAAAATACCAGATAGCATCTTCTTCTATTATAAGGCTATTTTACCCACATTGAAAATCTGTTGCTTAGTGTAGCCATCTCGTCAGTCAGGGGCCATCAACACCAAGGCAACACCCTACACTAGCAAAAAGATGACAACTCACTGGAGGCTCAGATAATTGTTAGAATTTTTTTAGCAATGAAGTATTTTAGTAAGGTATCTACATTTTTAGAGATAATGCTATTTCACACTTAACAGACCTACAGTAGTGTAAACATAAATTCTATATGCACAGGAAAACCAAATTTTCATGTGACTCACTTTATAACAATATTCACTTTGTTGTGCTGGTCTGGAACCAAACCTGCAATATCTTCAAGGTATGCCTGTAGATAGTGGTAGTTTCCATCATAATTTCCTCATTGCCCTCACCCCACTGACCTAAGTGAAGAAATGAGTAACACTGCACAATTCAGCAATGGTTTCTGAGAACAATTCTAATCTCCTACAAAATATATTGTAGCTACAAATGATGATGGAATTAACGGTTGCCCCATGTCCTCTTCTCCATGAGCTATATAAGTGTCATTTCTAGGACAGCCAAATCTTCCGAAAAGTCAACAAGAAAGTGTCAAATCATAGTTCTGAGGGACATTTTGGATTCCCTTCAAATACACACAAGTGCATACACACACACACACACACACACACACACACCATTGGCTGTTTAAAACATTGGCACAACCTGCCTGCATTGTCTATTATCCCAAAATATAAAAATAAAATAATCTCTAAATAGATTCACCCTTTGAGACTGCTGAACTTTCAAATATTGAAAAATCAAACCCTGAGTGGCAAAAGTAGGGAATAAAGGCAGCCAAGCTCATTACCAGCCTGCCTTTTTGCCATTTTTACAGGTACAATGAACTTAAAGGTCTCAGAGAGAGAACAAAAAACTAGGAAAGTTAAAAGTTATGAGCTCAAGCAGTTTCCATCAAACCACTTTCTTCCCAATTTGCTACATGCACCCGGCCAACCCCTTTAATGAAGGGGAAAATCCATTCTTTCACCAAGTACAGTGAAAAATAGTAGCAAAGCAAAGAACTTCACCTCCAAGAAAAAAAAAAACTGCCAATGGCCTGACTCAGTGAATATTCAGGCAGTCAATAGATAATCTAAAATTGCACCTGTTTTTAATATTTAAACACAAAAATGCACCCTAAAACAAACGTGATCCTGGTATATTCGTTAACTAAATATCAAGTTCTCCACTGACTCGTTACTCTTCTGAAACCAGCATTGCAGTTTATCACCAATTACACTTTATTATGTGTTTTCTCATAAGAGTTTCAAAATGTTTAAAAATCTAGCTATATGTTATATGTATAACATGTAGTGTAATGAAAGAAAAAAGGCACTGTGAAAAGGCTTTTGGGTTATGACACAAGCTCAATTTGGTTCACTTTCTATCTCTTGTATTCCTCTCAAGAAGGGATCATAATTGGAGGATGAACCTTGCTTTTTTCTTTCCATTGGAAAAAAATGGAAAGAAACAAAGTTTTTTTTCATTGTTCCTGTACTTTCATGGCTATTGCGATGTTAACTTACATTAATATCACCTTATTTGACCTACATGTTACATAAGGCAAAAGGACAGCATTTAGGGAATCTGCAGTCATATATGATCATATGATCATTCAACACAATATGAAAATCTCAGATGTGAATTATTTACATGTTTCTGTTTTTTTGACAAAATATTTGGATTCCATGTGGGATATAAGGCTTTTGGGGATTGTGATTTGGTTTTTATTTTTATTTTATTTGTTTTTTCTATCAATAAATCTCAGCACCTTGCCTTTTGGGTTACAAACAGCTTGGGACAATCTAAGAAGGGAATTGCATATCTCAAAATACCAAGCAATGAATAATTCTCTATTCAACTCTCTTTGCCTAGAGCTCAGTAGTGAAAGCACAAAGCCTAATGGCAAAATGATATTTTTAAAATAAATAACTTATGTTACATTTTTTCATATTATAAAAGTATCATTTGCACCAAGGATAGGTGGAAAATATATTTCCAAAGGGAAGTCTATTAAAACAACCCATAATTTACTACTTAGCAACTATTACCATTTGTTTAATATTATTTATCAATGGAGACAATAATATTGAAATCCTCAACTAACTGGAATGCTCAGAGGAGAAGTTATAGTTGTGGTGAGTTAAAAAGTTTTCTCAAATGTCATAACATATGTGTTGACTTTGAAACCAGAAAAAGGATAAAAAAGAGTAATATGTTTATCTAGGTCAATAATTCAGGAATAATGAACTAGTGACATCTAGAATCTAATTTATGACTCAGGAACTTACAATACTTCTGGATCATCAGGGTGAAAATCAATTTTTATGCAAGGGCTGAAGTCATAAAGGAATAGAACAGGGCTTGAATATGCAAATGCTCACACAGTGACTGATATAAAACATATTGGTAATATTTAAAAGCAGGTACAAATATCCTTTCTATAAAAGACAACCAACAGGCACTAGTCAGCTCTGGTTAATTGCCATCAGGCAATAAAACAGCCTAGGGTTACCATATTCTCCTAATTGTTGTTACTGTTGTTTCTTAAAGAGGAGCCTGAAATCTGTGTCGTTACGTGAAATTTCTACATTTTAAAATTTTCAAGTAAACAGAAATGTTTAAAATATGTAGGCCAATCTACATGACTATGAGCCTAATTTGGCCTGTTGGTTACCAGTTTCCAGCCCTGATTATCAGAGATTGGGATAAACCTGGGCAGAACCTAGATCATATTGTCTTATTTGTAGAAGAATTCTGGACAGATAGTAAGCTTCCATAAAGAGAATTTAATATTTAGCTGGCTGTGGTGACGCCTGTGGTCCCAGCTACTCAGAAGGCTAAGGCACGAGAATCGCCTGAACCAGGAGGCAGAGGTTGCAGGGAGCCACTGAACTCTAGCCTGGGTGACAGAGTGAGAACATATCTCAGGAAAAAAAGAAAAATTTAATATTGACAGAGACTTAGGAGTTCAGCAACTGGTAGGCAGATTAATGCCAACCCTCCACATGTGCGTGTCCTAATCCCCAGAACCTATGAATATGTTACCTTACATGGCAAAAGGGATTTTTCAGATGTGATTAAAGTTAAAGCCTTGAGATGGGAAGATTATCCTGGATCATCCTGGTGAGCCCAATGTAAACACATGAATTCTTAAAAAATAGAAGAGGAAGGCAGAAGAGTAGGTCAGGGAAATGTGAGAAGAACTTGTCCCACCATTGCTGTCTTTGAAGATGGAAGAAGGGGCCACTAGCCAAGGAATGCAGCAGCCTCTAGAAGCTGGAAAAAGCAAGGTAATGAATTCTCCTCCAGATCTCCCAGGAAGTCCTGGTGATACCTTGATTTTAGCCCAGTGAGAATTGTGTTGGTCTTCTGATCAACAGAACCATAAAAGCTTTTGTCACTAAGCCACTAAATGTGTGATAAGTTGTTATGGCAATAATAACTAATACTCACCCTAGTTTGACACTGTACAGATGGGAAAACTAAGGTCCACAGAGTATAAAGACAAAGCAAGGGAAAAAACACATCTCAAGAGTCCCCATTCAGTGATCTTCCCACTGTATGAGCCTGCCTTGATAGATTTTGTATTTGCCTTTATGTAATTTTCTCATAAGGGCAGAATAAATAACATGCAGAGAGAGAGAGGGAGAGAAACATTCTGTTTAACTGGGACTTACTTGAATAGTAACATCTGGTTTGGGATTGAGAGGACAAGTAAGTAAAAGAAAGAAGATACATTCAGTACAAAAACACAAAGCTGCTCCAATAAATGAAATCAGTTTACCTTGTTACTTTTACTTAAACGCCTGCCTTTGATGCTTTGCTGTCTAACTGGGAACTTAGTTTGCTGTCTAGTTTGGAATTTGCAGAAATTAAAACAGCCTGGGCATGGGTTGTTTGTCCCGCTGTCTCTGGAGGATTTATAAGGATCTGTTATCCCAGGGATTATGCACATTTTCTGTTGGCTTAGGTGTCAACCATCTGCAGTGTAACTGGAGCTGTGATATGCCTGCCGAGATCATGATTACAATCACAGCTCGATGGTGGCAGCAATGCCAGAGTCAGCAGCGTGAAGGACATCAGAGCTCAAGCCTGCTTGAAAAATCTATCCATGTTCACTTCTGCTTCCCTTTCTGGTGTTCAGTAGATAACCAGAATCAGTGCCACATACAGACTTCTCCCAAAGGCCCCACAACTAGTGCCTGCACTGCTGGCAACTCAGTACTGATGTACAGAGTCAGGTGGCAGGACCACAGCAAGCATTCCGTTCCACTTCTATGAGCAACCTACAGGTTGTCCTTTCAGGGGCTGCCCTTGATGTACATTTTAGCCAGATTTCACCAAGAAATAAATATTCTGAATGACAATAAAGGGAAGGAAACCAAACATGTAACAAGGTCTGGCCCTCTTCTTTTCAAAATGGCCAAAACTGACCACATCTCTGATATTCTCTGTGCACTCAGAGCTGCTAAAAGCCAAAGTATGTCTATGCCCAGGCCTCAACCCAAGCAAAGAGCTAACGGGTAGTGTAACTGCCCCTCCTGCCATAAAAACAGACCTGGAGGGTACCTGAAAGTGCCCTTTCCTTGAGCCAGGTAGGAGGAAGCACATTGCTTAGCACAACCTCCAAAATGTGATGGAGAGAGTTGGGCCTAACATAACAAAGTAATCCTAGCCACACTGCAAGGCTCATTATAAATTCCATCTTCAACATTACGACTTCCCAGTTCACTTCCACTCCCAGAGACTGTCTCTTCCCTCTGAGTGCAAACCCTAACACCTCTAGTATTTCTCTACGTGCCAAAGCGGTCAAAGCAACAACAATAAAAAGATGATTATTGGTAGACAAACCAAAAAATCCATGACTAAGGTGACAAATTCTGGCATGGCTGGTGTACAAGCAAGATCATCAGAATGTGATCTCTCTCTGGCTCCTGGCTTCGCTTTCCCCCATGTGGTTCCATTCTTACCCAAGACATAGCACAATGGCTACCAGCAGCTTTAAGCTTTACATTCTATTTTCTTAGCTGCCCCAGCAGAAAGGCATGCCTCTTTTCTAAAAGTTTCAACAAAAGTCACAGAAGTGAATCTCTGGCTCCCAACAGCTTGGCTGACCATATGCCCTAAACCAATCACTATAGCCAGGGTGGTGCAACTGTCCATTAGGCCATAAGAGGATCCACCTAGATGTATCAATAGGTGAGTTTCACCCCAACCACATGGTCCGAGAGTAGTTTGTTTATCTAAGGAAAATCTAAGTGCTACTTAAAGAAGAAAAGGAAATTAACGCTGGGCTGGCAGAAACAACCAAAGCACAACTGTGCCCTAACCTAAGGCCAGAATGATGGCACTAGCTCTATGAGAGGAGGCAATTCATGTGTGTGTTTTCTCCTGTTTCCAAACTTTCTGTAATGTTATTATATTGCCTTTATTTTTTAAATGGGGGTATAGGGCATGGGGTAAAGAAAAAGAAAAGCAATGATAAGTTCTAAATAAATGGAGATACGATCACATAAAGGTCAAGGGTTTCCTGCAGAATAAGAAAATCTCCTATCTGTAATATTAGGCTATCCTTTTTAATGCCTCTCCATGTGTATAATCTCATTTGGTCAGTTTTAAAAGTCACTCCTTCTGAAGATGACTTAAGACAAATGGCATCATGAACTGCCTTCCAAATGATTTCTGCTTCATTAAATTGTCTTGTTCTAAATCCATGAGCATGGTTCCAAAATAATTCAAGGTAAAAGTGTGTGATGTTTTCAAAAAATCCAAGAAAAAGATATTTCAACTGGTTCTAAATGCTATGAGGAAAGATCTAGTACTATAAAGATTCCTTAGCCTAGCAGATCCAAACCCTCCTTGATCCAGCCCCAATCTGTCTCTCTAGTTTTGTCTCCTAGTATACTCAACCAAGTATGCCACACTCATCAACACTGGTCCATTTCTATTCCGGCAACCCACCAAGCATTCTCATGATTCCTGTCTTCTTTCACCCAGTTCACTGGGAAATGCCCTCAGACTATTCTTTGCCTATAAAATCCTTCTCATCTTTAAAGGTCCAATTCAAACACCACATTTTCTAGGAAATATTCCCTTGCCCACTTATTAAGTTCTCTGAATACTCAAGGCATATTATGAATACTCCTCTCTGGCCCTTATTCCATTCTGCCTAAAATTATAGTCGTCTTGTGCACTTAGTAGGCAAGGCCATATCTATCTATTTATAATCTCTTTCCTACCCTGATGACTGCAACTGAGTTGCTTATTTTGTTTATTGTTTCACTGAGTGATAGAGGGCCCAAAGATAAGAAGATAGACTTGTTCCTCTATAACCTCAGACAGGAAAATACATATTAAGAGCAAAACTTCCCTATTACGCACATAACATTTTCTGAAGCAGTTTATCATTTTATTTCCTTCTCCTAGTGGCAAAAGAGAAGAGGAAAATGGTTATGATCCATACTAAGTAAGAAAAGAAGGTCTAAGAATGAAACTGAGCTCTCCTTGCTATAATCTGACTTCAGCAATCATCTGAAATTGGGAGTAGAGTTAAAAATAAAGCTCCCACCCAAAGGCAGCCAGGATACAACCCAGTTAGGCTGAGCCAGCATCTTTCCAGAGACACTTCCGAGGCAGTTAGATACAGCCGTGCACAGTCCTCTGGGCCAGAGCCTGGAGCTAATGAGGGAGTCTGTGAAGGAGCAGCGAGACTTTTAGCAAAAGAGCCCCACAAGCCATCGCGTTCATGTTATGCCTCTTCAAAATATCCCAGTTCCTTTCTCACCGTCAAGCATCACCACACTGACAAACATGGGGAAGGGGAGGTTGGAGGGATTAAAATTTCATGAGCCATGGGACGTTTCTGTAATTCTCAGCATCAGAACACTTTTTTTATATACACAAGAAACAGCAGGAAAAGGCACACATTTTATTTTTCCATAGATGTGACTTGTAGACGTCTAACTCAGTTGCCCTTTGACTGCTTTTAAAGTGCTTTTCTTCTGAGAGAAATAACACCCATTTAGGTTTTCCATCAAGTCTGGGTGATAAAATGGGTACTTTCACATCAAAAAGTGGGCTCATTGCAAATGTGAGATATGTCAGGGGAGGAGAGCCTGGACTCTCTCAGGCTATAAAAGTGACGTTTAACTACCTAATATCAGACATCATTACAGCAACAATTTCTAACAAGTCTGACCCCAACTCTCATCAGTTAAGAACATTTTGGACACAGTCAGGAGCAGTGGCTCACGCCTGTAATCCCAGCACTTGGGAGGCTAAGGCAGGTGGATCACCTGAGGTCAGGAGATCTAGGCCATCATGGCCAACATGGCAAGACCTCATTTCTACTAAAAATAGAAAATTAGCTGTGTGTGGTGGTGCACACCTGTAATTCCAGCTACTCAGGAGGCTGAGTGAGACAGGAGAATCGCTTGAACCTGGGGAGGTGGAGGCTGCAGTGAGCCACGATTGCGCCACTGCACTCCAGACTGGGTGACAGAGCGAGACTCCATCTCAAAAAAAAAAAAAAAGAACACTTAGGACAAATATGTTCTATGCATCTGGCAGGAGCAGGAAGATCCCCGGTTGTGTGAATATTTTTGTTACTATTTTATTCCTGCTCATGTTTTCTAAGAATCTCAATGTTGAGTATCTTAAAGATAATGTAACCAAACTTTTAGCGTAGAGATCACAAATGTGTAATCTACATTTTTTGCTCGTTTAAAATTCCTATAGTTATTTACAACAGTGACTTCAAGTGTGATTTGTCAATTTTTTAGCAATAATGATCATGGTTTTTCATATATAAATAACACTTTATAGTTTACAAAACACTTTTTCACACGATATTATTTAAATTCTCAGTGTCTCTGCTAATTGCTCCAAGTTTACCTAACTACCCTCCAAATTATACTATTTTACAAAAGCACAAAATATTTTAAAACCCCACAATTTACTTTTACATGGTAAAATGAAATGTTTTGCTTTTAAAGAATGAAAGAATTACAGGATTATATCTCAGAAACGTTTGTGCTTCATAATTCACTATTAGCAACACATACTTACCAAAGGCCTATAATAGCATTCCAATTTTTTAAACCTTAAATGCAGAAATACGATTTTAATCCAGAGTTAGTTATGAATCATAATTAAAGGGTGTTTAGTAGATACATGCAAATATCAAACAATCTTAACCAAAGTGCCATATTCCCAATTACTTGGTATATGCACAAGATAGGGCAGCACTACAGGGCAGGGGAAAGTTAACAAAGACCAAAAGCGGGGGTAAGAAAGAATGAATGGGTGAGTTGTTACCCTGACAAAAATTCACATTTCCCAAAATCCAACAGTCATGCCCAAAGGCAAAACAGGCAAATTCTTTAAGTAGAATAATACTGGAAGCCATGAAGCTCACAATGGCACTTCCATTCAACTATTAATGCACAAAATTCTACCAGAAATGCATCCCTCTGAGGATTTTGCCCTATTGAATTCTCACCCCTCTTTGGACAGACTAGAAAATGGAGGGTATACAATACAAGCTGCTCTTAGCTACCCACATTCTGCGTAAGGACAGTCTACAAGAGGGAACTTTTTGAAGGTGAAGAGCTGATGATGAAGTAATGATACCATATATTAACTAACTATAATGTGCTAAGCTTTTTACAGCTACCATCTCATTTAGTCCCCATATAAGTGCTACAAATAAGGTATTTTTAATCACATTTCATGTATAAGAAAGCCAAGGCCCAGAAAAGGTAGGTTATTTACCCAAAGTTCAGGAGGAACAAATGAAGAATCTGGGGTCAGAGCTGGACTATCAGGGAAATAAATTGACGATACACTGATGCTGAGTCAATGACCTTGGGCTCCTTTCAAAGGAGCCTCAGTATTGAAATAATTAAGCACTGAAGCAATACTGACTATAGGTGATAAAGTGGTCCCAGGTCTCCATCTGCAAGAAAACAGGGAGATCAAGAGGGGGAAAGTGTCTTCCTTCTTATCTCCTCCTTTCCCTTCCCTTCTTTTCGCTTCTCTTCTCTCTTTGCTCTCTCTCTATCTCTCTCTTACACACACACACACCCCACCCACTTAAATTCGAAGGATATAGGTAAATAGAAAGCTTAAACCACTTAATAAGCAATGAATTTATAATTACAACTACTAATTCTTAAGGATTCTGCCATAACAAGGGTATATATTTACAGAGACAAAGGGAATTGAGTGTAAGGGGAATTTCAATTTATGGGAAGGAAGCTCGTCAAAAAATAGAGAGCGTTGAACTTTGCCTCAGATTTCAACAAAGGATACCAGCATGTGGGGTGCTCCCTAAGTGTAACTGATATTAAAAATTAATCAGGTCTGAAACTAGGACATTTCCTGGCTTTGCCAAGCAAAAAAGTTAGATAATTTGATATTGATATTAACAAAGATAAGAGAATGGGTATTTGGTTTTCACTTTGTTAGGAACTTCCCTAAAGAGCTTTGTATTCTTAAATAGCATTTTACCCAAGAGAAGAGTTATAGACACCACAAAGTGAAACCAAATCATGTAAAATGGAAACTGGTCAGCTAGCTCTGACTGCACTCTTCTACTTGTGAAGGCAACAAAGAGAAAACACTTTTAAGTCTGAATACTTACATGTCTCACAAACGTTTTTGTTAATGGTAGTATTAGAAATAACTGAAATGCAGAGGATAAAAACTAAGTCCTAGAATACATCAAACTCAAAGTCACTGAAAGTGCTATATAGTCAGTCTGATTGATTATGCTAATACCCACCACCAATCACATTTCATGAGGATCTCAACAGTGATTTTCTTTATGAGGAAAAGTTTTTAACTCCTGAAAAACTAGAAATAACCAAAGTCCTAAAATACAAGAAAAGGAGCAAGGTATAATAAAAAAGCATTTGACCAAATTTCAGTCTTGGTTCTCCTTGGTGATCTTGGGCCAACCACTCCATGTCTTACGCACCACATATTTCCACCTACTAAATAAGGAGGTCAAGTCAGATCAACTCTGGAGTCTAACACTCTCTGATTTCATAAGGCATCCTTGACTGTTTAAAAAACTACTCTATTCAAATATTTTATACTATCTATATCTAGATAGATACATAGATAGATAGATAGATAGATAGATAGATAGATAGATAGATAGATAGATAGATAGATAGACAGACAGATAGATTGATAGATAGATAGATAGATAGATAGATAGATAGATAGATAGATAGATTGATAGATAGATAGATAGATAGATAGATAGATAGATAGATAGATAGATAGATAGATAGATAGCCCAGTCTGGAATGCAGTGGCATGATGATATCTCACTGCAGTCTTGAACTCTCAGGCTCAGGTGATCCTCCCGCCTCAGTCTCCCAAGTAGCTGGGACTCCAGGAGCATGCCAGCACACCCAGCTAATTATTTTTATTTTGTAGAGACAGGAGTCTCACTCTGTTGCCCAGGCTACTCTCAAAATCCTAGCCTCAAGCGATCCTCCTACCTTGGTCTCCCAAAGTGCTGGGATTACAAGAATGAGCCAACCTGGTCTATGCCATCAATTTAAACATTAATTAAAAACTAAAATCATAGCTTGTGCTCAAAAGTGTCCCTAAAAAGGAGTTCCTCAGAATTCTGCTTCTCTTAGAGCACACAAATGAAGACTATTCCTACATAGCCTCTGGTTGATATAAGATAAGCCAAAAAAAAAATTTTTTTTTATTAAGAACAAAGTGCTGGGAATTTCTGTGATAATTAAATTCTTCTTTATCTCACTACATGACTGCCCTCTCTTGGTAGATGCTGAGATAACAGAAGCTGATTTCCTGATCGGGATTGGAATTTGGCTTCAGGCTTCAAGAAAATATTCTTGATTCTTGCCAGTAGGGAAATCTACCTAATAAGGCAACTGTAAATGTAATCTGTAATATTTAAAAGATAGAGATTTGTTGTTTTCGAGGTTGGTTTCCTGAGAGATGAAGAATACTGTGCAGGAAACATTAGGGAGAGCTCTGGGGATCAACCCTTTCTCTGGCGGAAGGGAGGAAAACGCAGAGGCTGGGCTGTAATGTGATTCCAACGAGGGCCTTAATCGACACCACAGAGAATTCTGAAACTGGCTGGACCTTCGGAATTGTTCTGAGTTGGGACAAGATGACTAGGCCTTCACATCCTCACATCAACCAGCCCTTGGATACAGGCGTCCACGGCCCTGGACAAGGAGCCATGACCCTGAGCAAAGTGACTCTCTCTAAGAACAGTTTCTGAAGGGGGCTGTCACAAGGAAACTATCAAGTAGCAGCAGACCTGGAAGCAGGAGGAGTAGACCTTTCAGACCTAAGGGAGAAC
Source organism: Mandrillus leucophaeus (assembly GCF_000951045.1). Classification (NCBI taxonomy): domain Eukaryota; kingdom Metazoa; phylum Chordata; class Mammalia; order Primates; family Cercopithecidae; genus Mandrillus; species Mandrillus leucophaeus. The sequence continues at coordinate 1,564,987 of NW_012107886.1, read as the reverse complement.
CTGGGGGTGGTATGACAGTGTCTGCTACATAATTATTCTATACTGTCGTGAATAACTGTTTCTTAATAAACACAGTGGCAAACACAGTGTAACTAATCTTGCAATGATTACAAAAACTAAAGGTAATAAATATAGGAAATGATGCAGCCACGCTGGAAAGCAATTTAGCAGTTTCTTTAAAAATTAAATTTACCGTATGGGCCAAGTACTGTGGCTCACACTTGTAATCCCAGCACTATTGGAGCCCAAAGTAGGAGGATCACTTGAGACCAGGAGTTTGAGACCAACCTGGGCAATATAGCCAGACACCATCTCTACAAAAAAAGTTTAAAAATTAGCCAGGCATTGTGTTACGCACCTGTAGTTCTGGCTACACAGGAGGCCAAGGCAGGAGGAATTTGAGGCTACTATGTAGCTATGATCATGCCACTGCACTCCAGCCTGGGATAGAGTGAGGCTCTGTCTCCAAAATATATATATACATATATATATGTGTGTGTGTGTGTATAAAATTTACCATATGGTTCAGTAATTCCACTCCTAGATGGAAGAGAAGTGGAACATGTTTTTCCACACAAACACATATACAGGAATGTTCATAATAGCATTTTTCATAGTGGGCAAAAAATGGAAACATTCCAAGTTCTATCAATTTGTGGATGGACAAACAAAATGTGTTATGCCCATAGAACGAAATAGTATTTGGCAATAAAAAGGAACAAAGTACTGATACATGCTACAACATGTTTGAACTTCAAAATATGCTTTAAAACCCTAAAGCAACAGACTACATATTATATGATTCCATTTATATGAAATATCTAGAAAAATATCTATAGAGACAGAAAGTAGATCAACAACTGCCTGAGGCTGAAGGCAGAAACAGAGGATGACTGAAAATGGCATAAGCAATCTTTGGAGGTCATAGAAATGGTTTAACAATGAATTGTAATGGCACCACTCTGTGAATGTACTAAAAATCTTTTAACTATATACTTAAAATGAGTAAATTTTACATTAAGTAAATTATACTCAATAAAGCAGAAGGAAGAAAGGGAGGATGCGGGAAAGGAGGATGCGGGAAGGGAGGATGCGGGAAGGGAGGATGCGGGAAGGGAGGATGCGGGAAGGGAGGATGCGGGAAGGGAGGATGCGGGAAGGGAGAGCATGGGAGGGGAGGAGAGGTCATGATGTTCCTAGGTGGCCAACTCTGATCAGTTTTTTGGTTTTTGTTTTTTTTTTTTAATCTAAACATAGGATATGGGGTTAAAATAATAGCCTAGTCTGCATCTGTCAGAATATGTCATATCAGCAGGTCCCTGGACCTCAATGTTTAGGATCTAAATTCACTTTGGGGAAAGCTCAGCATAAACAGAGCCCATAAACAGTATGACAGTTACCTCCCTAAAGCAGCTGGTAGGAGACTGCTAAAACAAACTGCTAAAAACAAACAAACCACTCTAAGATATATACTTTCAATGTATCTCTAAAATCTTCATCAGTCTGACAAATGAAACTGTTCTTCCTCCCTTCTACACATATACCTAGGCTTAATAATAATACCATATTTGACCAACTTCCCTTTTCAAGATTGACCTTGATGTTCATTTTTACACAATTTCACCAAGAAACTAAATTTATAGGGGGGCAAAGGGAGAAGTGAGGATGGGGAGGGAGAAGGCCTAGGTATCTAAGCTCTACTGAAAGCATACTATATTCAGCACTCTACTTGTTACATATTATGTCACTTAGTCTAACTACAATTCTGTGAGGGGGACATTATTCTTATTTAATGAATAAGAAAGCAGAGACTAAGAGGATTAAGCCATTCATCTGAAATCAGCTCGGATGGTAATAAGATGAACACAGGTAAGACTATATAAACAAGACAATACAAAAATATCAGACTACTTTGCAATTGTCTTTTTGGAGTTAGGCAGCCAGACTCTGCCCCTACGAACAGGGATGGATTTTCCCCTGAAAAAACTGAATATCCCACTGTAAAACATCCTGGGAAGAAGTTTTTCCTGCAGCTGAAAATGAATCTCTGGAAATAAAAAAAGCTTCTCTCTGGTCACTCTGCTTAGGAGACGAAAATTCAGAAAAATCTAGAATGATCAAAAGAGATGACCTGCTCTTGGCCTCATAGAGGCAGGACAGAAGGTAATATGAAGCTGGTCTGGAATCACAGGTTGAATTCTGCAGAAGCAGCTGTCAAGACATTGTTTAGGATCAAAATATTTATTAAGGAATAACACCAGTGAGAGGAGGGGCAAGGAAGCAGAACTGGACAAAGGAAAAAGTCCAAATGTCATACAAGCCTGATGAAGCCCTGATCACACTGGAGGGCATCTCTGGAGCAAGCATTACCCATCAGAAGTGTTCTCTGATGCATCTCCATGTCTCCCAAACCTAGGAACAGACCCTAGGGTTGGTCTGGGTTTTTGAGCAGTTGAAAATTAGCCTCCAGACTGTACATTCTTTTCTTTATAGTCTGGCCTTGGTTGTGCTATGAGAAATTAGGAAAAAACCTGACCGTGGTAGAATGATAGAAGAGATGAAGTAGTTAGAATCACTTCAGCTCTAAACACAGTTTTAATTTGTTGAAATAATATGTATTGTCTCATATACAATATGAGATATTCACAGGCAGAAAAACTGCAGCGTTTGCATGATTGGGGCACTACTTGCCTCTGTGATACGGGTTCTCTCCTCTGTGTTGGCTTCATCCTTAGGATGGTAGTAAAATGGACTAGTTCCAGATATAACATTCAACAGGGCAATGTCAAGAGGCAGAAGAGGGATGGTCTCTTCTGGTGCACCCTTCATAAGACCAAGAAAACCTTTCCCAGAACTCTCCACCTCCATTCCAGCAGACCTTCCCTCACATCTTATTTGTCAGAACAAGACACATGTCACTCCTAAACCAATCACTGGTGATCCCTTCGGAATAGCCAAGACCAGCTTAGTCTGTTCAGGACCTGTCTGCTATAACTGGGGATGAAGCCAACTTCTCCTAAAGCACTTAGTTCTGGGGAGGAGAGATGGATGTTTGGACAAAATCAGAATTCTCTCAGGAAGAAGACAAAAGCAAAAAGTTGGTTGAGCATGTAACCTACAATGTTCTCTACCTAAGGATGCTATTGCTGAAGTCAGTAAATGTCACTTAGCCAAGCAACTATGGTACAAGTATCAGAACTAGCAGAAGCACCAGCTTTAGAACAGTAACAGAAAATAATCATACTGGCCTGTTTCTGCTTGTATACTAGAATCCGAAGAAAACCTAGATCATTAAAAATATTTTCTTTAACTCCTAGAAGGCTGATTTCCCAAATCAGTTTCATTTCTCTGTAGTTCTGGTTAACCTACCCATAAGAAATAAAATACTCAAGCCCTGATCTGTGTGGTTCCAAGTTCATGAGTGGAAGCACAAGACATTAATTTTTCTCAGATCCCATCTTCCCTAGGGAAATTTATTGACCAGAAATCCACCCCCAAGGCCCAGCATCATTCTCTGATAAGAGATTTGAAGGGATCTTTTACAGGGGACAACAGGCATGATTAACTGCTGTGGGAACGGACAGATAATAATATTTATTGCATTTCCTAAAACTGAGGCTATAAGATAGCACATTATGAATATGCAAGTTGATTTAAATGAAGAAATGACCTAAAAAGACATAATAATATTATGTTTAACTGATTTCTCAAAATGCTTTATTATATTCAAAATATAACTATCTTCTACTATGACAAATGAGAAGTTTTGAGCATAATTAACAATCAGCAGAATATTCCAATACTTTGTTGTAGAAGTAGTCTTGTTTCCATTAAAAGAAGAAACTATTTCTTTGAAAATCATTTGTAACTCCAGCTCCATCACTCATTGGATGGTGGTCTTAAGTTCTTGGGGTCTCCTCATTCCTTCCTTTGTAAAATGCACATGATTTATAGGCTCCTTATAAACCTCACAATTTATTATTGCAAGATATAATTGATTCCAGGAATCAGTCATATTGTGCCATATCATAAATTTTGTATGGTTCTTGGGAGCAACAAGCTACAGTATTTCTTTTTGTTTTCATGTTTTCCAAATATGGTTTCATAGGCTTTATGCCTGTAATGTATGTCTTTCTTTAGTGGCTTTTTATTTTCTAGGTAAATTCCCATATTGTGCATATTATTATTAGTCATTTAAACAATAATTTTGTAAAATACAGCAATGTTTAGAAACCTTGACAAAATAAGTATATAGATCTGGACACAATAATCTCCCACTGTCTTAAATAAGTTCACACTTTCAGCCTTCAGGATGTTCTGATGGAAGATGGGGATGGTTGAAAGGAAAGAAAGATGAGGTAAAATATCAAACACATCATTTTAGATGTGGAAGACTTTGGAGGTAATCTAATCCAGTGGTTCCCAAACCTTGTTATGAAGTCTATTATATGTGGAAGCTGTTAATAAACTATCCCCCTCACTCCCAATCCCCCAGTCCCTAAACAAACTCAGTAGCTCTGGAGTAAAGTAAAATACAGAACATCTGTATTTTTATCAAGTTCCTCAGGTAGTCTGAAGTACAGGCAGGTCTAGGAACCATCAATATAGTCTAATCACATTATTTAATAAAGGAGAAAAATAAAATTCAAATAAAGAATGAAGACAAAATGAAAATACCCAGGCCTCCTTTCCCAAAAGCCTGGTGTTCTTTCCACTACCTTATCAACATAAATTATAATTACATATAAATAATATGCCTAACATTAAATTAAAAACCAGTTACAATTCTTTGGATCCAAGGATAAAGATTACCCAGGACAGTGAAAGAAAATGAGGATTAACTAGAGGAAAACTTACATCACATAGAGAGATCTAGACCTAATAAGAAGAACAGAGGGAACTGGAGGAAAAGAAGCAGGAGACAGGAAAGACAGGGATGCTATGCAAATTAGTAAGGGAAAATAGACACAGTAGGACCTTGAATTAAACTCAAAATGAAAAACATGTATAATCTTTACATCTAGGAGGCTCAAAAGAACTGGCATAAATGAGAATGACTTTATATGCTGCATTTCTGTATTATACTTTCTCAATCAGCATAATAATCTGTGGATGGACAGATTGCAACAGAGCACTATCAGCAGTGTTAGAGTACCTCCATTAAATACTAGGCCAATAACCAGGTCACTGCAGCCTAGGAACAGCTTCCTCTGGGGTCTCCCATTTCCACAAGTACCTTTAAGCAGGACCCATCCAGAGTTTTAAGGTATTGAAATGGTAATCTAATCATCACTATCATTATCATCAAATTATCATCATCAACTAAAAAAACTTATGCAGTTGAATTACAGCAGTTATCAAGGGGAAAAATTATGTAGAGAATGTTTGAACTACAAAATGAATTTCTTTTCTGGCTGCAACAGAAGAGAGCAGTTTGGTCCCAAGTACTTAAACATGTTAATTGAACACCCAGATTTGTTTAGCTGATATTTGTGGCATTTTTATTTTCTTAATATTTCAATAGAACAAAAGGACTGCAACATCTTTTGGGATGGCATATGAGATCAAAGGAGAAAAGCAAATTTTAAAACCTTGGAAAAACATTATGGCATGTTCTATAATTTATCAATAATTATCAGTGAAGTAGGTGACAATTGATATATTGTACCAATTACCTTATTAATTTCATGAAACTTCTGAATTTTGTTTTCCATTAAAGAAGATCAAAACATAGGAGATGCATTAATTTCAAACCTATTACCTCTAGTGAAAGGTCATTTAAATTTGGCTATAACTTTAAAGGACAAATTGTTAGAATTAACTACTGATAAAAAATTGAAGATGAATTTTGAAAACACAGGATGACTTGCTTAATTTTGAGCAAAATTTTAAAAAGAACATCCTGAGCTTGCTAAACTTTTCTTAAAATCTCTTCTTATATAACAATCAAATACTTCTATGAGACTGGTTTCTCTACTAGGAGTGTTATTAAAACAGACAACGGAAACAGTTTAGACATACGTTATCTCCCTCAAGTGGCACTGTCATCAATCGAACCAAGACTAGATAAATTAACAAGCAAAAAGCAAGCTTATTTGTCACATCGAAGGCATTGAATCTTGATATACATGGTATTCTTTCAAAATGGGTTATAGGTATATAATAAAAGAAACCCTGGGTTCACTTTTAACATTTCATTTATTTATAATGGTGGAAAAACAAAAACTTATAAAAATAATAAAAATTCCCGATAGTAGCTATTGTCAAATTTTTTGATGCCTTTTACATCAGACAAATGATTGAGGATACCAGAGTATCCTTTAAGAACCACTGGTCTGTATGAATCATCTAGGCTTGGTAGTTTGTATGCATTTTTAATTTTATTTTTATGATAATTTGTTTTTACTGTATTTTACAAAAGTATTGGTCTACAAAGGATTGGAAAAATTTTTTAAAACAAAACAAAACCTGACTTTTGCCACATGTGTGTTTGAGAAGAATTGCTCTAATTCAACCCTGCACGACTGAGTTAGACATTTCTAGACTAACACTGAATGATTCACCAGTCACTTCATTTGACAGATTATTAGTATTACACTGAAGTACTATATGAAAGTCATGGTAACCTAAAATAGTTCATTAAAAGCCAGATATGTGAAGAAAATCATCTAAATACCTTTAACCTTTTATTCTGTCAATTCATAATCTCACAATGTAGAAACAAAACAATCAAGGGCCTCTAAGAAGTCACATACGTGTTTTTACTAGCTAAAAGAATGAAAACAGCCGGCATGCCCATCAACAACTACATAAATTATGACACAGTCATACAACAAAATATTATAAAGCCATGAAGAAGAATGAGGTAGCTTAATGTGTGCTGATTCACAACTGTCTCCAAGATATACTGGAAAGTACATAAGCAACTCACAAATAGTAGGTGTTATGATCCCACTTATATGAGAACAAATCTGAGGAGACGCCATTGAGCTGGGACTGCATTCTCTGTGGGAGGTGAAGGTTCATCACAGCAGAGCTGGAAGCAATAAATGCAAAAAAAAATAAAGCCATGTTGTGTTTACACTCTGAGAAGAGACTCATAATACGAACCAAGTTACATATGCCACCTCTGCAGGCTGGAAGATAATTTTTTAAATGGAACTACTTTTTCCCAGTTTCTGGCTTTATTTAGGGAACCCATTTCCTAAGATTCTCAACTTTAGGATGCACAAAAATCAGTGTACCAGATGGCATACACACCAAAAAAACTGTATGTACTATATTTTATAGGACATTTTTTAAAGATTTTTTAAATTTAATTTTGGCTATATATTAAAGCTAACTTTAAAGAATCCTTAAAGCTGTATTCTTTAAAGGATGTGACTCAACTATAGTAAAAACACATACATAAGAGATGACACTAGCCATCTGTAAAAAGACAACAATTCCAATTTTGAAAACCACTAAGACAGTCGATTTTAAGTGTTCTTACCACACACAAAAAGGCAAGTTATGTGAAGTAGTGCAGATGTTAATTAGTTCTCTTGAGCCATTCCACAATGTATACATATCTTAAAGCATCATGTTGTACATAATATATAGAATTTTTGTCAATTAAAAATTAAAATGTTTTTAAAAATTCCAAGAGGCATTTTATAAATGCACTACAAATGTAACCAAAGATCTAACCAAGAACACCCTGGGGTCCTAAAAAGTTTTAGCCTACTCCATTTAACTTCGGTTTGCTTGGTGCGTACTGTATGTTATGGACCACTGGGAATTCAAAGATGAAAAGATGCAATGGCTCTCCTCAAGTAGCTCATGGTCTAGAGGTACTGAACTTGAAGTACCTTAACTTAAATTTTTTTTATAAAGCAAGATAATCTAATAGAGGAAGAAAAAAAAACATAGAGGCAGGAACCCCTTATGTGAGAGGAAGGCTTTATAGAGAAGGTAGCTTTGAGACGAAAATTTAAAAGGCTTGCATATCAGTTTCCTGTGGCTGTCCTAACAACACACCACAAACTGGGAAGCTTAAACAACAGAAATTTACTGTCTAACCGTTGTGGAGGTTAGAAGTCCAACATCAAGGTGCGTGCTGGGCTCTGCTCCCTCTGAAGGTAGCTAGAGAAGAGCCTGTTCCAGGCCTCCCTCCTAGTTTCTGGTAGTTCCTTGGCTTATGGCAGCATAACTCCAATCTTCAAATGGCATTCACCGTGTGTGTGTGTGTGTGTGGTCTGTGTCTGAATTTCTTTTTTTTGATAAGGGCACAGTCATGTTGGATTAGGGCCCACCCTAATAATTTCGTCTTAACCTGATCACCTGCAAAGACTCTATTTCCAAATAAGGTCACATTCACAAGTACTAGGAGTTTGAACTTCAACATCTTTGAGTGGGGTGACAGTGGGGGTGGGGGGCCACAAATCAATCCATAAGAGCTTGTCAAAAGCTGGGAATGGGACTTCTGGACAAGGAGGAAAGCATATACAATGAAACTGCACAGATAAGAAGAGTATCATGAAGAGTATAATATGCCCTTTGAAGGATCTCCTCTGTGCAGGTGATACAAGCCACAGAAAGACCACTCTACTTGCACTGTGAAGAACAGATGTACAGGAGCTATACTACAGACAAGGAGACTATCTGTGATGTTACTATAGCTTTGATTCAGGGAAGGGATGATGGAGAGGGTTGCTTTCACTATGAGAAAGAGAGAAAAAGCCAGAGGAAAGGAAAGAGAAACTGAGATATATTGATCACCCACACTGGCTACTAGCTGTAAGTTACCTCATTTAGTCCTCATAACAACCCTATGCCATAGATATTGATAATTCCATTTTTACAGGTAAAGTAACTAAGACTCTCAAGTTTAATCCAAGGTCACACACTTAGTAAGTAGCAAAACCAGCACTCAGAGATGGGTCTGACCGAAAAAGCCAAAAAATTTGAGAGATGTTTACAGTTTCAGGGATGAGAGAAAATAATTAGAAGATATAACAATTAAAAAGGTTTAGAACAATTTACATATTAAATAAACTTTTGGGGGGAAAAAAACGGGGGTAAGGAAAATAAATAGGTGTATTTAAACGAAACAATTGGAAGAGTTTACAATAAACCAATAAAAGTTATTACCTGGAGGGTAGAATGGAAGGAGTAGAGAAAGAAGAAGAAAAGTGGGAACAGGAGTGGAAATGAGACTCCTTAACACATATTTTTATATTCTTTTGAGTTTTTAATCCATGTGAACATACTTCCTCTTCAAAAAAACAACAAAAAAGATTTCAGAAAGAAAGAAAAATTCAGTAAAATAGCAAAGACAAGCCAGAATGAAGAAGATTGTATAGGTATTTAAAAGCTGGCTTAAGTCTTTTGGTAAAAATTTACAACCCTAATTTTGTTTATTTAACATGACTGATTTGTCATTATGATGATACATTTTATTTAACGTTGTCTAGAGCAAAGAGAAAACATCTTTAAAGACTCTGTGTGGGTTAAAAAGACAGCTAAATCCAATCACAATGTAGGAAAAATTAGAATCAGTAATCCCTATTATCATTTTGTTAAACCTCTAATCTCCATGAAACATAAAATCAATGTACTTATCCAGCTGCAGAAAGAAATCACATTCAGATGAATACGAGGGAAAAGGCTTTATTGTGGTTTTACCAGAAGAAATGCCTGGTTGCTAATAAAATATAGTACTAAGAATTTTAAATTTTGTCTTTTAAAGGGAAGAAATATACAGAGGAAAAGGGTGCAAAGTGAATACACTGCTATTCTTAATTTCTACAGTAATTAGTTAGAATAAAAATCAATTCACACAAACCTTCTACAATTTCTCTACTCCCTAATTCTTGCCTTATCAGAGCAAAGAAATAACTACTTGGTACTGAGAGTGGGGAAAAATCCTTATGGTAACATGAATGACTCTCAGACCACAGTTATTACAATTTCAACCCTTTTATACTAAATGGCACTTTCAGTGAAAATAATGATACCAGCACAAGAGTGGAAAGTGGGAGAACTATTGCTCAGTCAACTCTTATTTAGAGACAGATTTTAAAAGAAAATCTTATTTTGAAACTTAAAGGTCATAAAACACTCTCTTAAAATAAGGAATCTCGTTTTTGTCCTGCATCAATCATACATTCCTTTCTCCCATGACTGCCTTTGGAGACTTAATATCTCCAAACATTCTACCAAACAAGAACTCCAAAAATGTCTTCATTGATTGGCTACTCTGCTCAGTGAAAAAAAAAAAAAATTTTATTGGAAATGGCTGTCAGAGCTATTTTTATTGATCTCCTAAAGGCTCAATCTGTAATCATGTACTATACTTCTCTACTCTGAGAACAAAATGAATTAGATGACTGCCTCTCTTTTTCAGACTGCATATTATGCCATTTTAGGAGCTCAGGCTATGGACCTGAATGGAATTGATGACCTGCATTTGGTGCCTCTCCCTTGAGGATCTTTAGACTCTCAGAGAAATAGCTAAGGAGAGAAGGCTTGCAAACCTGCTACCAGTTTGTTCCTTTTAGCTCCAATCTCTTCAAGAAAACCACCCCTACTTTCAACTTCTAGAGGCAACAATGAAGCACAGAAAACCTGTGAAAAGGAATTTTCAAATGCCCATTTGTATTAAAAGACACAAGTATCATTTCATCCCTTTATTGTTGTCAAAAAAGAACTATACGTTCAACTAGAACTATTTGACAGTCTGTGGGATAAACTTATGGGTCCTTAATGTTAGCCTGTTTCCAAATATTAATACATTCTCCAACCCATCTGAAATTTCATTAAATTTCATTAAATATTTGTCTTTTCTTGGTTAAAGCTTTGACTCCAGAAACCCTTTGTTAAAATTCAAATAAGAGCAAACGATTAAAAAATTAAAATAACCTAAGTAACGAATACCTTTGATCAGTGTATGCCTTATTTTTCAACATGATAACAGAGAAAATGGCCAACAGTATGTATAGGCTTTAATAAAGGAAAAAATCATAATAGAAGTCTAAGTAATTGCCGCTACCTAAAGAGAATGGTGTTACTCACCAGAAAGGGATTGACTTGGTCCATTCAAGCTGCTATAATGGAATACCTGTAGACTGGGTAGCTTATAAATAACAGAAATTAATTTTTCACAGTTCTGGAGGCTGGGGAGTACACCATCAAGGTGCCAGCATATTTGGCATCTGGTAAGGGACCGCTTTCAAGAAGACAGTGCCTTCTTGCTATGTCTTCAGATGGTAGAAGAGGTACAGGATCTCTCAGGGGCCTCTTTTTTAAGAGCACTAGTCCCATTCACGAGAGATCTGCCCTCATCACCTAGTCATCTTCCAAATGTCCCACTCTCCATTATCATCACCTTGGGGGTCAGGATTTCAACATATGAACTTTGGGAGGATACAAACATTCAGACCATAGCAAGAACCCTAGAGAAAATATCAAAGAGGAGCTAAGAATGTGAAGTGCTAATAGAGAAGATGGGAGGCCAGGAGCAGAGGCTCATGCTTAGAATGCTAGCACTTTGGGAGTTGAGGCAGGCAGATGGCTTGAGCCCAGGAGTTCAAGACCAGCCTAGGCAACATGGCAAAACCCCATTTCTACAAAAAAAAAAAAAAAGTCATGCATGGTGGCACGTGCCAGTAGTGCCAGCTACCCCGGGGCTGAGGTGGGAGGATCTCCTGAGCACTGGAGGTTGAGGCTGCAGTGAGCTGTGATCATGCAAACTGCACTCCAGCCTCGATGACAGAATGAGACCCTGTCCCCTCCCAAAAAAATAAGTAAATAAAAAATGAAAGGAGGAGAAGGAGGATAAAGAGGAGAAGGAGGAGAAGGAGTAGAAAGAGAAGGAGGAGGAGGAGGAGGAGGAGAAGGAGGAGGAGAAGAGACAGTACAAAAGAAGGGGCTTGCCCTGCTTTCCCATTTTGCTACAGGTGGCCCTGGCATCAAGTTTGCATTTCCCACATGTGATTGATCCACTTTAAATACTATCTTTGACATATATTTCACACCAGTGTGACATTTTCTTGCCACCAAGAATGTCTTTAAGCTGGCTCTTCCTAGGCATTCACATTAGTGTCAACAATTACTTCAAAAATCAGGGAAGGCAAAAAGATCTACTGGAAAAAAAAACAGTATCATAGATTCCAACCCAAAATATAAAGAAGCATGGGGTAATTTGTTATTTGGGATTATCTGTGGTGCCTGTAAATGAGAAAAGCTAAGATAAAGGGATTATTTAATGCATTATTTTTCTGGTAAATTGAGTATCTTAGTACGCAAATGTTACTTCCAATACAAAGATTTAGCTGATAACTTTGATATGAACATACTTTATGGTAGATTTGCTAAGTTTTCACCCCCATTTAGAATAAGTCTCTAAGAATCAGCTGATCATCTTCTCAGAAGTAAGATGAGGCTTTCTTCTGTTTCTCAATAGAAACTATCACATTCCTAGAACTCCACGAGTGTAGTTCTCCTGTCTCTAAGTCACCAAGTAAGACAGCTGCATTATCTCTTTCATAATTCTTGGGTACAATTATAATTATAATTATAATGGGCATAATTATAGCCAAATCACTATTCTCCACAAAATAACTTACGCTTAAAGTAGTTTGACTTAATAGTATCTCCTCTTTCGAAATCACTAATAGTAAGGGCTGTATATAATACTTGCATTACTCCTACGACTATGCTCAGAATGAGTAACTTTACAAGGCACTTTTCTAAAGAGTCTACTCAAAATAATAAAGTGGCTAAAGCTAAATACCAAAATATTAATGATGGTAATTGTTATATAAAGTTACGGGCGATTTTTCTTTTTTGTGAGTCTCTAGAGTTTATGAATTTTTCACAATGAGAATGCATGATTCTTATAAGGAAAAAATGTATATGGTTGTTCCTAAACTTTGACAATGAAATTTCCCAAACAAGATTAATCTCTCTACATGAATACAACTTGTATGTAATATTAACAATTCTTTTCTAGTATTTAGTACTTTGTTCCATATATTGTATTTCCTTGTATAGGTATGTAATAGATTACAAGCTCTCTGAGGACGCATTTTGGGCCTTACACATATATGTCGCCTCCTATAGTACCTCATAGTGCCTCATATTTGCTAAGTGATCAGGACTGTATGAGGGATGAATGATACTTCCAATAACACAAAGGTTAAAGTTGATCTATTCATCCAATATGCACAGAATTGCTCAAATGTTGAAATACTTCCATACTAATTGGTAAACACTATAATAGCAATGCAATAAGCAAAAAAAAAAATAATAACTAAAAGCATAAATTATAATTCAAATTCATTAATTCAAGCTAATTGTCAGAGCATGTTGTGAAAATAAATTCTAACTAGGTCCCCCATCAAGGGAGAAATTAGAAATACTTGCAGAAATATCCACCTGTTTGGCCCACAGCAAAAGTATGCAGTAAGAACGTACTGCACATTCTTTACAAGACGCCTTAAGAGTATCATTCATTTGTTACATTCTTAAATTACATAGTTCTATTTTCAAATAGTTTAGTTTTTTCTCTGGTTTTTATTGTCAGCGCACTACAATTCTTGTGTAAGTAATAAGTGTGTAGCTTTTTAATATTTATAAATGGAAAAGTTTACAATAAAATATTAAAAACAAATTATCAGAATAAAAGTACTATAAAGTTAGGGCAAGTTTCTTATTGTTCCTTTTGAATATTATAAACGTGAATTTTCTGCATCTATAGGAAAACAAAGTAAAAACTGTATTAACAAAGAACCAGGACTGGGAACATCTTCTAATATAGCACAAAAGCAGTAACGGCCTAGAAAGTCTTTTTATGCTGTGCAACAATCAGTGCATAGTAAAACAAATTTTAGCTCTGGAATGAAAAACGTATTTGAAGAAAGAATATGATTGGTTTATTTTCTGAACAAAATGATGAGTAAAATGGTGCTGAAGGTTTTATTGTCTAAATTTCATTTTCATCACACAAGCAGTCATGTTCTGTTAAAGCCCATGATTCCAAAAGAAAATGCAATCATTAATGAGGAAAATATAAAAGAATATTACAAATAAGTTTCACAAGTTAAAGCTTGTAAAATAATAAGTTCAAAGAAGTTTTATCAATGTCAATAAGGCAAATGTAAAACATTAAGATCCATCATAACACTGTCGTAACATATAACACCTAACATACACTTATAAAACTGGGTACTATAGATAAAAATTATTAAGCATTTTAGACATGAAATATTTACACAGACTTTAAAATAAAAAACAATGCAATGGGTGTATCACTGCAACCTAGATTTCTGTTTTCAGTTATTGTAAAACTATCTATTGCAATGTTCTCAAAGTGTGGTCCAGGGATGCCTGGGATACCTGAGATCATTACAGGTGGGCTGCAATATCAAAATTATTTTCATAATAATATGTAAGTGTCATTTGCCTTGTAACTCTCGTTCTCTCACAAGTGTACGTGTTTTCCAGAGGCTACATGACATCATCTTTCTCACAGCTAATGGAATGCGTGCTGTATGTTCCTGAGTTTTTATATGTTCTCAGTTTTAATTCCTAATATGTTAAATACTGGTAGATAGAACCACACAACGCAAAGCTTTCAGGGGGTCCTCAACTATTGTTAAGAATATAAAGGGAACTGAAACCAAAAAGTTCAGAACCAGCAACTTAACAAAATAAGAAAATAACCTTTCAGAAATCAAGGCAGTAAAACATCAATTGTTCACAATGAATATTCAAATGTTTCCTATTATACTGTCACGTGAAATTTAAAACTTTTGAAGACTATTTAATGGTTTCTGTTGATTTTGTGGAGCTGGGAGGAATAATATCTGAAATAATGTATCAAAATTATTTTGTAAGTTCTTGAGAAAATGATGCCAATAAATAATATTTACATTACAAATCTTTACTATATTTTTACAGGCAATATAATAAGGAAAAAGTCTAGAGGTTTAGCCAAAATTATAGCAAATGTTAAAAAATATTTAATTTGATGCTAAGGTACCTTGTTCAATTACCTATGGGTGATTCCATAAAAGGCACAGTATTAATCAAGTTCTCACTATATTTTTTCTTACATGCTTTCTGTGTATTACCATACTCTAATAGGCAATATGCAAAAAATTTAAATAATATACCTTAAGAGCTCAGAATTGAAATAATGAAAAATGGAGAAATATTTGGGCCTTAGTCTTAAGTCCAGACTTAGGCTCTAAGTCTAGAACTGCAAAAGCAGTTTGAAAATTGTATCAGACTTTGTATATTCACTTTTAAGGCAATTATGAAACAAGAACAATTAAACCTAGGAAATACACCATTTTTTGGAGATTTGGTTTCAATAAACAACGTTGTAGCAGAATTCTCTTTAGCTTCAAGAAATGTCTCACTCACATTTTTATAGTTAACACATTACTTTGACAAAAATAAATGTAATTTATAAAATTTTTTAAAGTAGCTAAAAAGAGAAAAAGCAGACATTTTTAAAAGTTAGACAATTTGAAATAAGGAATCAATTTCAAAAAAGAACTATTAGATGTAAAACTGCATTTGTTTCTGATGATAAAAGTGAATGACATAATGAATTTTTTAAGTTGTTTCAATTTATTGAATCCTAAAACTTGGCTGAATGATATTTGCTAAGCTCCATAACTAAAAGTGGTCAAAAGCCTGGGCGTGGTGACTCATGCCTGTAGTTCCAGCACTTTGGGAGACCGAGGTGGGCAGATCACGAGGTCAGGAGATCGAGACCATCCTGGCTAACATGGTGAAACCCCGTCTCTACTAAAAATACAAAAAAAAATAAGCCAAGCAGGGTGGCGGGCGCCTATAGTCCCAGCTACTCGGGAGGCTGAGGCAGGAGAATGGTGTGAACCCGGGAGGTGGAGCTTGCAGTGAGCCGAGATCACGCCACTGCACTCCAGCCTGGGCGACAGAGTGAGATTCCGTCTCAAAAAAAAAAAAAAAAAGTGGTCAAAAATCAATTAAGCCAGTTAATTATATGTGATAGGCCAATAAATGATTATTTACTTGAAACACAGACATTGAATATATAGAAATCTCAGGTGGTATTATAAGTGTTAGAAAAATTAATGTAAATTATGTTAGTTCATCAAAAACTAGGAAGATATTTAAAACCACAAACAAGATCACTGATATAAATAAAATTCTCTACTTATTTAGACTACAAATTGGCTCACCTTTTTAGAAAACAACCTAGTATTATCTACCAAAATGTAAAATATAGAACATCATTTGGGTAAAAATTCCACTTCTAGTATTATGACCAACCAAATACTCTCATTTACATATAAAAACATGTTACCCACATAAGGATATTCATTAAGACATTATTTCCAATATGAAAACCTATAAGCAACCAGAAATCTCACTATTAGGAAAATAGGTTAAATTATAGTAGATATGTCCAATGGAATTCTTTTTGTTTGTTTGTTTGTTTGTTTGTTTTGAGACGGAGTCTCGCTCTGTCGCCCAAGCTGGAGTGCAGTGGCCGGATCTCAGCTCACTGCAAGCTCCGCCTCCCAGGTTCACGCCATTCTCCTGCCTCAGCCTCCCGAGTAGCTGGGACTACAGGTGCCTGCCACCTCGCCCGGCTAGTTTTTTTGTATTTTTTTAGTAGAGACGGGGTTTCACCGTGTTAGCCAGGATGGTCTCGATCTCCTGACCTTGTGATCCGCCCATCTCGGCCTCCCAAAGTGCTGGGATTACAGGCTTGAGCCACGGAGCCCGGCCAGTCCAATGGAATTCTATACAACAACTAAAAAGAATGAGATATTTTTACAGGTTGTACTAACATGAAATTATTCAATTTTGGAAAGGGAAAAAAGTATATATGCATATATGGATGTTTATACATACAATAACAAAGTTCTAGAAATTAACTTTGAGGGATAGAAGTGAGAGGACTTTCACTTTAGGTATTTTACGTTCCTTGAATTTTTACAAGTATGTACTGCTTTTTATTTCATGAAAAGAAACATACGTACATATGCATCAGCCACTCAGGCATTTTTTACACACTTTTTTAAAAAGTTTAAAAGCTCCAATACCACAATATCAATAATAGTTATGAATGATTTTAACTTTTTTCTTTTTGCCTATTTCTCTTCTAATTTTTCCACAATATGAATAAAATGCTTTTAAAATTAGAAATCACTAAAATTACTCAATAAAATTTTCAGTGAAAACATTAGAAATGTACCAGATAGGTTGAAAAAGCAAGATGCAATGCAATAGTATGATCTTATTTTCATAAAATAGTGGCCCTTCCCAGCCACTGTTGAAATGAAATATACATTGAAGTGCAATGTATGTTTGAATAAATTATTACGTATAATACATACTAGGTTGCTACTATTTCCTCTGGTAGGGGAGTGGGGAAGTAGAGGAAAGCTAGAAGAAACAGGAAAGATTTTTTAAAACAAGTCTGTGGTTATATCTGTACATTTAGATTAAATAATGGAGAAAAAATACAAAAGCTTTTAAGAAAACAGGCCACCATATACAGTATTTTAAATTTGTTTAAACTGTAGTTTGCCAGACTGTTTTGGTCTGTGGTGACCTCTGTGTCTAATTTTTTCATGATGTCTACAAGTCAAAGGAAATGCCTAAGAGTTCCATTAGATTCAAATAACTTAAACATTTATTTTCCAAATAGCCATTTAGAAGAATAATGAACATAAATTATATTTTAAAAAAAAATCTTTCACACATTTTCTTACTAATGGGATGTGTGTGCCTGTTGGTCACCACACAACCTTCTAACTTTGGAATCAGATGGGATGTTGTCAGTCTCATTTCCCGTTCCACATTGATTTTCACTGGTATTTGCTTCATATTACGGCAATTACCAAAAACCCAGTTTCACAAATATATGACCAAAAGGAAAGTGGCACAATCTAATATTGAAACCATGACCTACCTAGAGCTAGTAATTTGCCCAGATGATGAATATCACTGTTTTCCTTGAATATTTAAAATATATTATAATATTCCCTTTGAGTCCCAAGGTGCCTCAGTGCAGTTTAGGAACAATAGATTCAAGGAATAGAGGGCTTTTCCTTGTCATCTTGTTAGTTCTGCATTAGCTAGTTTTTTGTGCTTAGAAAATTCTATTATCATCAACTAAGCAAAGCTTCAAGTAAATTAGCAAATGTTCCAATATAGGGAAATGGAATATTTTGTAAGCTTTCTGGTAATTCATGGATTTGGATAATTGATGCTACTGTTCTCACATCCATACTTCTCTTCTGCTCATCTTTTGAGCTCCCTTTCCTAACTCTACAGTGGTATGAAAAATTTAAAGATGATCCCATGCAAAGGCAAAATAATGACCCCAGAGAGTTCAGGCACCTGCTATCTGCAATCTAGGTCTGTGATCATTTAGAATTACCTCACCAGAAAACACCTAGGGAAGGTGAGGAATATACGATAATATGAATGAAGTTCTTAATTGCTTCATCACTGGTACACAGATGCCAGTTTCCTAATTTCTGTCATACATCTGAGCAGTAAGCAAACATACTGACAAGGGAAAAAACTATGCATGGACAGAATCTCCCTGTTGGCACAGCACAAAAATGTCATCAGCTTTAGGCAAAGAATTAAGAACCAGAAATTATTATTTTGTGTGTCTTTCCACTTTAAAAAATTAATATTCCAAAGCTTTTGGACAGATGTAAAAGCATTCTGAAAGAATTACTATGATGGGTCTCTATCCCCAAAACAACTAGCCCTATTGAGTTCTCTTTCCTAACTCTACAGTGGTATGAAAAATTTAATACTCGCTAACCTAGCTTAGTATTGCAATATAATCACCCCACTCAAAAATTAGAAGCTACGAGGCTGGCAGATCACGAGGTCAGGAGTTCGAGACCAGCCTGACCAACATGGTGAAACCCCGTCTCTACCAAAAATACAAAAATCAGCTGGGCATGGTGGCACGCGCCTATAATCCCAGCTACTCAGAGTGGAGGCTGAGGCAGCAGAATCGCTTGAAACCCGGGAGGAGGAGGTTGCAGTGAGCCAAGATTGCGCCATTGCACTCCAGCCCAGGCGACAGAGCGAGACTCTGTCTAGAAAAAAAAAAAAAAGAAAAAATTGAACCTTCAAAGCCCCTCTGTTGTTTCTAAATACAATTTAATTTCTGCCCCCAAAGGAAGATGGTTTCAGAACTTCACAACGTTCTCTTAACTTCCTTATTATTTACCATTTTACCCATGAAAATCAAGAAGGACCTCAAGCCCACAGTGGTGGTGTTCTTTCTACCAACTCCATCTCTTTATTCATTATCATGCAGCCTTTTCTGCTACAGTACATAGCATAATTTGCTCCTGGTGGGCTGTAATGCCACCACATTCAGAGCGAGGGCTATTTTAAACCCTATCCCAGCCAAACCAGAACTGAACTACACTGAAAGCAACTACGACGTTTCAGGGAAATGAGGAGGAAGACAGTGACAGAAAGGAAGCCTGGGAAACTCAGACTGGAGGTGAAAGAGCAGCTGGAGGCCAAGACAGTCCCACTTAGGGAGGGGCAAGAATCCAAGGATCTCCTCCTCTTAGCACTTACAAAGCTGTTTCCAAAGTAAGTCCTACATTTCCTGCTCAGTTAAATCTCCAGGACAATCCTATGAAACTGGCATTATTATCAATCTCATTTTATGGGTGAGGAAACAGGCTCCAAAGAGCAAGGAACCGCACTGGGACACTGTGGTGTGAACTGGTCACCTATAGACTGTCTGTTGAAGGGTGTTCTTACATTACTACGCTAGCAATTAGAAACCTGAAATAAGATAGGAAGCTCTGAGTCAGGGCTTAAGCCCTTGCCTTCAAGCAAGTATATATCTTAATTATATCAATTCTGTTCTTACAGATTTCCTACAAGGAACCCCCTCCATACTCACCCTCCATCTCCCATTACAGTACTTCTTTTCCTTTTGTCAACTGGATCTATCACTTCTCTTAATTTAAACCCATTTTCTTTGTTGCTATCATCCAGAAGAGGTAAAGCATCTGGTTGCAGGGTTTCTAGCTAGAGCACTCTGCAAACTAAATGACCATTTAAAATAGCACCTAGCACAATGGCCAACACACAGTTGGTACTTAATAAATATGTTGAATAACTAAATGAACAAATGCTAAAAATAAACCTTTCTTTATTATGAATGACTCTAGCATCAAATAAATTGTGGTATCAACAAAAACAATAAAATGTTTCAAAACTTCTTCCATAATTGATTAAGTTGCATTTTTGCAACTATTGGCAGATCTAGATATGAGATCTAGGTATAAGGCATAATAGGCAAATCACACATGGCATAATGAGTGGCACACTGTGGCCATTAGATCTGGTGAATCAATTTAAATTATGCTGGGTTTGGTTTTTTAATCACAATGAAACTTAAAAGACATACCCAATTTTTAACTCTCGAATAAAACACATTCCCAAGTTTAGTATCTTTAGACTGTATTTTCCATCTTTTGTCAAACATATTCACTCAGTCATTTTAGAACTGCGTATGTACTCGTTATACCTTGAACATAAATTTCTCTTAGATTGTGTAAATGTGGGTCTAAACAAATCACAGCAACGGAAAACGTTTATCTGAATTTTCTCATCACAATTTGCTATAAACATTTTTTAACTCCTTCCTTATTTTCAACAGAGCAAAAACTTCTTGTCCAGTTTATGTAAAATGGGTATTTTATCATTTGTAATTAAATGGACAAAAGGATAGGGTTATCACACCACCTCGTGGACTGTAAGGGTATTGCTGCTATAGAGCCAAAGCACATTTTAAGAATGAGAAGGTAACATTGAACATCGACTGCTCATGCTTTTCCCTTCCCCTCCGGCTCTTCTGCCCCAATTCTACATCTTCAAATCCTACTCACTCCTCAAAACACAGTTTAAATGTCCCCCTCATAGAACCTTCTAAATCAAACTGTATCTCTTTAAATTTCCATGCCGCCTTATCTGGTTCTTATTTTCTACTTCATATTGTATAGTCTTATCTCCCCTGCTAGACTGTAGGTATTTTGAGGATATGTGGACAGTCACCTTCAGAGGTGTACTGAAGTCAGTCCACACCTACTGTCATCAATAGCTTAATATTCAGAAAGCTTGCAAGTTGGTTGTTAAAGTGTTGGTAGGTTAAAATTTGCCATGGTAGGTGCATTTACAAAATGGAAGTCAGAAGGAAAAAAAAAAACAAATTGTAAATCAGAACACTTATAAAACTTTGTTGACCAACGTTAACTTCTTCATATCTCATTATCTCTACAGTAATATGTAGTGAGGAGAGGTAGTGATAGTGCCTACCTCACAGGACTCTTGTAAGGATAAAAGAACCCACATAAAATGCTTTGTCTAATGTCAGGCACATAGTATGTGTCCACCAAATATTATAATAATTATTCCCCATAACTCTATCATGGTGCCTTGCAAGTAGCAGGTCCTCAATAAACATTCAATTGTTAAATGACAATCAAGAATTTCAATGGGAAATTTAAGATATGTTAACACTGATGGTAGTCCCAGCTTAACATAGGCAAAATCATTACAGGGGATATAAACTGTTGACTTATAAATAATCCAGATGTTTTCACTTGCTCTGACTCCCATCTTATTCCTGCTTTAAATCAATCTCTCTCCCCCACTCATCTCTGCTCTCTCTACTTGTCTCCTGCATGTCTCTCCCATTTTTATTCACTCTAAAGTACCTTCTTCTCTCCTTCCTCTTTTTACCACTCTATTTCATAATGTAAAATAAATAATTTATGCCTCACTTTGTTCCAGAAAAGGTTTGCAGTGAATAATAGATAACTTGGTTTCATGTTTAGTGAATAAGGATTTTATACTTCTCCAAGGGAAGGAAATGAAGTTGCTTTTTACCACTTCTATCAGTGATTCCATGATCCTGTTTGATTGGTCCTTGGCAGAAAATGGGTTCTTTATATAGACCTTTGGGGAAAGATGAAATTAAGTTTCGAAGTGCAAAGTGGAAAACTAAATTGCCATGAATTCCAAATACTTTCCACCAAGGGAAGCAAAAAAATGTCCTTATCTTTAAAGGTTGATGTGGGCCACATTTCCAAATATATAATCTCTCACTGCTTCTCTGATCTGGATTAGAATAAATTCTATCTAAAATAATCTTCCGCCAAATGTCTTTTGCCAACTCTCTCCTGTGAGCTTCTCTTCCTCTCACCTCACTTCAGCTACCTTATCCCAATCCTAACATGGTGTTTCTTTAGATACAAGGTTGCTTCCAATAGCTAAGTATGTCTGAGGATCAGCCAATAGCTTCATTTTCTCACTAAAAAATAAAACCAAAGATTGAAACAACTAATTATTTGCAAAAACATGTTTGGAATAAAACACCAGTTGTTCAAATGTAAATCTATTGATCAAAAATAAAATTTTCCTTATTTATCAATTATTCATTAGCACATTTTTTAAATGCAGCAAAAAAATTTAAAGTATTGGCTTTTCTCTAAGATGATCATTTGCCCTAGAATATATAAATGCTGTCCATGATCATTTCTAGTTTAAAAATACACATAGGCTAAAACAAATAGCATGTCTATAAGTCAGTGGTTAAATGCAAGGCATTTTGTTTAGTGGAATATCTACTTCAGTGTTGGTCTACACAATGCCCTTACCCAAGAACATATGGCTGATGCAGTACATGACAAGAAGGGGCTTTGCCTAAGAAGTGAAAATAAGGTGGGTGAGTCAGAAATTTAAATTTCAACTAACCTAAAGGCAGCTATAAGATGAGGCAGTATATTGTATTTTATTCACCTCATGGTCTGTTCCAAAGGACACTGTCAAACACAATGATTCTTTTACCCACCAGCTGTCACCAACAAGTTAGCTATACTTTGTACTTTCCCTTTGTGCTTGAAAGCCAAAGCTAGAGCAGATGGCTGGATTAAGTGCCAGAGCAAAGGTAAAATTGGCTATTTCATCTGAACAGGTACTGCCAGATTTCATTAAGACAAAAGCCCCAGCAACAAATACCTACAAAATTTAGGGTCTGGGAAGTGCAATCTGAACTGCTTAATTTACCAACTAAAAACAAAAATGCTTTTTGGGGGAAAACTTTACCTAATTTGCTAAGAGATGAAGAAAGACATACATATTTCATCTGCAGTGAGAAGTGGTTTCCTGTGTCATTAACCCTATAATTTCCAGGCTCTGTAAAAAACAATTATATTCAATGTTCTTCTAAGCTAAGCTCATGGGTGAGTTCCAGAACATGAAATTTAATCTTCCAGAGCTGAAACTCTACCAAAGCAAAGATGTTTGAAAATATTTGAGTTTTTTAAAAACTGCAAATTAAAATGACAAGGGAACAGCTAAATGAACAACTAAATGAAAGACTTTCGAACTGAGGGATTAAAGCTAGAGTCAGGATTCAGGAGATGGGAATTCAGAACTGCATGACATGGCCAATCATTCATCAGCCACGTAGTGCAATTATAATACGTAACTGGAAGTGGAAGAGTTAGGATTAGAATGACACTGAAAAAATCCTTTCCACTGTTGCAAAGAAAGCTCAGTTTCCCAAAACACAACCTCCTTGACTTTCCATTCTGAAGCTAAAAGGTTTTGGAGTTCAAAGAGCCACCTCTTTTGCCTCTTCTGAGTGGCACAGGCATAGAGCAGTTTGTTGCCTCCATTCACTTATTTTTAAAAGCCCCAAAAGATAAAGAGAATAGAACGAGAAATCATTTCTATGACCATTCATAAATTGGCAATTTCCTCCACATTTTTACTACTAAGAGAGACGTAATCATATATGCAATAGATTTATTATTCAGTTCCCTCACTCAGGTAACTCACAATTAGTAAAATCATAGTAGTAACATTTGAATGTCGCAAAGCAGAAACCTCAGTAGCCTAATAGACTGTTCTAAGTAGTCAGGCTGTAAGACTAGGATATTCACAGTGAGATCAAGGTTTCCTCTGAGGCAGATTAATTAATGTGATTATATTTTCAAAGCCCAAGAGCACAACCATTAGTAAAAACATCTCTCAAGCTACATAATGCCCTTCACTATACAAATCACTATACTTTCAAATGGGATGAAAAACTGTGTATGTTTTCTAATTTCATGATTTCTAATCCTTTCCTTCCTGCACAGCAGCCAGAAGAAAAGTAGTCTCTGAATATGGCAAAGGCTTCGAAACATAAACAGTGAGAAACTTTATCTTCAGAAAGGCAGAGTTTCAAACCTAGGCCCACATTCACCCCTACCACTCATACATGTGAAATACATTTTTTAAAATACCTAATCTGTCGGAAAGTCAGTTCTCAGATCTTGGGCAGTGGAGATATTAATACTGCCTACTTCATGGAATTGTTGTGAGGATCAAATTTAAAATATGCGTAATGTTTACTACAGTATCTAGGAATGTGCTGTTCATTGCTATATGTAGCTATTTAAATCAAATTTAATTCAAATTGATAAATTTTAAATTCAGCTCTTCAGTCACACTAGCCATATTTCAAGTATTCAGTAGTCACACGTGGCCACATCAATTCAACCCCAGCACTTTGGGAGGCCAAGGGAGAGGAATCATTTGAGCCCAGGAGTTCAAGACCAGCCCAGGCAACACTGTAAGATCCCATCTCTACAAAAAATTTAAAAAGTTAGCCAGGCATCATAGTGTGTGTCTCAGTTGCAAAGGACGCTGAGGCAGGAGGATTGCTTTAGGCTGAGAGATCGAGGCTGCAGTGAGCCTCTGAGGTACAATGAGCCTCTGAGATGCAGAGGGTGTACCACTGCACTCCAGCCTGGGCAACAGAGCAAGACCCTGTCTCAACAACAACAAATGTTAATTTGGTGTGTCTGACATTTTTTTCCTCCTCCTCACCAATTCCTCTAAGTTACCAGGCTGCCCAGGTTTCTCCTTGTCTGGAAAGAAAGCAGTATTTAAAACATATCTGTGTTTACCATGTTTTTCATTCCCAGGAACATTGGAGTTCTAAAAGAACATGACATGGAAACAGCACTGTTGATCGCAAATGGGAGTTCTAATGATGAGGATTTCAGGCACGGTAGTCAGACACTGAAGAAGGTCTTTTGGACTAACTATATGTGTGAGGAGAGTAAAAAGGAGTCTCCACAGTACTCTTCAATCCATATGTAGAGATTCACTGTCTGCAGTGACGCTGACTTTAACACATTAACACTGAGATAATGAAAAAGAAAAGAACTTTTCCCTCTCTGGAATTCTTTTTATGCCAAACTTTTCCTGGTTGAAATATCTAAAAATAATTATAAATCATCAACATTTTTCCAAGAGATGCTTTAGACAAGTTAGTCTTGGGCCACTGAGAAAAGTTTTTTGCATTTGGTTTTTTGTTTCCATGGTTTCATTTCCTTTCTCCACCCAAATGCTAGAACTGGGGCTGTGAAGCTACCAGAGTGAGAATGCCAGGGGCCTATATAGTTGCAGAAACGTTGTATTATAAGAAGCAGAAAATTAATACAGCCTATAAGAAGGATTCTAGTCTCAAATGATATTTGGGGGTATCCGGTGAAATTATCCTGTAGATACTTGTAGATCTGGGCTTAGAATGTTTTGGGTAGATTGCTCTAAAATAGGACACCTGTGGAACTAAACTTCAAAGGTTACACATCTTTGCTTTCAAAACTGCAAGTAGAGAAGGCTGGCAGTGTGCCTTTTACAGATGAGAAGGAAGATCTAGTACTTCAGGAAAAAATCTGTTTATAGATGATGTACTTATAGGTGGTATGCAAAGCTTACTACCTAGAACATGAAATGAACATAACTGCGGGCTGTGCTTTTCAAGGTCAAACTGCCAACAAAGCAAGTCTGTTCTCATAGCCTTGGTAACAGTATTTGAATATGCATGATAATAAATTTGTTCATATGTTTTCCGTGAGTGAAATTAATTTCTTGCTAGTGACACTGCAGGTTATATAAATACATAATACTTTTCTTTCACCTCTTCACATATTATCAAACAATCCACATTTGACTGCATAACATTTTGAGACAGTCTACAATCATCAATCCTGGATATTACTTCACAGCTAAAGTACTTACACTAACAATATTCTGATTGTGATTTTATCTTTATGTTTTTAATCATATCAACAAGGGAAATTATGGGTTTCCTGAAACCATAATGCAATGATAAAAACCCAGCACAATATGGAAGAGTTTTTTATTCTGCTGAAAACATATTTACTAGCAGTCTAAACACAAAAATGTAAGCTGCTGTCTTTTGGAAAACATAAATAACACAGGGTCACAATTTTGTAAGATAAAAGTTTCAAGTTATTTTAATCAATTGCCATATTTTTTCTTATCAAAAAATGACCCATATGCCTTTTTTTTAAAAAAAAAAAAAAAAAAAGAAGAAGATATTGGGTATGACTTATGTGCTATAGAAGTATTAGCCATTATTACTGTACTATTATTCCTTCCACCAGATAGAAATTTCTTATTTTGTACTACTGTTTGATGTTATAAAATTCTATTAATATTATTTTGGGAAGACACTCTTTAGTGAAGACACATCAGAAAGGCAAAGTGGTTAAAAAAAAAAAAAAAAAAAGCTTAGCTTACCCAACTTTTAAAATTCATAAAGATCATAAAACTTCTATACAGAGCTGTATTAGTCTGTTCTCAAGCTGCTAATAAAGACATACCTGAGATTGGGTAATTTATAAAGAAAAAGAGGTTTAACGGACTCACAGTTGCACATGGCTGGAGAGGCCTCAAAATCACGGTGGAAGGTGAAGGAGGAGCAAAGGCACATTTACATGGCAGCAGGCAAGATAGTGTGTGCAGGGGAACTGCTCTTTTATAAAACCATCAGATCTCATGAGACTTTTTCACTATCAGGAGAAAAGCCCACCCCCATGATTCAATTACCTCCCCCGCGGTCCCTCCCACGACACGTGTAGGAGCTACAATTCAAGATGAGATTTGGGTGGGGACACAGCAAAACCGTATCAAGGGCAAAGTAGCTAATTATCCAGCCCACACTTTCTAATGATAACAATGATAATAATAATGTCATTATAAAAGTTCACAGTACCTTTCCTGGCTAAAATTCTTTAAAGTAACAGAAACCACTCCGACTTAACCTAAACCCAAAAGAAGAATTTATTATAAGAATATAGTTATGTAATGTGAATCAAAAGAGACTGGAACCAGAAATAGATAGCTGTCCTCTCTCCTTATCACTCATCTGCTTTATGTTTCTCTTGAATGATGGACCTTACTCTGCTTCTCCGTCTATATACCAAATAAACCTACCTCTCAGCTCCAGAATTATAAATAATAGTTTTAGCTGTGATTTGGTCTCAGCGGCTGACCAAGAGAATCTAATTGTCCTAGATTGAAAAAAGGTGTGCACTTGTAGGCTAAAAACTTGAGCCGAGGCTTTTTAGGAGTTCACTGTGTAACATAAACATGACTGCCTGTGAGCCCACCCCCATTAGACGGGCTGGGTGAGGGATGGCATGCTCTCACAAGGGAAATGGTCACCAAATTGGACAGAAATCCCAAAAGTATCAATTACCATGCTTCTTTTCAAAATGATTTCATGCAATAATCTTTTTTCATGAGAGGATTCAGTTCCTATACTATGCCTACTTGGTATCTACTGGTGTCAAGTGTTTGGGGTTTGTTTTAGAGAGGAGGTCTCTCTCTGGCGCCCAATCCAGGCTGCAGTACAGTGGCACAATCGTAGCTAACTGGAGCCTTAGATTCCTGGGCTCAAGCAATCCTCCCACCTCAGCCTCCCTAGTAGCTGGGACTACAGCCACAAGCCACTATACCTGGATTTTTTTTTTTTTTTTTTTTTAGATGGAGTCTGGCTATGTTGCCCAAGCTAGCCTGGAATTCCTGGCCTTGAGCCATCCCCCATCCTCCTATCTCAGCTTCCCAAGGCGCTGGGATTACAGACATGAGCCACTGTGCCTGGCTGTGATAGTTCTTATTAAAAGGCTAAGATGTTTCAAATGCCAACAAATACGTAAGTAATTTCTGCTGACTTTCGTCCTTTCATCACTGGCAATAAAGTACATCCCAGAATATTAAGCTTAGATAATGCTAGTGAAACTTTCATAAAAGAATGCCTTCTGAATACAAAGCCATGCAGAACTTCTTAAAAACCCTAACCAAAAAAGCATAAAAACACCCCAACTAAAGACCACTTTTGTTAATAAATGTAAAGCTCAAATAGTCATACCTCATAATTTAGCCAAGGATAACTGAACTTTTGAAATGTCAGAGTTTTACCATATTGCATTGTTTTCTTTTTTTTTTTATTACTGATCAGATTAGTTTCTCTTCTGCCAGTGAAAAATCCGAAAGAAATCTGAATAATCAACGCAATATTCAGTTCCAAAACCTATTTACGGAAATCTATTAGGGCAATTCATTAATGTCCAGAAATACATTTTTCCCACCATCTATCATTTTCAGAACAAATTCTGAAGATCAAGGTTTCTGGTCAATGAAAAGCAGGTGTCTAGAGAAAATAAGACAGATTTCTAGACCCCGCAAAGTTGAAAGACCGACTGCTTGGCATTCTGAAGATTGGTTATATCAGCCTGCAAACATCCTCTCATTACTTTAATCTCATACTCTATAAAATACTTTTGGATCCTTTGCCAGCAAGATAAAAACAAATTAAACAAAAGGGCCAGTATGCACAAAATATCTTATTCTGGAAGCACCACTGCTGACAGCTTCCGAAAAAATAAAATAAAGTGGAACTTTCAAAAAAACTTTCCAAATAGCAGACAGTATTACCAAGAAAGAGTCAAAAACTAAAAACGGCATAACAGTCAGCAAACACAGGAGTGTGGCTCTCCTCATGGCTCTTACAATTCTTTTCTCACAACATTCTTACAGTTTCTATCACGTTCTGTAAGTATACAGTTATTTGTCCGTTACATTGCAAGCCGAAACTCAGAGTAAGCTTGACCTGTGTGATTTCTAATCAGTAGAAATCACACACACAGAGAGACACACATACACACACATTCTCTCTCTCTTTCTCTTTTGGCCCTAAACCAAAATACTAGGATATAAATGTACCAAAATCACTTAAGTTAAAACAAAATGTTTCTCTATCTATCTCCCCACCCTCCACCAATATACATGTAATTTTTACGAGTTCAATAAGATGGTTTTTTTTGCCTGTGCTTACATTACATAGTTGCAGGGAACATAAGAAATGGCTTATAAAGTAGGAGAACTAATGTAACCAATGCTATGGGAAACAGGGTAAAGAAGGATATAGAGAAGGGACTACTTGAGCTGAGCAGACAGACAGTCCTGGGTAAAGGCACTGAAGATACAAGAACAATGTGGACAAAGGCCCATAGGCCAAGTAGAATGGCTTATTGAAGGAACATCAACAGAACAAGGGGTTCCAACAGAGAACAGCAGCAACAGAGACCAAGGAAATAGGTAAAGTCTGGGTCCTCAAAGGCTTATAATGCAGCACATAGAAGGTAAACTAAGAGAAAATGGAGCAAACAAGACTCTAAGCAGCAAAATATAATAACTGGACAAGCATCTTCAAAGGTCATTGTAGCAGTGGCAGTAGGGTGATTTGGGGGTATGAAGAATGACAGACTTAAAGAAAGTAACTTCCAAAGTCCAAGCAAGAAATGAGAGAGCCTAGGACTAAGTGAGAAGAGACAAAAATGAAAACATGATGAAGGCAGAATCAACAAGACTTACCCACCACGTCCTTAGCTATATGAGTCTAGCGAAGAGAAGGAATACAGAGTAACTGGTGTGTTGCTTTAGTGGCTCTGTAGCTCACAAATTATTTTCCCAGTTAACTTTAAAGAAGAAAAAGCAAGATTGGCAGAAGAAGTCAATTCAGATTATTTTGAGTTTAAGCAGCCTGTAGGACAGAAAACAGAAATGCCAAATCATTAGCTGAATATGCATAACTGGATTTGAGGAGAAATGTCTGATCTGAGTTGGAGACTGGTGACCTAATCCTTTATATTTGAAGCCGTGGGAGTGGATGTTATTAATGAGAAAGACCAGGGAAGGGCAACCAAAAAAAAGTCAAGGGCAGAACCCAGAATCACACCCACTTTTCAGAAACAGACAGGAGAACAACAAGAGGATACTAACAAAGAAAGGTCTGCAAGATGGAAGCAAGTTTAGGCCAGTGGGACTTCAGAAACTGCAAGGTCAGAAGGATTTGTGAACCCAAAATTATCTGAGACAGGTCTCAATTTAGAAAGAGTATTTTCCCAAGCTTAGGAATGCGTCCCTGACATAGCCTCAGGTAGTCCTGATGACATGTGCCCAAAGTAGTCGGGATACAACTTACTCTCACACATTTTAGGGAGGCATAACACATCAATCAATACACGTAAGATCCGTTGGATCTGGAAAGGCAGACAACTAGAAGTGTGTGAGAAGTGGCTTCCAGGTCGTAGGTAGATTTAAAGATTTTCTGATTGGCAATTGGTTATTATCTAAAGACCTAGAAACAATAGAAACAAATGTCTGGGTTGCAATAAGAGGTTGTGGATACCAAATATGATCGTGGAGATGAAGCCTCTAAGTGGCAAATTTCAGAGAGAATAGATTGTAAATGTTTCTTACCAGACTTAAGGTCTGTGTTGATGTTGATGCTGGCTGGCTTTTCCTGAATTCCAAAAGGAAGAAGGGCATAATGAGGCATGTTGGACCCCCGTTCCCATCATGGCCTGAACCAGTTTCTCAGGTTAACCTTGGCAGAGAGGAGGGGTCCATTCAGATGATTTGGAGGATTGGAATTTTATTTTTGGTTTACAGTTTCAAGGAGAAGCAGGACAATCATGTCAGAGAGCTTCAGTGAGGCTGAAAATGCTCCACCAGATTCAGCAGTCTTTAAGCTATCAGAATCCTTTGGCAGGGTAGGGGCTTGGAGGGGTGAGGGTAGAGGGATGGAGAGGAGAGAAAAGGACAGGCAAAGGGGCACAGATATCTCCATCAGGGAGTGAGCATGCCCCACACAAATTCCTTAAGGCAACCTGTGAGGCTATCGCCTTGGCACAAACCCTATCACATGTCAGTCAACTTCCCGGCAAGTCGCAGATCTTTAGAAACCTTGGTGTGTATTTCCCTGCTCGGCTTAGGACGCACCCCTGCCTCCACTCCACAAACGTCCATTGAGTCCTCAAAAACCCGGACAAATGACCTCACCTCCAAAGCCCCCTCTCTGATGCTCCCAGGAAAAACGAAAGCACCTCAGTTTGTTTTGTCCGTACCTTACACGGCTTTGTAATTATCTGTGGTGCCTCTGGCTCAAATCAAAGCGGGAGCCAGACCCAAAAAGTCAAGGAAGGGAAGCGCCTTCACAGGCCTCGCGTGAGGAGAAAAGAACTACAATTCCCATGAGGCGGTGGGGCCAAGGGACCACAAGTCCCAGCATCCACTGCGCGGCCCAGGCCTGTCAGGGTAGTAGGCGCTGCGTGAGGCGGGTAAATGTTCGCGGAAGCGGCGAAGACGACAGGGCCTTGTGGGATGGCGGAGTTTAAGGAGAAGCCTGAGGCCCCGACTGAGCAGCTGGATGTCGCGTGCGGCCAGGAAAACTTGCCGGTGGGCGCGTGGCCCCCGGGGGCCGCGCCGGCGCCCTTCCAGGTAGGGGCGGGGCCAGGCGGCGCGGGAGGCAGACGCGCGGCTCCCCCACGTGGTCTCCTTCTCAAGCAGCCTCGCCGGGACGGCCTCCCAATCGCGACCTTTTGTCTTCTCTCATAGCACACCAGTGGTGCGCGGGAATAGGTGTGCACGCCCCGGCCTGGGCCTTTTTCTGTTAACCCACGGCGTCACCTTAGCAAGGGTGCTGTCCTTTTCAGTCCATTCCCTGAAGCGCAGAACCAGAGGCCTTATGAGAACCCGGCTTTTTGTCCCAGTCCTGTCCTCAGAACTCAAGGAGGCATCAAGGGGGGAGTCATTTACCTCTCCGGTCTCAGGTGTCTCTCACAGGTAGGATAAGCCGTGGGGCCTGTTAGTGGATAGCACCCGGTGTCGTGCATAAAAACAGCCCCGCGAGTCAGCCTTAGCTGTGGTCTCCCTCATGCTGTGGGCTCTTGGGCAAGTATAAATTAGCTTTGGCTAAGCCTTAGAGTCTTCCAGTTCTAACAGTACCTCTCTTCCGGATTGCTTTGAAAATTGCAAGGAAAATACACTTTCTAGTTTGCTCTAAGAACTCAGTAAATGTTCGCTGCTATTAACTTCTCAAAGCCCTTTCTACTCTTTTTTTTTTTTTTTTTTTGGAAACTGAATTTCGCTCTTGTTGTCCAGGCTGGAGTGCAATGGCATTATCTCTTATCTCGGCTCACCGCAACCTCCACCTCCTCAAGCAATTCTCCTGCCTCAGCCTCCCGAGTAGCTGGGATTACAGGCATGTGCCACCACACCCGGCTAATTTTTTTCTTTTTAGTAGAGACAGGGTTTCTCCATGTTGGTCAGGCCGGTCTCAAACTCCCAACCTCAGGTGATCCTCATGGTTCAGAGCTTAGCCATCTTAGCTACTTCCCAGAGCCTGAGTTTATTCATCTGCAAAATGAAAATAATAATTTAAAAATACATAGCCATCCATTATCAACAATGAACCCTATCTGCCCTTTCTTTTTCCTAGGAATCTTGTGAGGATCAGTTAAGATAATAGATTCAATAGCAGCTTTCAAAGATGTCAAGGAAAAGAATCAAACTCTGTAAAATATTTGAAGAGATTTATTCTGAGCCAAATACGAGTGACCATGACCTGTGACACAGCCCTCAGGAGATGCTGAGAACATGTGTCCCGGGTGATTAGGGCACAGCCTGGTTTTATACTCGTTTGGGAGAGAGGAGACGTCAATCAAATACATTTAACATGTACATTGGTTTGGTTCAGAAAGGCAGGGCAACTCAAAGTGGTAGAGGGGCTTCCAGACTGTAAGTAGATTTAAAATTTTTCTGGTTAACAATTGGTAGAGTTTATCTGAAGACCTGGGATCAATAGAAATGTTTAGGTTAAGATAAAGGGGTTTCTTTTGAGACAGAGCTCGACTCCATCACCCAGGCTAGAGTGGGTGGTGCGATCAGCTCACTGCAACCTCCGCCTCCCAGGTTCAAGCGATTCTCCCGCCTCAGCCTCCCAAGTAGCTGGGATTACAGGCACCCACAGCCACGCCCAGCTAATTTTTGTATTTTTAGTAGAAACAGGGTTTTACCATGTTGCCCAGGCTGGTCTCAAACTCCTGACCTCAAGTGATCCGCCCACCTCGGCCTCCCAAAGTGCTGGGATTACAGAAGTGAGCCACCACACCAGGCCAAGTAGAGACCAAGTTTTATTGTGCGGAGGAAACTCTCAGCCGACTTCAGAGGGAGCAGTTTGGAAAATGTTTCTTACCGAACTTAAAAAGGTGCCTCGCTCTTAGTTGATTATCTCCTGGTTGTAGAAAGAAAGAAAAAGAGGGGGAAAGGGGATTCTCTATAGAATGTGGATTTTTCCCACAAGAGACAACCCTCCAGGGCAATGTCAAGATATAGCAAGGAAATATATTTGGGGTTCAAATATTTTGATTTCTTCCCTTATTTGTTATGTGATGTTATGCCAGAGTCAGGTTAGAAAGCAGACCATGCTATATAGGGTTAAAATTAAAACTCTTCTGATGAGATTTTATGGTTTGTGAGGCATGACTCCTCAGGTGCCTTAGGTAGGAATTTGGGCAAGATAAAAAAAATCAGAGTTTAGTCCTCAAAAGAGTAGAATAAGATTAATGTCAGAAATTATTATTGTTCCCCAGACTACCTTTGGCAATTTATGTTAATAATACAGTTGGCTGGCTCAATATTAAACAGTGGTCCCTGAAAACTTACTCAGCACTAAGCATTGCTGAGTTCCTGGTCAAAAACACTGATTAAAAAAACCACTGTTCTAGTCCATTCTTAATTCAACAAATTGAGAGCTTTAGCTTGCAAGGTGGTGGGTTGGGCTGCAAAGAATACAATAAACAGAAAAACACATTCTACCCTCAATGTTTACAACTGTTATGATTAGCTTCAATATTCCTGCTGTGCCTGTGTATGTGTATAAATATGTGTGTGTGTGTGTGTGTGTTTGAGGCTATTCTATTTACAATCTTGGGTCATATTTTTCTTTGCCATATCCAAGAACAATCTGTAAAACTGCCCGACATATTTTTTAATTAACTCACTTTAAGCATTATTT
Source organism: Mandrillus leucophaeus (assembly GCF_000951045.1). Taxonomy (NCBI): domain Eukaryota; kingdom Metazoa; phylum Chordata; class Mammalia; order Primates; family Cercopithecidae; genus Mandrillus; species Mandrillus leucophaeus. The sequence goes on along the minus strand of NW_012107886.1, from coordinate 1,530,714 downwards.
AAAAATAAGTAATATAAGTATCTCCCTTAGAATCACTGTAATCATTAATGTCCATAAAATCTTGAGGTTTTATATTTCGCAGAGTATATTAAACACATCTATTTTTAAAAGGGGAGAAAGGAGTGACAAGAGGAAGCTTTATGATTGATTGTTATGTCTACAGTTGGTAGGCATAAATGAAAACTGGGAGATTAAAACCCAGTCCCACAGTGTTCTATCTCTGTACGTGCACAGTTCTCAATAGAGTTAGAGTTACAAAAATAAGACAGGATCCCCTCCTAAGAGACCTTATTGTCTTTCTTACCAAGAAGATCAAACATGCTTAAAACATTTAAGTGACAAGCCTAAAAGTGCATTCAACTCGTTTTCTTCCATATATTCATGGAACACAAAACCACTCTTATAAAAGGTCAAAACAGCTTGCTTGCTCCAAACCCTGCCTTCACAGGCGTATGCACACATAAGAATTAAGGCATGAAAAACTTTCAAGATAAAAATAACTTTGTGTCTGTTTTGCCTTTGGCTACTGTGTGAAAAGGCAAAAAGAAATTCAAATGTTCATATTGGAAACAAGCATATCATAATGTCATCAGTGTTGAAAGCCAAGTAGAGAATAAACTAATTGATTTTCTTGAGCTAACAGTTGGATCTAACCATTTTTCAGGTCTCTGAAACCAGCTTCAAACATTATTTTTAAGATCTCAGCAGGCCTTGACAAGAATTATCTGGCTCACAGTCTTCTAATAGCTGCTTGGAGGAAAAACAAACTTATGAGGCTAGAGGCCAAGTACAAAGATTCTTGTAGCTGGGGTTTCAACACAACCAAAAAAGGAATGAAGATTTTCACAGCACTTCTTTATAATTCAGAGGCCCAGGTTTTAGGCCTAGAATATTATAGTGTCATACTTCAGTTTCTGGGTCTTCAGTACAGAATGTGATTCAGAAAAGTCAAACTTCTCGTTAATAAGTATCAAGAAAAAAAAAAAGTATCAAGAGCTGCAATCTGGCAATCGAAAAATGCTTCTTGAGCACCTGCTGTGTGCCTCGTCCTATGGATAGGAACCCCACCCCCATCAGCATGCCACACTCCAAACCTCATAACCATGCTTTTCCCTGAGACACATATCTGTTAGAAAGGTAAGACCTACACATTTAACACAATTAAAGAGCCCTACAGTCTGTGTCATTTAGACCCTGAAGTTCATGCTATTAACTAAGTATATTTCAGAGAAGAAAGAAATTATTGCAGACAGGAATAGCCAAGACAAGAGTGTATTTTCTCTTAAGTTTTCTGTCAGAAAACTTGAAATCTTCACCCAGTGCTTGTTTCCAATATGTCATTTTGCCCTGATCATTTTGCATTTATTCCCAGCTCTTGCATGAGTAATTCTGTGCTTTGATACATACGAAGAAAAAGTAAAACGTGCCGGGCGCGGTGGCTCAAGCCTGTAATCCCAGCACTTTGGGAGGCCGAGACGGGCGGATCACGAGGTCAGGAGATCGAGACCATCCTGGCTAACACAGTGAAACCCCGTCTCTACTAAAAAAAATACAAAATGCTAGCCGGGCAAGGTGGTGGACGCCTGTAGTCCCAGCTACTTGGGAGGCTGAGGCAGGAGAATGGCGTAAACCCGGGAGGCGGAGCTTGCAGTGAGCTGAGATCCGGCCACTGCACTCCAGCCTGGGTGACAGCGAGACTACGTCTCAACAACAACAACAACAACAACAACAAAAAAAACAATGCAGGAAATTTTTAAAATCCCAGCCAGGCATGGTGGCTCCCTCCCATAATTCCAACCCTTTTGGAGGCCAAGGCGGGAGAATCACTTGAAGTCAGGAGTTTAAGACCACCCTGGGCAACAAAGTGAGACCCCATCTCTACAAAAGCATTGTATTTTAAATTAACCAGACATGGTGGTGCATGCCTGTAGTCCCACCTACTTGGGAGGCTGACCTTGAGCCCAGCAGTTGGAGGCTGCAGTGAGCTATGATTATGCCACTGCACTCCAGCCTGGGCAGCAGTATCTTCAAAAAAAAAAAAAAAATCCCATTCTCCATGTCCTTTATACTTTTCTGACTGTTTCTAAATCCCTGTATGTGCATATTGCAGACAGTAAGGTAATACTTGATAAATGAAAGAAGTCTGGTCTGGGTCAGCTCTTAGCTTTTCCCCACTCAAATGGAGAAGTAATGGAGGAAAGGTATACAGTCCGATGACTTCCTAGACACAGTTTTGGTTTGAATATGTTTGAACCTGGAATGTTTAACTCCAGAACTTATTTTCTTCACTACCCTACTATAGACTACCTGCAAAATTTTTATCGAACACATATGTGCTAATCCCTAGAGTAAGCTTTTTAGGCCAGTTCTGTCAGTTTTTCTTTCACAGAAACCTGTGAAATAAATAAGATATTTAGTAATGTTAAGTAATTTGCCAGAAACATATGTTGTTTTAAGTATCACATCTAAAAGTAATATCTAGAAGAACTGAAAGAAGCCAATATTTTTATAAAGTGTCTGACATGGAGTCCAGCATTATTTCATTAAAATTTCATGATAGCACCCCAAATGTGGGTATTATCCTTGTCTTATAGCAACTAATCTGAAGCTTAACAAGTCACTTGTCCAGAATCACAGTGCCAATAAGAGCTTGGCTGTAGTTTGTGTCTCCTTTAGAGCATTCCATGTTCTACACTAGGAAGCTCTCCGCTGCTTCCTCACAGTTCAAGACCATAGTCACAGAGTTTTCCTGCGTGGTCTCCTGCATACTTTGCTCTAGTCTAACCTCCTAATTGAAGACATCTTTGTTCATTGACCATTTACACCTTTGACTTGTCTATGAAAAGAGTCAAACTCTGCAAACTATTTGAATAGATTTATTCTGAGCCAAATATGAGTGACCATGGACCATGACACAGCCCTCAGGAGATCCTGAGAACATGCACCCAAGGTGGTTGGGATATGGCTTAGTTTTATACATTTTAGGGAGACATGAGACAACAGTCAAATACATGTAAGATGTACATTGGTTCTGTCCAGAAAGACAGCACAGCTGGAAGCGGAAGCTTCCAGTTTCTGATTAACAGTTTGCTTGAAGGAATTGTTATTATCTAAAAACTTAGGAATGTCTTGGGGAAGATAAAGGGTTGTGGAGACCAAGGTTTATTATCATGCAGGTGAAGCCTCCAGGTAGCAGGCTTCAGAGAGAATAGATTGTAAATGTTTTTTATCAGACTTAAAGAGTCTGTTCTATCAGTAATTCCAAAAGGGAAGAGGGTATAATGAGGCATGTCTGACCCCCGCCCCCTTCCCATCATGACCTGAACCAGTTTTTCAGGTTAGCTTTGGAATGCTCTTGCTGAGAGGAGGGGTCTGTTCAGATGATCAGGAGACTTAGAATTTTATTTTTGGTTAACAGAGTACATTTTCTAACCATTTCCTGAAACCATCCTCAGCTTCTACCCAGGGTGTATCAGTCAGGACTCATTTGTTTGCAAGAAACATAAACAATACAAACTGGCTCCAACAAAAAAGGGAAGGAATTGCCTCAAATCAGAAAAGTCCAAAAGTGGTAACTATAGGCATGTCTGGACCCAATAATTCTAAAAGTATTGTCAGATACTTCTTCCCACCACCCTCCCCCTTCACACCCCTGCTCCCCATTTCTGTGGTAGGCTACCCACTCAGTAGGCCTCATCTATGTGGCAGAACTTGGAAATGCCAGGCAAACACTACAGTTGAACAATTCTAGTGGAAAGAGAATGCCTCTTCCCTAATTGTTTCAGCAGAAGTCTGGCTTAGGTCATATCAGCTGACTCCCAGTTTGTAACTTACTTTACATTAGCTTTCAGATACAGTTATATTCCAGAAACAACTATTATTTAACTATGGGGAAACAGTCTCAGAAATGCATCATTAGACAATTTCATCATTATGCAAATGTTATAGAGTGCACAGTACTTACACAAACCTAGATGGTATAGCCTACTACACACTTAGGCTGTATGATAATACCCTATCACTCCTAGGCTACAAACCTGCACAGAATGTTACTACACTGAGTACTGTAGATACTTGTAATGCAGTGGTGTTTGTGTATCTAAACATAGAAAACATACAGTAAAAATACTGTATTCTAATCTTACAGGACTACCATTGTATATAGATATATGTAGTCTGACTGAAAAGTCATTACGCAGCACATGACTACTCAAAGTTTAACCATATGGCATGTAAATATTTGAATAGAATGTTAGGACAATGACCTAACATTATTTCTGAAAATAATAAATAGCTTTTCAATATGTAAATACCTTTAAAGATGGGTAATTACATAATCAGATATTAAATTAGACTAAGGTTTTCAAAAGATTATTCTTGAGTATAGTCATTTTTTAAGTCATTATCATCTGAAATGATATTTTATTGACCTTTTATGGAGGAGAAAATGGAAACATGAAGATAAAATGACTCAAAGCAATTATTGGTATCAGGATCAGTGATTATATCCATCAAGGGGAAAAAATTTGTTTAAACAGGAATTTTCCCAGAAGTCTCTGTTACCTTTTGGAAGGTATCTGCAGTTCATTTGGAATTAGCTACCATCTATAAGTCCCTAGAGGATTATAGATTGTGCAGCAAGTTTAATTGCAGAATTTTAAAAAATATATCATGAGATTCTACAAAATCTTTTTAAATTTGTAAGTAAAAATAACTAAATAAAACTGTTTTTCACCTGCTTTCCTGATTAGAAAACTGCAGTAAGTCAGACTTGATTTTAAAAGAAGTTATCCATGTCAAAAAAAAAACTTTAGCGTTTAGTGATTTATATATACCTTAAAACTATGTGCGCCTTTAATGACAAATCAAGTTTAACATGAAAAGTTTAACAGAGATCTTCATTTTACAAGTACTTTTTAAAATGTCTGAGTAACCATTTACATTTCAACACTGAACCTTTAAAAAGCTGAAGGTAGATTCTATATAAAACAGCAGTCATTGAGTTTGACTGATAGAGCATCATTTTCTAACCCATCCTTTATCCATTTAGGATATTCCTGCTAAGCTAAAGCTGTAAGAAACAACACAAACAAAAGCTATTTCCTCTCTCCACCCCCAAATGACTTTTTAAGCAGAATGTTGGCCTTCCCCCACAATTCCTCCCACTGGTTGTCCTCCTCATCTTTCACAAGAGGATGTCAATCCTCCCCAGCTCAGAGTTTTTTTTAGCATAGGGTTTTGCACTTAACTACATAGCTCCACCTGAGGCCTCCACAAGGAGTATAACTACCTGCTGTTCAATACCTTTCTAAAGCTTGGACTGGAGACAAAATATTAATGGAGGATTGACTGGAAGACATGGTGCAAACGTTCCTCCAGGTGCTTTAAAATCTATCCCCAATGAAAGGCCATGCAACTCCTTCCTTGCAGAACTGCTCTTACCCAACTCTGCTGTTGTGGGATCCCAGCAGCCTTTATTGAGGACCAGAATTTTAAAAGCCCATGAAACTGCTTCCTGGAAAAGAATGGTTTAGAAGAACACATTGGTGGAATTCCTTCCTGGTATCAATACTGAAAAAAGTCAGTGCCGCTTCTGAACAATGAGATTATTCCTTACAGGCAGGGCAAACTGCGTATCTAATCATATATCCTTCTCTGAATTGGCAGCTCTCAGGCAGAGCCAAATGTCCAGTCTACTTCTACCACACACTGTGTGTCTAAGCTCACTGGACCTGTTTGCTCTATTTCCCTTTCACCTTACTGTCCTTACTTGTTCATTTATCTTACCTGTTTGTGAGTCTCATTAAATCCTTTTTGGAATAAAGCAGGTATAAAATGAATTCGGTTTTATGTAAGCAAGAATTACTGTATACATAAAAAAAATCTGGGTTCATGAGAGATACTTTAATATGAAATCACAGTTTGAAAATATGCTTCACGATGCTAATGAGGATCTAACCAGAGATCAGGCTTCACATAGAGTTTAGATTGAGGATTGTCTTCTTTTTATATAACATTTTATAAATGTAATGTTTTTATATTTTATATATTTTATATAAATGTAATTTTTTATGTTCCTTTCCCATTTAATTAGAACAGAATTTCTTTACAAGTGTACATCTATAATAAATTTAAATATCTAGTAATATCTATTTAAGAAATAGCATTTTTGGAATTCTGTGTGCAATTGACTTGTCATTTATGACTTTCTCATCCCCAACTAGTATCTGAGGTAACTCACAATTAAAATACATATATGCATGTATATAAGGTAAAGGTAAAAGAGATCAAAAGCTAAGGATAAAATGCTTAACTGTACTCAGACACTAAATTCAGCACTGAGTTTTCTGACATCCAAAGCTAAGAGTGAAACAAAATAAGTTACAAAACTTTCCGTTTCTGATCAGAGAAAAAAATACTGTTTTTCTTATTGTCCTTATACATACATAATACATATATAAATACATGTATATGTCATTATGCATACCTATATATAACATACTATTATATACATTAAGTATTATAATGCCCAACTCATCCTTATACATAACCTAAAATAAAACCACAAATTCTAAAAATTAATCTTAGCTGGGCATGGTTGTTCCCACTTGTAGCTGTAGCAAGTAAGGAACCTGAGGCAGGAGAATCACTTGAGCCCAGGTTACAGTGAACTGTGATCACACCACTGCACTCCAGCCTGTGCAACAGAGCAAGACCCTGTCTCAAAAAAAAAAAAAAAAAAAAAAATTCTTGTTTTATTGAAGAAAGATCTTTTTGGACAATATCTTAGTACACTGTGTTTTGTCAGTTTTGAACTGTTTTTATATATGTTAGAATTAGAATGGGTCCCAGTCAAAAACTACTTGGAATATGTAGGAAATATATGACATGCCATGCTCACTTACAGTGTGTATATTTTTTACAGTACACTCCTGATCATGTAGTTGGACCTGGAGCAGACATTGATCCCACTCAAATAACCTTTCCCGGATGCATTTGTGTCAAAACTCCCTGCCTCCCTGGCACTTGCTCCTGTCTCCGCCATGGAGAGAACTATGATGATAACTCATGCCTTAGAGATATAGGATCTGGAGGAAAGTATGCAGAGCCTGTTTTTGAATGCAATGTCTTGTGCCGATGCAGTGACCACTGCAGAAACAGAGTGGTCCAGAAAGGTCTGCAGTTCCACTTTCAAGTGTTCAAGACGCATAAAAAAGGCTGGGGACTTCGTACCTTGGAATTTATACCAAAAGGAAGGTTTGTCTGTGAATATGCTGGTGAGGTTTTAGGATTCTCTGAAGTTCAGAGAAGAATTCACTTACAAACAAAATCTGACTCTAACTACATTATAGCCATCAGGGAACATGTTTATACTGGGCAGGTAATGGAAACATTTGTTGACCCTACTTATATAGGAAATATTGGAAGATTCCTTAATCATTCTTGTGAGCCAAACCTTTTGATGATTCCTGTCCGAATTGACTCAATGGTACCTAAGTTGGCACTTTTTGCAGCCAAAGATATTGTGCCAGAAGAAGAACTCTCTTATGATTATTCAGGAAGATATCTTAATCTAACAGGCAGTGAAGACAAAGAAAGGCTAGATAATGGGAAACTAAGAAAACCTTGTTACTGTGGTGCCAAATCATGTACTGCTTTCCTGCCTTTTGACGGTTCTCTGTACTGCCCCTTAGAAAAGTCGAGCATCAGTTGTGGAAATGAGAAGGAACCCAGCATGTGTGGCTCAGCCCCTTCTGTGTTCCCCTCCTGCAAGCGATTGACCCTTGAGGTGAGTCTGTTCAGTGATAAGCAGCTTGCGCCTCCCTCTAGTGGAAGACAGTGGTTGGCTAGCTTTGCCTCTGCCTAGTTATGTAAGTTGAACTCAGGAATGTGGCAGAGACTACAAGTTGTCCATCAGTATCTTTTCTCCCTTTCTGTAATAGAATTCTCCATTTAACATGAGTACATGACTACCCAGAATTTCACTTTCCTAGTTAGATTTGTCTTAGTAACTGTTTTAGTTAATGGGATATAAGCAAAAATGACAAGTCCTTAAATGGAGATATCCTGCCCTTCACCTCCTCTTTCTTCCTTCTGGCTGGAATGTATACATGATGACTGGAACTGGAGCAGTCATCCTAGACCCCAGGATGACCCTGGGAAAGGAAGCCATTGCATAGAAAAATCAACAAGATTAAAAGGAGTCTAGGTGTCTGGTACTGTAGAACATCCTGCCAGTCATGGTCTGACACCATTGTACTTTGAGGTGAGAAATGGTGTCTCCCTTGTTTAAGCCACTGTTATTGTAAGTTTTCTAGCACTAACATCGAACCTAATAATAATCCAAGAAACCCTTGTGGCTGCATACCTAAACCCTGCTTTCCAACCAATTTTAACAGTAATAAAGCTGACATTTTGATTTCTGTCTGACTCCTGTATCCTACTTAATTGTTTCTAAGCATGAATCAAGGAAAAACGCATTATTAACCATCACCTGCTAAAACCCTAATAAGTACCACCAGTAGTGAAAAATATAACCATGAAAATGACTTACATGTTGTAACCAAAAGTCAGAAAAGGAAACACATTGTAAATGTTTCATTATATACTTGGCTGTACTCCAAATCTTGTGAAGTTATGCTTCAAAACTTCAAACAGCCTCACTTCTTGTATAAATAACAGAAAAATAACGCTGTCCACACCACAGAAGGAGATGGGAGTTTTATAATCCCATTTAAACTTCTAGAGCATCAAACATCTCTAACTACCTTCCTTAAAGCAGGGATGTTGCCAAAAAAATTACTATGTAAGTTTATCAGACATTTTGAAAGCTAAAATAATTGCTAGAGCCCCTATGATATTAAGTAATTTAATTTCTTCTCTAATACATTTAAACCCTACCACTAGGAGGCCTTGCAGTTTCAACATTATAGGAATCCGTGTTATATATAACACTATTCCTCTGTAATATAAGTACATTGTACACTTTAAATGAGTGAAATGTATAGCATGTGAATTATATCTCAATAAAGCTGGCTTGTTTTTAAGTATCTTAGGGTTTACATGTTCATATAACGTTATATGGAATGGTTCTCTGTGAACAAATGGTCCTAGAATACACATAAAATGCCCCAAATTACAAATACATAGTATCAAAAATTTTCCTCCAAATTAATCATTTCTCCATGCCAACTTTCCTCTGTTAGTTCAATGTCTCTGAAGCAGTCCTGCTTTTTATAAGGCAGTTTGTATCCCTCACTCGAAAATGTGCTTTTTCTCACTCACAAGCTCACCTAATAACTGAGCTGCTTCAGAAGCAATACAGAAATGGTCAGAAGGAAAATGATTGGCTCACCATTTGATTCTGCAGATACCCTTTTCTATGTCCTTTTGCCTTTCTCTATTGAACAGCAGAGATATTCCCAGAGGACAATCTTCCATTCAGAGACAAGGACACAAACAGCCCCCTCCAACTCAGTGCCTCTGCCAGAGACAACTGACTGAATGTGGACCCCTGAAAATTTTTTGTACTCAGGCACTAGTTTATTATATAGCACTTAGTCCTAGAAACCCGATTCCTAAGGTAAGAGTCAAAGAGTCTTTATTCCAAGTCTTTTCTAAGCAGCAAGTTAACTGCATTTGTTTGCTTCAGTGCCATATTCTTAAGAATGTTGACACTTCTTTTGAGAGAAAACATTTAAAAATATACTTCCACTTGCCTATTTTCCCATGATAAAGTAACATTTTTATAATTATAAGATTCAAATTTTAAAAGATGGGGCTGGGTGCAGTGGCTCACATCTGTAATCCCAGCACTTTGGGAGGCCTAGGCAGGCAGAACACTTGAGGTCAGGAGTTTGAGACCAGCCTGGCCAACATGCTAAAACCTCATCTCTACTAAAAATACAAAAATTAGCTAGATGTGGTGGCACATGTCTGTAGTCCCAGCTGCTCGGGAGGCTGAGGCACGAGAATCACTTGAGCCCAGGAGGCAGAGATTGCAGTGAGCCAAGATTGTACCACTGCACTCCAGCTTGGGTGACAGAGCGAGACTCTGTCTCCAAAAAAAAAAGTAGCAACAGTTTTTGCATTGTTGGAATTTGGCATTTAATATTGGAATACATTCTTAAATAAATGTGGTCATATTATACATCATTTTAATGGGCATTTCTTTGTGTTTTTTTGCTAATGACATCTTACTTGCTGTTTATGTTTATTTTAGACTATGAAAATGATGTTAGACAAAAAGCAAATTCGAGCAATTTTTTTATTCGAGTTCAAAATGGGTCGTAAAGCAGCAGAGACAACTCGCAACATCAACAACGCATTTGGCCCAGGAACTGCTAACGAACGTACAGTGCAGTGGTGGTTCAAGAAGTTTTGCAAAGGAGATGAGAGCCTTGAAGATGAGGAGCGTAGTGGCCGGCCATCAGAAGTTGACAACGACCAACTGAGAGCAATCATCGAAGCTGATCCTCTTACAACTACAAGAGAAGTTGCCGAAGAACTTAATGTCAACCATTCTACAGTCGTTCGGCATTTGAAGCAAATTGGAAAGGTGAAAAAGCTCGATAAGTGGGTGCCTCATGAGCTGACTGAAAATCAAAAAAATCGTCGTTTTGAAGTGTCATCTTCTCTTATTCTACGCAACCACAACGAACCATTTCTCGATCGGATTGTGACGTGCGATGAAAAGTGGATTTTATATGACAACCGGCGACGATCAGCTCAGTGGTTGGATCAAGAAGCAGCTCCAAAGCACTTCTCAAAGCCAATCTTGCACCCAAAAAAGATCATGGTCACTATTTGGTGGTCTGCTGCTGGTGTGATCCACTACAGCTTTCTGAATCCCGGTGAAACCATTACATCTGAGAAGTATGCTCAGGAAATCGATGAGATGCACCAAAAACTGCAACACCTGCAGCTGGCATTGGTCAACAGAAAGGGCCCAATTCTTCTCCACGACAATGCCCGACCGCATGTTGCACAACCCACACTTCAAAAGTTGAATGAATTGGGCTATGAAGTTTTGCCTCATCCACCGTATTCACCTGACCTCTTGCCAACCAACTACCACATCTTCAAGCATCTTAACAACTTTTTGCAGGGAAAACGCTTCCACAACCAGCAGGATGCAGAAAATGCTTTCCAAGAGTTTGTCAAATCCCGAAGCACGGATTTTTACGCTACAGGGATAAACCAACTTATTTCTCGTTGGCAAAAATGTGTTGATTGTAATGGTTCCTATTTTGATTAATAAAAATGTGTTGAGCCTAGTTATAATGATTTAAAATTCACGGTCCAAAACCGCAATTAGTTTTGCACCAACCCAATATCTTCATAGAATTGAAACATAAATTAAAATTGCATTTGAAGTAGATTCCACAGACTTCATTAAGAATGTAGAAATGTGGCCTGGCATGGTGGCTTACAACTGTAATCCCAGCACTTTGGGAGGCTGAGGTGGGCAGATCACTTGAGTCTGATAGTTCAGGACCAGCCTGGGCAACATAGTGAGACCCCGACTCTAATAAAATAATTTTTTTTTAAAAGAGTAGAAATATGTACCTTGAAAAACATTTTGGCCCAAGAATAATAACAATCACACTTGAAGAACAAAGCTTTTCTTTAAAAAAAATTTTTTTTTAAATTTTCAAATTACTATTCATAAAGTATCAGTGATATTAGATTTTGTTCTTGGCCAAATGAAAAATTTTGCCCTAATTAAAATGTAGTCATGCTCCAGTGCGTTACCACTGAACAAATCACTGAACCTTTCCAAGTGAAAGTTTCCTTAGTTGGGAAGATTGAGTTAACACATGCAAAGGGGTTAGAACAATGCCTGAGTACATAGAAAGTATTCAATAAATGTAAATTATTAGTCTTGAGAACTGTCTGTAGCATGTGACCCAAAGTTATCCCTTCTATTTAGGTGTAATTAGGATATAATGTCCTTCAATGGCAGACTTAAAGGGGGAAAAAGTCACGAAGAGGTGACCAGAAGGGTTAGAGCTGAGCAAGAGAGGTTCGTGCCCTGAGCCCTGCGTTTTAGAGTGCCTAGGGTTACATACATAGGCACACATGCATAAAGAAGACATGGATACCATAACCAGACGAAGACATTATTAGGAAAGAAAAATAATACCAATATCCCTTTTGAATATAGAGTCAAAAAAAAAAAAAAGTACTAGCAAATGAAATTCAGCAAGATGTAAAAAGAATTATACACCGTGATCAAGTGGGATTTATCCCAGGAAAGCAAGGTTGTTTTAACATATGAAAATCAGTAAATCCAGTCTGTTAATGGGATAATTCACAAAAAATAAATATATAATGATTTCCATAGACACAAAGCATTTGACAAACTCCAACAGCCTTTCATGATAAAAGCAGTGAACAGACTAGAAGTAAACAGGAACTTCTTCAACCTGAGAAAGGACATCTATGAAGACCCACAGCTAACATCATACATAATGATGAAAGACTGAAAGCTCTTATCCTAAGATATGGAACAAGAAAATGATCTCCAAGCTCACCACTTCTATTCAGCATTGTACTGGAGTTTCTAGCAAGGACAATTAAGCAGGTAAGAACTTAAAACTCAGGGCCAGCTGCAGTGGCTCATGCCTGTAATCCCAGCACTTTGGGAGACCAAAGCAGACAGATCACCTGAGGTCAGGAGTTCAAGACCAGCCTGGCCAATATGGCAAAACCCTATCTATACTAAAACTATAAAAACAAGCTGGACTTAGTGGCACACACCTGTAATCCCAACTACTCCTGAGGTTGAGGCAGGAGAATCGTTTGAACCTGGGAGGTGGAGGTTACAATGAGCTGAGATCACACCACTGCACTCCAGTCCAGGTGACAGAGTGAGACTGCCTCTCAAAAAAAAAAAAAAAAAAACTTAAAAAAAATAAGACAAATGACCCAATTTAAACATGGGCAAAAGATCTGAATAGACATCAAAAATAAACATGAATGTGAAAATGTGTTCAACATCATTTGTCATCAGGGAATTGCAACTTAAAACTATAAGTTATCCCTTAGCACCCACTAGGATGGTAGAAAGCGAAAACACTAAAAATGCCAAAAGATGGCAAGGATGTGGAGAAACAGGAACTCTTCATTGCTTATTGAAATGTGACATGGTTCAACCTCTTTAGAAGACGGTTTGGTGGGTTCTTAAAGAGCTAGACATAGCATTGATCCAGCAATCATGCTCCTGTTAACCAAAATGACGGGTTCAGTCCTGCTGCTCACCACACAGAATGTCAATCACTGAGACAATGAATGTTGCCAGGGAAGAAGTATTTAATTGGGTGCTGCAGCCAAGGAGAATGGGAGATAAAGTCTCAAATCCCTGACCAACTACAATTGGGGAGGCTTATATAGTGAGGGAAGAAATTGAGGAGGGTAAAAAAAGCAATTATGATGAATGAGGGCGTCTGGCATCTTGTTTCGATGTGATCTGGTGAGTTTTAAGTCCCTTGCCTGAGGATCTGTTTGCTGAGGAAGGAACTCAGATGAGACAAATGTAAATTTCAAGTTTTAAGACCTGAAGGGTCAATTTCCATGTTTATGTCAAAACTTTTAAATATTTCTATGGGACAGTTGGAATGGTTTCACTCCTAGGTATTTACTGATTTGAAAACTTTTCCTCATAAAAACAGCACACACATGTTCATAACAGGGTTATAATTGGTTAAAACTTGAAGCAACACACATTTCTTCAGTAAGTGAATGGATAAACAAACTGGTACATCCATATGATGGAATACTATTCAACAATAAAGAAATGAGCTATCAAGCCACAAAAAAGTCCTGTATGAACCTTAAATGCATACTGCTAGAGAAGTGATTCTGAACAGGCTGTATACTATGAGTCCAACTATATGACACTCTGGAAAAGACAAAACAATAGAGAATAAAAATGTCAGTGGTTGCCAGAGTTTGAGGGGAGGGAGGAATGAATAGGTGAAGCACAGGAGATTTTTAAGGCAATGAAACAATTCTGTGTGATACTGTGATGGTGTATACATGACATTGTGTATTTGTGAAAACATAGAACTTTACTGCACAAAGGGTCAAAATTCTATGTAAACAATTTTAATCATTTAAGAAGTCAGGGAATCATAGGAATGCAGACTGTGACAAGAGAACATAACTATTAGTACAAGTGTAGAAACAAACTCAAGAGAGTAGGGGTGAAAGGTGCTGATCTAAGTAACTTTGGAAATTACTGGAGTTTGTAAGACTAAAGGCAAAAGGAACTGCATGTAAGCAGTTCCTAGCTGATACAAGTTGTTTCCCATGGGGTAGGGAAGTTTAAACATTCCCTCTGGAGGTTTGATAATTAAGTCTGCTGAAATGAACTGACAATAAACAGATTAAGAAGAGAAACACCATTTTAATTATGTACATGCACGTGGAAGCCTCAGAAAAATATGAGACTCAGAGCGGGGCAGATGGTTGAAGGCTTTATAGCATAAAATGAATAGGGGCTTGAAGGGGAGGTGATGACAAGTTATGGGAGGAAAAGGGGAGGAACTGCATGGTGAACAAAGATTGTCTTATGTAAATAAAGTCTCTCAGGTCATAAAAGTTGTTTAGGAGTTTTTTTATTGCTGCTGAAGAATAGGCAATAGCCTGTTTTGGTGTGGTGACAACTTTTAATCTCCTCTGGTGATAAATCTTTCCTGGTTGTTTGTTGAAATTCCTAGGGAGGAGGCTCCAAACAAATGTATTCCTTTTGGAAGAACTTTCCTCAGTCAGAGAAGGGAACTTCAGGAGAGCCTCTCCCTGCACTTATGGGAGTAGGATGAGAAACAAGAGAAAGCCAGACAGGCCTCGATTCTTGGGCAGCTTCGAAGGCTTTTCAATTTCCTTTAATTCTAAGTGCTTGTTAGAGGAATGTTAAAGGACTATACATTGGGGTATCATTTTCTGAGCCTTAACAGGGTACAATTCTGATATTAACAACTCTGCTATTGCCTTACGTGTATACTGGAATTAAACAAATTGATAGCAGATCGTGGGAGCCAGGTTTCTCACTGTTGGATTGGGAATTTACATTTAAGCAAAGGAAGGATGATTCATGTGGTAATAGATCAATTTGAGACATCAGCATGAACTCACATTTAGCTTAATATAGATACAGAAGGTTACATATAGAAATATTTCTAGATTAGTGTCTGTATTACAGTTAGTATGCACACATATATTTGCTTTCTCTGTCAGCTCAGAGAGTCTAGAAGCAATGATGCTCCAGTAGCAAGGAGCACACTTAGCACCCAGATCTTGATTTCTATACCATTCTCCAACAACAAAAATCAGGGCTCTTTGGAAAAATGGCTAATTCTGCTACTAGAGAAGGAAATCAACAAGCTGAGACTGGAGTATCTTGCAGTGCCAGAAAGTAAGGAAATGTTTAAAAAAAAAAAAAAAGAAACCATTGATGGGGGTGTCAAAGGAGTATAGAAACAAATTGAAAGAGCTCCCAGTGACCAAATCTGGAATAATTTGAGCAAGAAAATAAAGTAGTACTGGATTATAATACAAAATATAAAATATTTGTGAGCCCATACTGATATAAATAAATGATTGAATCAATAAATAAATGGGGTAAAGACAAATCTAACTTTGCATAAGAATTCTAAATAACTTATGTAGCTACTCTGCCCACAAAAAGGGGGACCATAAATTCCTACTCCTTTAGTGTAGGCTATACATAGTGACTTCCTCCCAAAGAGTGTAGAATGGAAAGTTGACGGTGGAGGAAACGGAGGGGAGCAGAGTAACTTTACTCTGGGGAAACCTGACAAATTACCTCAGCTAGGTGATCAAGGTCAATATGAACAGTGATAAATCATGTTGGTAGTATATGCCATTGACAGGATGTGATAAAGATGGTACGTTAACTCTGGTCTTGCTCCCCAAACCCATAACCCAAGACTAATCATGAGGAAAAGAATCAGATAAATTTAAATACAGGGTCATCTATGAAATACTTGAACATTCCTCAAGACTGTCAAGGTCAGGAAAAACAAGAAAAGTCTAAGAAATTGTCACAACCAAGGGGAGTCAAAGAAGACATGATAAGTAAATGTAATGTGGTGTCCTGGGTGAGATTCTAGAATCAAAACAGGTAAAGTTAAAAATCTGAATCAACTATGGTCTTTAGTTAATGATGTATCAATATTGGTTCTTAATTGTAACAAATGTAGCATCATGTAATGATATGTATATCATATATATGTATCAATACATAATATATAATGATGTGTATAATAATGTAATATAAATGTACCATAACTAATGTTAGTAATAGGGAAAACCGGCTGTGGGATATATGGGACCTTTCTGTATTATCTTCTCAATTTTTATGAAAATCTAAAACTGTTCCATGAAAGTCTACTGTAAATGAAAATGTTCTGATGCCAGAAATGGTGGTGCATGCCTGCATGCCTTCAGTCCAAGCTACTCAGGAGGCTGAGGCAGGAGGATCCCTTGAGCCCAGGAGCTCAGGGTGCAGTGAGCTATGATCCTACCATTGCACTTCAGCCTGGGTGAAAGAGGGAGACCTGCCTATTAAAAAAAAGAGAGAGAGAGAGAGAGAGAGAGAGAAGAAAGACAATTACAAGCATTGACAAGGATGTGGAGAAAGTGGAAGCCTCATCTATTGGTTGGTTGGTTGGCTGCAAAATTGTGCAACTACTCTGTAAAGCAGTTTGGCAGTTTCTCAGAGCCCATATACAATTACCACATGTCCCAGTAACTCCACCCCTGGCATGGATCCAATAGAATTGAAAACATATCTACAAAAAGTGTATGCATATCCAGCCTGGATGACACAGCAAGATGCTGTCTTAAAAAAAAGTATGCACAAATGTTCATATAGCATTATTCATAACAACAAAAAAGTGGACACAACACAAATATTCATTAGCCAATGAATGAATAAGCAAAATGTAGTATCCATACAGTGAAATATTATTTTGCCATAAAAGTATATGCAAATATTCATATAACATTATTCATAATAGCAAGAAAAGTAGGCACAACCCAAATATCCATTAGCTGATGGATGATTAAAGAAAAATGTAGTATCCATGCAATGGAATATTGTTTGGTCATAATAATATTTAGCCATTCCATAAAAAGGAATGAAATACCAAAAAATGCCCTGATATGGATGACCCTTGAAAACATTATGTTAAGTGACAGAAGCCAGACACAACAGGTCACATTTGTGGTATTCTGTTTATATGAACTCTCTGGAATAGGCAACTCCATACAGATACTAGATTAGTGGTTACCAGGGCCGGGAGCAGGAAGGAGTATAGGGATTGACTGCTAGTTACTACTAGCAGTACATGGTTTCTTTTGGGGGTGATGCAACATTCTAGAATTAGTTGTGATCGTTGCACAACTTGTGACTACACTAAAAAGCACTTTAATTAGGTGGATTTTATGGTATGTGAATTATATCTCCATAAAGGTATTAGAAGAAAAAGAAGAAAAGGAAGGAAGAGGAGAAAGAGAAGGAGGAGGAGCAGAAGAATGAGGAGGAGGACAACCACCACCTGGTACCTCTGGTTTGGAGACTGGTAACTTGTGACTCTGAACATTTGTTTCTGGGAGAACGCTTTAGGCCCCAGGGAAATGCTATTCCACTTACTTTCTGTCCTTAAAAACAAAACATTAACTGTGCCTAATGCTCTCATCCTTTTTGGGTTGGGCCATTACCACCATCAGAGAGTGACACAGCTTTGGAGTGCAGGGAGAATTTGGACAGAAGTGCTTAGTTAGATAGATAAGAAACACATTAATTGACAGCTGTTCCTCTCAGCATAAATTTAACAGATTCATGAATAACAATGTATAGTTTTTAATTCCTATTACTATTACTTAGAATTCCAATTCCTATTACTTTTAAATCTGTGTATGTGTAAGTCTAGAAATTTGATACTGGTTCTTTATATTACTGTATAGATTTAACAGATGATGAAAATGACAGCATAAGTGATAGCTTATGTGATAAAATTAAGATTTTTTGTTTTCTGCAATAATAATTTACCAAATGTGACCCCATTAGAATGTTTGAACATGATACATAAATTTCATGGTTTGTTTTCAACTGTGTCTCAGCAGAGTGAAGCTTTCTCAAATTGAACTTAATTTTTTAAAAAAACTGTCAAAGACCTACACTGACTGAAGAAAGATGGCCTCATTTGGTATCATTGTTAATAGAACACCAACTATGTGAAAATATTTTTTATAATATAAACCAAAAAGTGACTGAGGCAGGGCTCAATTGATGAGAGGTTTATTTTGCCAAGGTTGAGGTAGTGCCAAGGAAAACCATAAATCACAAGAGTTTCTGTGACCTATGATTTTTTCAAAGAGGATTTTGTGAACTTGGATATTTAAAGGGGAAAACATAAGCAGGAGAGTGGACAAAAAGAGGTGGGAGTGAGCATGAGCAGTGAGGTAGATGGTTCGATTCTTGTGAGGCTCTGATTAGCTTCACTAAATCTACATTTTACATGTGAAAAGTGGGAGGAGAGGAAAAAGTCAATTATGCATTGTCGCATGCTCAGTAAATCTACATTTTTACATCAGATGAAGTAAACATGTGAAAAGAAGGAGCAGACGAAATGAGGCTATGACATGGGGTTGTGAAATAACAGTTATCTGTTTGGGTTCAAAAGAAATACAGTATTGGTGATTACCAAGTTAATTTCCCAAGCTCAACTTCGCCTTTGGCATAGTGAGTTTGGAGGCCCTGTAATTCTATTTTTCTTTTACTTTCCCCCCACGTATTATCCCATTTTCATGCTGCTAATAAAGACATACCCAAAACTGGGTAATTTATAAAGAAAAAGAGGTTTAATGGACTCACAATTCCATTTGGCTGGGAAGGCCTCACAATCATTTTTGAAAGGTGAAAGGCACACCTTACACAGCAGCAGACAAGAGAGAGTTTGTGCAGGAAAACTCTCCCTTACAAAACCATCAGATCTCATGAAACTTATTCACCATCACAAGAACAGCATGGGAAAGAGCCACCCCTGTGATTCAATTAACTCCCACCAGGTCCCTCCCATGACAAATGGGAATTGTGGGAGCTACAGTTCAAGATGAGATTTGGGTAGGGACACAGCCAAACCATATCACCACTCTTCTTCAAAATATTTCAAAGAAAGTACTGTAGAAGAAAATAAATCATCACTGGAATGATTTATTCCTAGAAGGTTAGTATCCACATGGCTAGGAAGGCTCATTTCTAAGATGTCATGAAGTCTTATACCCCACAGAGAAAGATAGGGAGAGAAAGGAAAAAAAAAGACCAAAAAAAGAAAGAGAAAAGGGACCAAGGACGAATTGTAGCAGCAAAGGGAAAGCAATCCTGGAAAACCAATTCAGGCTGTACTACTGAGAAGTCCATACATCAGTGGCAGGCACAAATATGGCCTGTGTGTGTGTGTGTGTGTGTGTGTATATGTTATGGCTTTCACTCTCTGAAACAATGGCCTGAGCTCCATGTTGGCCCCTTTTAGCCATGGCTGGAGTGGTTGGGACACAGGGCACCAAGTCCCTAGACTGCACACAGCAGCAAGGCCCCGGGCCCAGCCCACAAAACCATTTTTTCCTTCTATGCCTCCAGGTTTGCGATGGGAGGGGCTGCCGTGAGGTCTTCTGACATGCCCTGGAGACATTTTCCCCATTGTCTTGACAATTAACATTTGGCTCCTCATTACTTATGCAAATTTCTGTAGCCAGCTTGAATTTCTCCTTAGAAAATTGTTTGTTTGTTTTTTTTCTATCACATCGTCAGGCTGCTAATTTTCCAAACTTTTATACTCTGCTTTCCTTTTAAACATAGTTCCAATTCCAAACCATATTTTTGTGAATATATAAAACTGAATGCTTTGAACAACACCCAAGTCACCTCTTGAACACTTTGTATTTCTTAGAAATTACTTCTACTAGATGGCCTAAATTATCTCTCTCAAGTTCAAAGTTCTGCAAATCTAATGCAGGGTCAAAATGCCACTAGTCTCTTTGCTAATGTATAACAAGAGTCACCTGTGCTCCAGTTTCCAACAAGTTCGTCATCTCCATCTGAGAACACCTCAGCCTGGACTTTACTGTCCATATCACTATCAGCATTTCGGTCAAAGCCATTCAACAACTCTCTAGGGAGTTCCAAACTTTCCCACATCTTACTTTCTTCTTCTGAACCCTCCAAACTATTCCAACCTCTGCCTGTTACCCAGTTCCAAAGTCTCTTCCACATTTTTTGGGTATCTTTACAGCAGCACCCCACTCTACCAGTACCAATTTACTGTATTAGTCAGTTCTTATGCTGCTAATAAAGAGATGCCTGAGACTGCATAATTTATAAAGAAAAAGAGGTTTAATGGACTCACAGTTCCACATGGCTGGGGAAGCCTCACAATCATGGCTGAAGGCAAAGGAGGACCATGCACGTTTTACATGGTGGCAGGCCAGAGAGCTTGTACAAGGGAACTCCCATTTATAAAACCATCAGATCTCATGAGACTTATTCATTACCATGAGAACAGTATGGGGGAAACTGCCTCCATGATTCAATTTTCTCCACTTGGCCCCGCCCTTGACACATTGGGATTATTACAATTCAAGGTGAGATTTGGGTGGGGACACAGCCAAACCAAATCAGATGGCATGAGGCCAGATGAATTTGTCTCTCACCTGTCTTTTTTTTCCAGCTCATTCAAAAGATAAATGTTTTCTTATCTCTTAATATTTCACAAAAATCTTATTTAAAAGAGAAAAGCAAATTTTACCTTTATGTTAGTGTATTATTAATGCTGAAGCCAATTCTTATTAAAATATTGTCAACAAATTCATCTCAATCTCAATCAGTTTGATCATAAGGTAAGATTTCCATAAGTCTTTTTATAACCTTTTTACAGTTTTCTATTAAAGAACAAATCAATGCTCCTGTAAAACTCTGTTATTCCAACACAAGGGCCCAGACTCTAACATCAATGTGCTTTTGATATTAATATTTACTGTATAGAAAAAGTAAATAATCATTTTAAATTTTAGCCAACTTAACTGCACATAGAATTCCTTTCACAAGGTCAGTCTTCTACAATTTGCTTAAACCTTCACTTTTGTCCTGTCATCTTACTTTAGGACAAAAATTGACCTTTTTTCCCAACTTTTTATATTTGTTTAGTTTTATCTGTCCTTTTTTTATTCCTTTAATTTAAAAAACCCTTTAAACTAGGCAAAATTACTGTCCTTTTAACAAAAAACACATTTTCGTGCCTTCTGATAACTTTTTTTTAACCAAAAACATATCCTACTTTCCTTATACACTTTCGATGGAGAATTTTTCTCTTGTATTTAGTAATGTTAATTATATACATTTATTACAATGTTAACTGTTAGTAACTCTGATTTTTAGTGAAAAACCCAGGAGGTAAGCAGTTTTAATTATGTACCAGATGCAAAGTCCAGAACAAAGGACAATGCCTGGAGCTAGGCCTTGTCATATCCTAAAAACTTAAATCTAAAGACATAAGGCTGGGCACAGTGGCTCATGCCTGTAATCACAGCACTTTGGGAGGCTGAAGCGGGTGGATCACCTGAGGTCAGGAGTTCAAGTCCAGCCAATGCCAACATGGTGAAACCCTGTGTCTACTAAAAATACAAAAAATTAGCTGGGCATGGTGGCACACACTTGTAATCCCAGCTACTCAGGAGTCTGAGGCAGGAGAATTGCTTGAACCCAAGAGGCGGAGGTTGCAGTGAGCTAAGATCACACCACCACACTCTAGCGTAGGTAACAGAGCAAGACTGCATCACCAAAAAAATTAAACAAATAAATCTAAAGACATAAGCTTATATACAAGTTAGGTATCAAAACAAATCATACAAGCAAGTTTTATGCCTTAAAACATCTAGTAGAGATAGGATCTGATGAATAGACTCAGACAAAATGTCTAAATTAAATTCTGAAGACTTTTTTTATTTTACCAATAATTTTTAAATTGTCTTAATTTACTAAAGATTAGTAAAGTCATGTGAACTATGAGGCATTTGAATTAAAGTTTCTATTTTTGTGATAACACATTTGATTTAAGCACTTACTTTTTTCTTTAAGCCAATTAATTAGAGCCCTTTAATATATTTTGGTAGTGAAACATCACATACACACCACACATATAAACACATAGACAGATAGACAGTAGCAGATCTTATATATATCAGATTCTTCAATTGCCAGTTTTCAAAATCTCGCCTCCACTTTAGACTATCAGGCTCTTGATTACCTGTTTCCTGCCCTAAACAATTGTTAGCTAGGCAACCCTAAATTTGCATTTCTAAAGAGACAGCTCTTATGTGAAACAAGGTAGAAAATTCATATCTCAAAGCACAGAGCTAAGGCATTAGGCCTAAATATTGTACCATCATTTGCTCAAACCAAAGGGGTTTTAAAGGGTGTAAGTAAAAGTTCAATTAAGAGGCCAGGAAAACCACCTTAAGCAAAGGAATGACTTGTAACATTAAAACAATGGTAAATGTTTTAATGTTTTGACATTAATGGTAAGACACCCTTACAAAATGGGAATTTTCTTAAAGAAGTTTCTTTTACAAAGGAGTTTAAAGATAGCCAGCTAAATGCCTGAAAGTTGTATTTGAGATTTTTGGCTTAGCTTGTTTTCTTAATTAGATTACTGGCTTCATGGTGAAACAGACAGGAGACAGGGAAATACTGGGTAGAAGAGGGCAGTTCCCTGGCAAAGGACCCACCCTCAAGCCTGGATACCTGTGGCCCTAAGAGAACAGGCATTCCTGTTTTCGTACTCAAAAAGTTGCCTTTTGGCCCACCACTCTCCCTATCTTGTACCCATATAAACCCCAAACCCCTGGCTCCAGGAGGCAATGAACAGACAAATGGCAGAACAGCGCGGCAGAGAAGGAGAGAAGATAAGAAACGTTGGGAGGAGTTTGGCTGGGGAGAATCGGCCACTGGGTTGCCAAACTCCAAGGGAAGATTAGCTTCACACTCTAGCCCCTATCCAGTTCCCCATCCATCCTGCTGAGAGCCACCTCCACCCCCAGTAAAACCCCATATTCACCATCCTTTAAGTTTGTGTGTGACCTGATTCTTCCAGGACACTGGACAAGAGCTCGGGATACAGGAAGCTGTCACATTTGCCCTCTGCCCTTGCAGAAAGGCAGAGGGTCCACTGAGTTGGTTAACACTTAAGCCATCCACGGATGGCAAGGCTAAATGAGCACACTGTAACATATGCCCACTTCGGCTCCTGCACCTGTCCATCTGCATGTTCCCCCTCCCATAAGGGGTTTGAGCAGCGGTGATGACCAAACAGACATGCCACATCCCTGTCATATGTCCTCTGGGGGATATCAGGGAACTAACTCTCCCACCTCATCAGGTGGAGCCATTTAGTGAATACAGAAAGGAAAGCATGCAATTTTTAGGGCTTAATATTTAAATATGTGAGAAGCAGGCATAGCTGGAAGGCAAAACACAGGTCCCCCAAAATTTCAAGGATCCCATTTTTTATACCAAATCCTGGGTCCCCAAAAAGAAGCAAAAGCCATGGGATAAGACAGGACAATGCTTCCGCAGTGCACCTCACTGCAAGGACGTTCCTTCAAGGCTGGTGGACAACTCAACCCAATCAGCCGATTTTGTGATCGGCCCGTATCCCATGGGATGAGGAAATGAAGATGGCAAAGAAGAAGGAGAAATAGGGTGGACTAAATATAAACAGGAGAACAATTTCTTTTAAAGGAAGCAAACAAAGGTACTAAGCTCATAATTTTTTTTAAGTTTTAGCCATCCAGGCATAGTGGCTCACACCTGTAATCCTAGTACTTTTAGAGGCTGGGGTGGGAGGACTGCTTGAGACCAGAAGTTTAGAACCAACCCGAACAATATAGTGAGCCCCATCTCTACAAAAATATTTAAAAATTAGCCAGATGTGATGGTGCACACCTGTAGTCTCAGCTACTGAGGAGCTGAGGTGGGCAGATGACTTGAGCCCCAAAGAGCATAGCTACAGTGAGCCATGGTTGTGCCACTGCACTCTAGCCTGGGCAACAAAGCAAGACCCATGTTTAGAAAATAAATAAATAAATAAATAAATAAATAAATAAATAAATAAAATAAAAAGATTTTAGTCAACTAAAACAAAATCCCAAAAAACAGGAAACAAAAGGTGTTGAAAGCATAAAGGCAAGATATCAGTTTCTAATTATATTGACTTCTAACCATAGAGCTCTTTAAAAAAAATCCTTTCAGATCTTTTATTATCAGATTTTAGCTGGGATAAACGGATTATTTTTCTTGCATTTGAACTTCTTTAGCAAAGGTATCTTCCCAAGTGTTTTAATCAAGGTTATAACAACCACAAACACAGGAGATGTCTCCAAAGAGGTGGCAAGCAGTTTTTTGCAGGATCCAGAATCACCCCAAAGACAACTCAGAGAAGGAAAATTTCACTATCCATAAAGGGGGTATAGACCACATTTCTGTCAGGCCATGTTCTCTAGGATCTTAGCTTCTCAGCTGACTGTCCACACACAAAGGGCTCAAACGCCTTGTGTGACCCCAAACAGATAGAAGAAAACAGGAAATCAAAAGCTTCCCAAGGAAAGGGAAAGGATCAATAATAAATTGGTACCCCAAAAGACATTCACACAAGTATCAAACCAAGAGGGGTAGGTTCCCTGACCAGGAATCAAACCCACGCAGTGGAGGTAAAACTGCAGAATTTTAACTATTAGGCCACAAGATAGAGTAGCCTTTCTTGTTCCCAGATTAAGAAACGAACTCAAGCCCTGATGGGAATTTTAACTACCAGAGCTATTTTAGGTCAGACTTCTTTGCACCTATTTTAGTCAAGAGAATTTTTTTAGGCTAGCCTTAACACTACTATGTGTCCTTGTAAAAGTTTATCTTTTTCATT
Source organism: Mandrillus leucophaeus (assembly GCF_000951045.1). Classification (NCBI taxonomy): domain Eukaryota; kingdom Metazoa; phylum Chordata; class Mammalia; order Primates; family Cercopithecidae; genus Mandrillus; species Mandrillus leucophaeus. The sequence goes on along the minus strand of NW_012107886.1, from coordinate 1,505,713 downwards.
AATTGCTTAGTATAAGAGATCTCTAAAGTCTTTAACAGCACAGAGAGAGAGAGAGGCTGGGAAGGCAGTCTTATGTAAATAAAACCTCTCAGGTAGTCAAATTTTGATTTTTCTTAACCGGCCAGGGATTTTAGAGGTAGAATTTGTCTTTCTGCAGCTGCAGGGGTTTCAGTTGACATAAGAGGGGACCAAAAGTTGGTCAAATCTAACAAAAGATGTACTGAAACAAACAAACAAAAACAGAAAAAAGTGATCTCTGCCTGCAGCCTAGCCATCCTCCCACCCATTCCTCACAATGCATTTTCCACCTTTAAACTCTTCAATGACTTCTCATCACTCTCAGATGAAAGATGATGCTCAAACTTAACGAGACCAGACCGCCCCTACCTACCTCTTCACTTCACCTCTTAAAATTTACATATAGCCTAGATCTCTGATCATAAGGAGAAGTGATAGCCAGCTGACAATTAACTTTGACCTACAGCTACCAAATACCAAAATGAATCCCCAAATCAGCCTCTTACCTGGAGATGGGGTCTAAGCTAAAGGCTGCTCTCCACAATCACGGAAGTGGGAAACTCATCTTCCTTGTTGAAAGTAAACAAAACTCCCATAAAGGAGGTCTGCAGCAGAATTAACCTCATCTCAACTGAAAATTTGGGGGAGGTCAGGGACCTCTGAAGGGAGAAGCTCCCAGACCTCAGCAAATCATCCCAGTAGTCATAGAAATAAAAATAGCGCCAGCTGGCCAGGCACAGTGGCTCACACCTGTAA
>NW_012107886.1:1500735-1502989 GCF_000951045.1 Mandrillus leucophaeus | reverse complement strand
CTAATCCCACTAATTCCAACCCCACATGCCCACAACCTCTGCTCACCATGGTACCTACCTGAGCAGCCCACACTCTACCCTCCCTCCATCCCTTGACCATTTCCCTCCTCTTTCCTAACTTGCCACTACATCAAAGCATTTGTGCATAGTAGGTGGATACAGAAAAGTGCTTTCAAACGAATCTAAAACCATTTTCTCCTAACTTGCATTGAACATAATTGAATCTCTTCAGTTAGAATTTTCATCTGCCCTCAAACAGTTTTACAAGGTGGGTTTGTTTTTGTTGCTTATTTTGGAAGTGTTTTCTTGCCAATCTGTATCTCCTACCCAACTCTTGAAAATAACCTTGTTTCCCTTTCCTCTCCAGTAATCACCTCACCTTCCTCCCAGTAAACCCCCAATCATAGACATCCTCAACTTTTTCAAGGATGAAAAAATCAAGGGCAGCTCAAAGATTAATCCTTGATCTTCAGCAGACACCAGGTCTCCCCTCTATCCCAACTTGCTTTGCAGAAATTGCTTCCAAATTTTTGACTAGTTCAAAAATTAATTTTGGCAATGAAATTATTGATTATTTTGAGTAGTAAGAATATTTAAGAGCTTGGCACAGTGGCACATCCCTGTAATCCTTACTACTCAGGAAGGTGAAGCAGGAGGAGGATGACTTGAACCCAGGAGTCCAAATGTGCAGTGAGCTACGATCACACCACACGCTCCAGCCTGGTGGACAAAGTGAGACCCTGTCTCTTTAAAAAAAAAAAAAAAGATACTTTAAAAATAAAGTAATATTTACTATCCCTATCCATTCAAAAAGAAAAGGCATCTTGACACAGGGAAGGTCTCTTAAAATCTCTCAGCAGTTCTTAAAATAAAGTCAGTGTGACTTTATGAACAACATGACACCTTATCAGCACTTTGAAAGTAGTTCTTGTTGAACCACTTTGACACCAAAACCGTTCATTCATTCATTCACAAACGTCTGTCAAGAATCTAGTACGTGCTAAGTGGTGGGAAGTTGAGTCCCTGAGCTTAAAATTCATTCAACAAATGTTTTCAAGCAACTACTGTTACATTCTGGAGAAATCAGGACCCAAAGCAATTTTCATTCTCAAATAATTCATGGTCTCATAAGGGAAAAACCACAATAAAATTTGAATGAGAGAGTCTCATAAGGGAAAAACCACAACAAAATTTGTATACCTAGTACATAGGTATACCTTTCATGGGGTCTTTGAGCCTCTATAATTTAGTGTGTGTGTGCAAATTTGGCATTCATGTGATTCAGTTATGTCTAGCTACTCTGTGAGACTGTAAGATCCTTGTGGACTGGGACCAGGTCTGTCTTTGCTCTCCAGTGCCTCTCCAGCACTGAATGGGTATTGCTGACTGAGCCAACTAATGTTAGTGTGATGAGCCTGATGTTAACTTTACAATCAAGTTCAAATTATTTATTTGGGGACCTTAATACCTTCCACAAACTACTTACTTGGCAATATCCCACTACTCCCTCCTCATCCTGTGACCTAGCCCGTTTCTGTGATTCTCCTGTTCCTAATGGGCCTTAGGATATGTTTCACTCATGCTGCTTTCCTCTCTTGGGACACCTCCCATGTCCAATCCTTCCACCCCTCCCTTCATCACTTATTGACTTCTTCCCTATCCTCTTTAAAGTCTTAACTTGTCCCATTTTCCTTATGAAGTATGCCCCACAGCTCAGGGGTACCCAAGGAAGCAGTCTCTGGGAGGAAATTTGGAGCATGGGAAGATCAAGAGGTGCTGTTAGGATTCCCACCTGTGGAACGGAAGGAAAGGAAGCAGGCTGGGCAAAGGAGGAGTTGGGGTGCAATGAAATCTCAATGAAGACCTCAGCCAACTCACAGGGAACTCTGAAGCCGAGGTAGCCTTTTAGGGTGGCTCCATGTTGAAGCTGAGGACAAGGTCTTTAGATTTCTGCATCAACCAGTCAATGGATGTAGACTGCCCCCTGGAAAGAGGTCTTGGGTAGGAAGGCTGATAGCACTCTCAGCAATTAGATGAATAAATCTTTCAGTCCCTCTAGGACATCTGGGCAATGCACACAGCAACTGCTGTACAAATGTTCTCACAGTTTTGCACCCATCCAAATCACCCAGAAGCTTTTTAAAACACAGACTGGATCAGGCATGGTGGCTCACGCCTATAATCCTAACACTTTGGGAGACCAAGGCAGGCAGGCAGATTGCTTGAGCCCAGGAGTTCAAGAACAGCCTAGGCA
>NW_012107886.1:1497017-1498305 GCF_000951045.1 Mandrillus leucophaeus | reverse complement strand
GAACTGAAGATCATGCCATTGCACGCCAGCCTGGGCAACCGAGCAAGACTCCAACTCAAAATAAAACAAAAAAAATTACCCCCAGCCAGTACCAGGCATTGATAGGAGAGTTGCTGCTGTCCAAGGGCCAACTCTACCCAGAGAATCCCTCTGTGGCTACCAAAATGGAAGCCAAAAAGTGACTGAGGCAGGTCTCAAACGATTCAAGGTTTATTTGGCCAAGGTTGAGGATGTGCCCAGGAAGAAACACAAATCCCAGGAGCATCTTTGACCTATGATTTTTCCAAGGGAGATTTTGTGAACTTTAGTGTTTAAAGGGGAAAGAGCAAGCAAGAAGGAGAAAAAAAGGAAATGGGAGGAAGGGTAGGCAATGAGGCAGATGGTTACAGTCTTGTGAGGCTCTGATTAGCTTCACTGAATCTACGTTTTACATGTGAAAAGAGGGAGTGTGGGAGAGCCAATTGTGTATTGTCTCATGCTCAGTAAGTCTACATTTTACATAAGATAAAGTAAGCATGTGAAAAGAGGGAGTAGAGCAAAGGAGGCTATGACACCGGTTGTGAAATTACAGTTATCTATTTGGGTACAAAAGGAAAACAGTATTGGTGGCTCAATTCCCAAACTTAACTTTCCCTTTGGCATAGTGAGTTTGAGGTCCTGATATTCTACTTTTCTTTTACAACAACAACACAATTTATGATTTTGCTGAAAGGAAGCCAAGAAGAACAAATTTTATGGAAAAACATATCATAATTTATTAATCAGATAGGTTATTATTTTATTACCCATCCAAATATCACTAGCTCAGCTGAATGCCCAGGCATGATCAAAGGTAATTCAATTTAGATACATTTGATATTTTGCCAACTTTTAGTCACATAAAAACCATAGCTTCATATATGTTTTTCATTCTTGTGGTTAGGAAGACACTTTCATCAATCTGGGAAAATACAAATTACTTGATGTATTGAATAAATATCTCTACCATGTACCACTTTGCTAACTTTTCTTAGTCCTCTGGTCCAGATATATTCAATGCTCCCTAATTTATAAGGGCAACCAATTGCAAACTGTTGATCCCACTAATTCCAACTCTACACACTCTTACCCTTGCCTTCTTTGCAAAACACTCTGGATTTTCTTTGTCGTGGTTTCTTTTTTGGATATTGCTGGGATTTCCCATACTTCATCTCTTATGATTCTTGTTTACATAGCCACTAGGCAGCTAAAACAACAAGACATCTAGCAATATATTCTATTTCTCTGTCTCCTTTCCCTCCCTCCCTCC
>NW_012107886.1:1484796-1494292 GCF_000951045.1 Mandrillus leucophaeus | reverse complement strand
TCTCAAAACACACACACACAGGCACCAATGTGCACGCACACACACACACACACCAAACACACACACGCACTGCTTGGCCCAACTCCAGAGTTGTTAATGTAGTAGATCTGGAGTGGAGCCTGAGAATCTGCATTTGAAACAAGTTTCCAGATGCTGCTGACGCTGCTGAACCCAGGACCACACTTTGAGAACCACTGCACCACACACTGTACCCACACAAAGCCTCAACCCGTGTAACTTCTGATCATTCACATTGCGCTTACCACTTGCTGCTTGGTGCCATGTTATTTGTGTTGTCTTTTCCCGAGCTACATCCTTTTGAGAATGCAGAGCTCTACAGACTGTGTAATAGTTTATGGTCTTCATGAAAGTAAATGGAAAGCAACTGCTGGAATCTGAGCTGCATGGGGTAGGGTCACACGTATATTTCAAAAAGATCACTTTCGCTACAGTGAAGAGAACTGACTTGCTATGGGAGTGCAAAGGGATGTTGCCAGAGAGGACTCAGGTGGAGTTAGGAGTTTTGTTCTAGTAGTCCAGGGGAGAGTTAATAAATAGGAGGAGCTTGCACTAATGAAGATGGAGAGAAACAGAGAGATTCAAGGGATATTCAGGAGGCAATAGTGACAGGACCTGGAGATGGACTAGCTGTCAGGGAAGGGAGATCCTGTGAGGGCAAGAATGACTCTGCAGTTTCTGCTCACACAGCTGAACTTGTGTTGAAGCGCCATTTCCCGAACACTGGAAGAGAAACAGCTTGTAGAACATGAGGGCTTCATCTACAGGGCTTTTACAACTTTTTTTTTTTTTTTTAATTCCTTAAAGCATCAAGTTGCAAATGCTTTAAGAAGATTTCATTGTCAAAACCTGATTTAAAGTCTCCTAAGAGAACATTGTGTCCTGAACTGTCTGTACCCCCCAAAAAGTAACAAAGAACATCACATGGGCTGGCATTATTGCCAGAAAGTACATCAGCATCTTGCCAAATTTGTTCTCCTCAGTCACAAGCTCTGGCCATTATGATGACAACATTAAAAAAAAAAAAAAAAAAGAAAAAGAAAAATAGGAGAGTTGACATAAAGAAGAATATGATCAAACAGTATAGACATCACGATACGATTCAAGCATACCTCTTACCATGCCGGAGTGGCTCTTAGAATAATAATGACCCTGGTAAACTAGGGGCATTTTGGTTTTTTTAAAAGGAATTTTCAGGCTTTAACCTGTAAGATTTAGGACTCTTTCTTTAGTTCTGCTGTGAATGAATACACAGCTTTTTAAAAATTTTTTTAATCTGCCAAATGGACAAAGGGTTTTTTGTTTCCAGAATACAATAGTGTTACATCAAATAGACATCTTTTTTTTTTTTAATTTCAGAATTTTAAGAGACTTACAAGGCTACATGCAAGAGAGATTTTTTGACACTCATCTTTTGAAATGGTTTAAGGTATGACAAGCATTTATAAGTCATTTGCTATTGGACAAAGATCAAATGGATTCACTGCCCATTTAAAAGAATCCGTATTTCTTATCTACATTTTAAAAACCCCTATTTCTTTACCAAGACACCTATATGTGGCTTGTGGCTTTTGTGGCTATTAGACTTCTTGCCTTCCTTGCCTAGACACTGTCACAAAATATCAAATGCTATTTATATGGTTTTTTTTAATAAGTCATTCATTTGAAAATACTCCAATTCCAGTTGCAGCTTATTCGTTTATAAATAGTGCCACTCTAAGGACAAACAAGGCAATAAGTAATAATTTATACTTTAGCACAAATCCAATTTGATTATAAGGGTCTTATAGAGATTATGGGACATTAAAGTTCTAAAACCCCAAGTTTATATTGAAAAACCCACAGGTTCCAACAAAGAAAGCACATGCCAAATGTAATCTAGCAGGGTAACTTTAGGTCTTCAATTCCAACAAATGTCAAAACTCAGGTCATTTAGCCAACTCACTACATACCAGCTTTTTTTTTTTTTTTTTTTTTTTTAAGCACTCACTGCATACCAGCTATTCTGAGGTGCTTCAACATCATGGTTAAGCTTTCTGTTGTCATTGTTGTTTTTAAAAGTTGGCCAGGCGCAGTGGCTCACACCTGTAATCTCAGCACTTTGGGAGGCCAAGGTGGGTGGATCACTTGAGGCCAGGAGTTCAAGACCAGGCTGACCAACATGGTGAAACCCTATCTCTACTAAAAATACAAAAAATAGCTAGATGTGGTGGCACATGCCTATAGTCCCAGCTACTTGGGAGGCTGAGGCATGAGAATAGCTTGAACCCAGGAGACAGAGGTTTCAGTGAGCTGATATCATGCCACTGCACTTCAGCCTGGGCAACAGAGTAAGACTCTGTCTCAAAAAATATATAATAACAATAATAATTATAAAACAAAAGTCACTCCTTAGTTTTATATGGCTGGTTTCACATTTGGGCTTCCTTTACCCCTGGACTTCAGTTACAGAATTCCACAGTGGAAGGTCCTCAAAGAATGTACAATGAGGGGTCTACAACAGGTTTATGTCAAGGGAGCATTTTTTCAGTCTTGTTTTCTCACCAACTGGTTTACTATTACTCGAGAAATAGAGCCTAACACAGAAGCAGCACCCCGCCAATCTCTGCAGTCACAGAACCGCCAAAGTGGACTCACTAGTGACTCCCAGGAACAGCTGTCCTCAAGTCTCCAGGCAGAATTTTCCTGGCAGCCCTCTCTCCTCTTTCTCCTACAGGAGAGCTCAACATAATTCAAGTCCTCATTTTACAGATAATGTAACTAAAGCTCCCAAGGGATAAAAAGCCCCACGGCTCAGGGGATACGAATAGGGACTTTAAAAGTATATAATCTCCAGTCTCAGTTTAGTCATATTAACTCAGTCTTTTAGAGGGAGGGCTCAGATAGGTGCATTTTGAACCATGTCCCCTGCTTCTAACACAAGCCAGGCCTAGGCCAGGGACCAGCTCTGAGGACTATAACATGGAGACAGGCGATGGGAGAGAGGAGGCTGATGAGACTGGATAATACATAAGGCCCTTGGCCTACAGAACATGATTTTTTAACTTTCACGAGTACGTGAGGTCAGAAGCATTCCCAACCAAGCCATATGTAGGAAAGGTCAGAATTATTAACTCAGTGAGGAGCTCCGGATCACCAAACCACAGGGAGAAAAAGAGCATGGCAATTACAGACAGTTTAGAGGTCACTGTAGATTGGGGGCAGAGAGGGGAGTGCAAACAATTTGTTCCTGAAGACTGATTTCATTAACAGTGAGTCACTTTTGCAGACTGGAGTTATTTGCAACTACAGTTGGACCAGTTAGCATACCCTAGGGTTGTATTTCAGCCACAGAAAGCAGAGAATGCTCTAGAACTGAGACCAGATGAAGATCTCAGTTTGATTTCATTCATCTCCCCTGACAACTATGCCTGCACCCTACAGAAGAATTTCTCCTATGTTGAGCTACCTTGGCTGTTCTCAAATTAGTTTTAGAATAAAGAAGCATTGAAATGCTGCAAATTCACTGTGCATGGATGTAAATTGGTAAACCAGTACAACCTTTTTGGAGGGCTGTCAATATCCAACACAATTTGACACAACCATATGTTTTGATGCAGCAGCTAGACTCCCAGGAATTTATCTCACAGAAATATCTGTACAAATTGGCAAAGATATAAATAGGTACAAAAAGGTTCATTGGAAAAAATTTTAACAGTGAAAACTGGGAATAACTCACATATTCATCCGTAGGGAAATGCTTAAATAAATTAATTCAGCTATTTTAAAAAGACCTAGACCTGTATAGAACTTTCATGAAGTATACAAAATAAATTAAACGAATAGCCTTTTCAGTATGGTTCAATTTTGCTTTATAAAAACCATATATAAGTTGTGATTGACAGGCCAAGATGGCCGACTAGAAGCAGCAGCATAATGAGGCTCCCATTGGAAAAAAAAAAAAAACCATAATAAGCATGAGAATCCTTCACTGGCAACCAAAGTATCTAGGTTCTCTCATCAAAATTGACTAGAAGGCTGCCATGACCCATGGAGAGAAGGAAGAGCAGTGTGGTGTGGCGGCCAACCTGACAGCCATACAGGGAAGAGGAACCCCCACTGGCACCAGGTCGGTGCTCCTTGAGGGCAGAGGTCCCAGAAGAAGTAGGCACCTATCTTTGCTGCTCTCTAGCCTCCTTGAGTAACATCTCCAGGCACAGGAGCAAATCAGATGAATAAGGCCTGAAGTGAACCCCCACTAAACTGCAGCATCTCTACAGAAGAGGGACCTGACTAGTGAAAGAAAAACAAGCAGAAAGTGACAACAACATCATCAACAACAACAACAACAACAACAACAAGGCCCCCCACAAAAGCTCCATCCAAGGGTCAGCAGCCTCAAAGACCAAAGCTAGACAAACTCACAAAGATGAGAATCAATGAAAAAATGCTTAAAATCCGAAAGGCCAGAGTGTCTACCTCTTCTCCTCCAAATGATTGCAACGTCTCTCCATCAAGGGCGCAGAACTGAATGGAGGATCAGATGGATGAATTGACAGAAGTAAGCTTCAGAAGATGAGTAATAAAAAATTACGATGAGCTAAAGGAACACATTCTAACCCAATGCAAAGAAGCGAAGAACCGTGATAAAATGTTACAGGAATTGATAACTAAAATAACCAGTTTAGAGAGGAATATAAACGACCTGATGGAGCTGAAAAACACAGCACAAGTACTTCGTTAAGCATACACAAGTGTCAACAGCCAAATAGAGCAAGCAGAAGAAAGGATATAAGACTTTGAAGTGAAATAAGACACACAGACAAGAATAAAGAAAAAAAAATGAAAAGGAATGAACAAAGCCTCTAAAAAATATGGGACCTCATAAAAAGACCAAACCTATGATTGATTGGAGTACCAGAAGGAGACAGGGAAAATGGAAACGAGCTGGAAAACACACTTCAGGGTATTATCCAGGAGAACATCCCCAACCTAGCAAGACAGGTCAACATGCAAATTCAAGAAATACAGAGAACACCATTAAGATACTCCACGAGCAGGTCAACCCCAAGACACATAATCATCAGATTCTCCAAGGTCGAAATGAAGAAAAACTGTTAAGGGCAGCCAGAGAGAAAGGCCAGGTCACCTACAAAGGGAAGCCCATCAGACTAACAGTGGACCTCTCAGCAGAAACTCTACAGGCCAGAAGAGAGTGGGGGCCAATATACAACATTCTTAAAGAAAATAATTTTCAACCCAGAATCTCATATCCAGTCAAACTAAGCTTCATAAGCAAAGGACAAATAAAATCCTTTCCAGACAAGCAAATGCTGAGGGATTTCATTATCAACAGGCCTTCCCCGCAAGAGCTCCTGAAAGAAGAACTAAATATGGAAAAGAAAAACTGGTACCAGCCACTGCAAAAATACACCAAACTATAAAGACCAATAACACTACAAAGAAACTGCATCAACTAGTGCACAAAATAACCACATAGTATCATGATGACAGGATCAAATTCACACATAACAATAATAACCTTAAATATAAATTGGCTAAATGCCCCAGACACAGGCTGGCAAATTGGATAAAGAGTCAAGACCCATCAGCATGCTGTATTCGGGAGACCTATCTTACGTGCAAAGACATGCATAGGCTCTAAATGCAGGGATGGAGGAAAATTTACCAACCAAATGGAAAGCAAAAAAAAAGCAGGAGTTGCAATCCTAGTCTCTGACAAAACAGACTTTAAACCAACAAAGATCAAAAAAGACAAGGGAATGGTAAAGGGATCAATGCAACAAGATGAGCTAACTATCCTGAATAGACATGCACCCAATACAGGAGCACCCAGATTCATAAAACAAATTCTTAGAGATCTACAGAGAGACTTAGACTCCCACACAATAATAGTGGGAGACTTTAACACTCCACTATCAGTATTAGATCAACAAGACAGAAAATTAACAAGGATATTCAGGACTTGAACACAGCTCTGGATCAATTGGACCTAGTAGATGTGTACAGAACTCTCTACCCCAGATGAACAGAATACACATTCTTCTCAGTGCCACATGGAACTTACTCTAAAATCGACCACATAATTGGATGTAAAACAATCCTCATCAAATGCAAAAGAACTGAAATCATAATAAACAGTCTCTCAGACCACAGTGCAATCAAACTAGAACTCAGGATTAAGAAACTCACTCAAAACCACACAATTTCATGGAAATTGAACAACCTGTTCCTGAATGACTCCTGGGTAAACAATGTAATTAAAGCAGATATTAAGAAGCTCTATGAAACTAATGAGAACAAAGAGACAATGTACCAGAATCTCTGGGACACAGCTAAAACAGAATTAAGAGGGAAATTTATAGCACTAAATGCCCACATCAGAAAGCTAGAAAGATCTCAAATCAACATCCTAACATCACAATTAAAAGAGCTAGAGACGCAAAAGCAAGCTAATCCAAAAACCAGCAGAAGACAAGAAATAACTGAGATCAGAGAAGAACTGAAGGAGATAGAGACACAAAAAAAACCTCAAAAAAATCAATGAATCCATGAGCTAGTTTTTTGAAAAAATTAACAAAAAGACCACTAGCTAGGCTAATAAAGAAGAAGAGAGAGAAGAATAAAACAGACACAATAAAAAATGATAAAGGGGATATCACCACTGACCCCTTAGATATACAGACTACCATCAGAGAATACTATAAGCACTTCTATGCAAATAAACTAGAAAATCTAGAAGAAATGGATAAATTCCTGGACACATACACCCAACCAAGACTAAACCAGGACGAAGTTGAATCCATGAATAGACCAATAACAAGCTCTGAAATTGAGGCAATAATTAATAGCCTACCAACTAAAAAAAGCCCAGGACCAGACAGATTCACAGCTGAATTTTACCAGAAATACAAAGAGGAGCTTTGTATTCCTTCTGAAACTATTCCAAACAATTGAAAAGAAGGGACTCCTCTCTAACTCATTTTATGAAGCCAGCATCATCCTGATACCAAAACCGGGAAGAGACACAATAAAAAAAGAAAGCTTCAGGCTAACATCCCTCATGAACATCGATGCAAAAATCCTCAATAAAATAGTGGCAAACCGAATCCAACAGCACATCAAAAAAACTTATCCACCACGATCAAGTTGGCTTCGTCACTGGGATGCAAGGGTGGTTCAACATACACAAATCAATAAACATAACCCATTAAATAAACAGAACCAATGACAATTACCACATGATTATCTCAATACATGCAGAAAAGGCCTTTGATAAAATTCAACATCCCTTCATGTTAAAAACTCTCAATAAACTAGGTATTGATGGAACATATCTCAAAATAATAAGAGCTATTTATGACAAACCCACAGCCAATATCATATTGAATGGGCAAAAGCTGGAAGCATTCCCTTTGAAAACGAGTACAAGACAAGGATGCCCTCTCTCACCACTCCTATTCAACACTGTATTGGAAGTTCTGGCCAGGGCCATCAGGCAAGAGAAAGAAATAAAGGGTATTCAACAGGAACAAAGGCAGTCAAGTTGTCTCTGTTTGCAGATGACATGATTTTTCACTTAGAAAACTGCATCATCTCAGCCCCAAAACTTCTTGAACTGATAAGAAACTTCAGCAAAGTCTCAGGATACAAAAATCAATATGCAAAACTCACAAGCGTTCCTTTACACTTACAATAGGCTAACAGAGGGCCAAATCATGAATGAACTCCCATTCGCAATTGCTACAAAGAGAATAAAATACCTGGGAATACAGCTAACAAGAGATGTGAAGGACCTCTGCAAGGATCTCTCCAACTACAAACCACTGCTCAAGGAGATAAGACAGGACACAAACAAATGGAAAAACATTCCATCCTCATGGATGGGAAGAATCAATATCATGAAAATGGCCATACTGCCCAAAGTAATTTATAGATTCAATGCTATTCCCATCAAACTACTGTTGACATTCTTCACAGAATTAGAAAAAACTATTTTAAATTTCATATGGAACCAAAAAAGAGCCTGTATAGCCAAGACAATGCTGAGCAAAAAGAACAAAGCTGGAAGCATCACACTACCTGACTTCAAACTATACTGCAAGGCTACAGTAACCAAAACAGCATGGTACTGGTACCAAAACAGACATATAGACCAATGGAGCAGAACAGAGACCTCGGAATTAACACCACACATCTACAACCATCTGATCTTTGACAAACCTGACAAAAATAAGCAATGGGGAAAGGATCTCCTATTCAGTAAATGCAAAGCCCTTTTTGGGAGTCAGTAAATGGTGTTGGGAAGACTGGCTAGCCATATGCAGAAAACTGAAACTGGACCCCTTCCTTACACCTTACACAAAAATTAACTCAAGATGGATTAAAGACTTAAATGTAGAACCCCAAACCATAAAAACCCCAGAAAAGGCCAGGCGTGGTGGCTCACACCTGTAATCCCAACACTTTGGGAGGCTGAGGCAGGCAGATCACCTGAGATCAGGATTTTGAGACCAGCCTGATGAACATGGAGAAACCCTGTCTCTACTAAAAATACAAAAAAAAAAAAAAAAATTATCCGGGTGTGGTGGTGCATGCCTGTAATCCCAGCTACTCGGGAGGCTGAGGCTGGAGAATCACTTGAACCCAGGAGGCGGAGGTTGCGGTGAGCCAAGATTGCACCATTGAACTCCGGCCTGGGCAACAAGAGTGAAGCTCCATCTCAAACAAACAAACAAAACCCTAGAAGAAAACCTAGGCAATACCATTAAGGACATAGGCATGGGAAAATACTTCATGACAAAAATACCAAAAGCAATTGCAACAAAAGCCAAAATTGATAAATGGAATCTAATTAAACCAAAGAGCTTCTGGACAGCAAATGAAACTATCATCAGAGTGAACAAGCAATCTACAGAATGGGAGAAACTTTTGCAATCTACCCATCTGACAAAGGTCTAATATCCAGAATTTACAAGGAACTTAAACATATTTACAAGAATAAAACAAACAACCTTATCAAAAAGTGGGTGAAGCATATGAACAAACACTTGTCAAAGAAGACATTTATGCAGCCAACAGACATGTGAAAAAAAGCCCAACATCACTGATCATCAGAGAAATGCAATGAGGTACCATTTCACGCCAGTCAGAATGGAGATTATTAAAAAGCCAAGAAACAATAGAGGTTAGTGAGGCTGTGGAGAAATAGGAATGCTTTTACATTGTTGGTGGGAATGTAAATTAGTTTAAACATTGTGTAAGACAATATGGTGATTCCCCAAGGATCTAGAACCAGAAATACCATTTGACTCAGCAATCCCATTCCTGGGTATATACCCAAAGGAATATAAATCATTCTCCTAGAAAGACACACACACGTATGTTACCTGCAGCACTATTTACAATAGCAAAGACATGGAACCAACCCAAATGCCTATCAATAATAGACTGGATAAAGAAAATGTGGTACATATAT
>NW_012107886.1:1451594-1484746 GCF_000951045.1 Mandrillus leucophaeus | reverse complement strand
AGTCATGAAACCAACCCAAATGCCCATCAATGATAAACTGGATGAAGAAAATGTGGTACATATACACCATGGAATACTATGCAGCCATAAAAAGGAATGAGATCATGTCCTTTGCAGGGACATGGATGAAGCTGGAAGCCATTATCCTCAGCAAACTAACACAGGAACAGAAAACCAAACACTGCATGTTCTCACTCATAAGTGAGAGTTGAACATTGAGAACACATGGACACAGAGAGAGGAACAACACACACCAGGGCCTGTTGGGTGGTAGGAGGTGAGGGGAATGAACTTAGAGGATGGGTCAATAGATGCAGCAAACCACCATGGCACACATATTCCTATGTAACAAACCTGCACGTTCTGTACATGTATCCATTTTTTTAGAAGAAATAAAAAATAAGTTGTATATATTACGTATTATTTCCTTTTTTTTTTTTTTTTCCAGATGGAGTCTCGCTCTGTCGCCCAGGCTAGGGTGCAGTGGCATGATCTCGGCTCACTGCAACCTCTGCCTGCAGGGTTCACGCCATTCTCCTGCCTCAGACTCCCGAGTAGTTGGGACTACAGGTGCCCGCCACCACACCCGGCTAATTTTTGTATTTTTTTAGTATAAAAAAATCACCATTTTTTACTATATAAAATCATCATGTTAGTCAGGGTGGTCTCAAACTCCTGATCTCGTGATCTGCCCACCTCGGCCTCCCAAAGTGCTGAGATTACAGGCGTGAGCCACCACTTTCTCTGTGTGTGTGTGTGTGTGTGTAATTGTATTCAATATATATCCATATATACATATAGTATAGATGTTTGTAAATACATTTTTTAAAAGTCCAGAAAGATAGACTGTTGATAGTAGTCGCCTATTAGCATGGATGTGGGAGAAGACCAGAAACTCACAGAATGAGGAGCTTCTATATATATTTTACTTATGTTTTGAGTTTCTAATTTTATCTATGCATTTCAATGCTCTGATAACTAAAAAATAATAAATTTTCAAAGAAACTTGATAAATAGTTAAAAATGAGATAATTCTTAGTAAAGGCAGTAGAAGTTCAGAAAATGATTAGAGTAAAAAGATGACAAATTATTCCAGAGCGCTCTTCATCTCTGCAGGTCACATTCTCTATCTCCTTCTCTTTCTCCTCTTTAAAAAGCTAGCAATTGGAACAGACACTTTAGAACAATTGTTTTACCTATGGAATAAAATTTTGCACCCCCTCACTTTTTACTCACACCTCCTAGCCTTCCCAAATCCACACTACATAAAAGGTTTGCCAACTCTAGAGATCATTTGTAGAACAAAAAAAGAAAAAAAATCAAATCAAATCAATACAACAAACCCAAACTGGCCACTAGAGGGAGAACATCACACATAAAACCACTTTGAGCTCCCACTCCACAGAGAACCATACCCACAGACGGAGGCACAAGGGTTGGCTCCACAAGAGACTGTTCAAAGCTAAAAGCCCACAAGCAATCATCAATGTGATTCAGTCTTTGGCTTGCCTAATATGTCCTGAAGCAAAGGGTTTTGTTAATAAATACAAAATTACAAATGCAAATATGTTTCCCATATTAGCGAAGTCCCCCTACCCTCCCTGCTCTGAACTAAATGTTTACAAATGTTCTGGAACAGAAGCAAATGTTGAGTTGGAAGCTGCCCTGAAACTGAGTCTTAAGAAACAATACCCAGTTGTGAGCCCAGCCGCAGAGTTAGGAGAAGCAAGCAAAAAACTTCAGCCTAATTTTACAAAGACCAGGGGATTTAATCTTATCAAGGAAGTCCTCTCGTATACTTTTTCAGACTGCTATTTAATGAGGATGCAGCACACTTTCCCTTTCATTCTTCACACACTGATCTCAGTCATCTTTATCAGCCACATTCTTTTTTATGTATTTGTGCCTGGAACAAATTAGCTGATAATGCACCTTTTGATCATTTTTTCCAGTGGATGAATGTGTTTCATGCACCCTAGTCTTCTTCCATGCCGCCCCTAAAAAAAAAAAAAAAATACTCCATTTCTTTAGGGTAACATAATCATTTTAAAAAAGAAGTGACACATGGGTGGGGAGGGAGGTGTGATGAAAACACGTCTTTCAAAAATGTGTAGTCTTAGCCTTGGCCATTTCATTACCATATTGAGAATAATTACTGCATTGTGACTAAGCATCAGCCCTTGAAGTTTGGAGTGGATTTAAAGCAGGTCAAAGGTTTACACTCAGATCCCTCTATACTGACTGCTTTAACCCTCCTGCCTTGATTCTACCTTTTCTAGAAGTACTTGCACTTAATTTTCAAAATCTGAAGAAGAAACAGATTTAGTAACTTGTCCAAAGTCACAAATCTAGTAAGTGGTAGGAGAAGAATTTAAACCCAGACAGTCTGGCTCCAGAGCCCATGTTCTTAACCACTAATCCATTCCACCTCCTCACTCTTTGCCTTTTTTCTCCTGAAAGCTATCCCTTGCCCCAGTAATCTCCTGTCTTCAGTCCACTGCTCCCCACCCCAAACTCACAATAAAACAACGGACTCAATGATACAGTGGAGAGAACGGAAGTCACAAAAATGGTGTGAGTCCTGGTTCTGCCTCACTCAACCATGTCACCTGGGGCATCTTGAGTCCTAGTTTTCTAAATGCACATTGGGAATATTAACCAAAAATAACCAGTTCCCCCAAGACTGCTTTGCAAATTAAATTAGGTCATTTACACAAAGCCTCCAGCACAGTGCTTGGCACCTGAGAGGTGCCTGTTGGCTGGAAAGCAAACCAGCCAAGACAAGAGAAGACATAGAACAACCACAATTTATCACATAATGAACACAGTCTACCAGGAGAAAAGAGCTGTTTCAGAAAGTAACATTTTCACCTTCCTCATTGGCCTTATAATACAGCCACCATCTGGGGAAAGATGGCTGGGGACATCGCAGGGTCCCACCACCACGTCACCTTGAGAGGAGGCTGCAATAGGGAATCTTCCATGACTTGCACCGAATACTTGCAAAGCCCTTTTTGGGAGTCATTGTATACAAAGTGATTCCAACTACAGGACTGTTGAGGCCAGTCCTTGCATAGAATTATGTTCCAAAGGATGTAGGTCCATTATTGCTGCCTGTTAAAAAAAAAAAAAAAAAAAGTGTGACAACCCATGGCAGGGCCATCTGTCTGTGAAGGGGCCAGGGAAGGAAATTCACCCCTGCATTTCATAGGTCTCCCAAAACAAACAGGAAGAAAGTGCTTCTTAACAGTTAATTTAACTTGCTCTTGTGGTCATTTAAACCCAATTCTTTTTGACCGTCCTCAGAAGAGATGGAAAAAGGTTGTCATTTTCTCCCAAGACAGATTCAATCACTCTGAGACCTTGCTCTTCTCCTAGATGAACAGCTCTCCCACTTTTTGGTTTCAGGATCCCTTTACACTCCTAGAAATCATTGAGGACCCCACAGAATGTCTGTAATGTGCATTTTATCTACAGACATTGAACATATTAAAAGATTGACCCAAGTATGGTGGCTCACACCTGTAATCCCAGAGCTTCGAGAGCTCGAGGCAGAAGGATGGCTTGAGGCCAGGAGCTTAAGACCAGTTTGAGCAACATAGGAAGACCCCCCCTCTTTGCATTTTAAGAAAAAATTAAGATTAGGAAATTTTTTAACTTAAAAATATACAAGCTGATATTCTGTGAGCCCTCAGGCTACATATCATGTAATCTCTAGAAAACTCTACTGCACACTCTTGAGATAATTTAAAAAACAAACAACATCTTAATATTAATATGAAAATCGGTTTGACTCACAGGCCCCCTGAAAGGGGGCTGGAGGTCTCTGGAGTCTCCAGACCACACTTGGAGAACTGCTGAGCTAGAAAAAACCTCCTACAACAGGTTGTAATGAGTTCTGTCTGCCACATCCTGAACTCTTCTCCTTGGACATCATATTGATTTTCATTTGTTTATTTTCATTTTTATGATTTTTAGAGACAGGGTATGGCTCTGCCACCCAGGCTGGAGTGCAGCGGTGTGATCATAGCAAACTCCTGAGGTCAAGCCATCCTGCCACCTCAGCCTTACTCCTGAATTGCTAGGACTATAGGACAATGCTACCATGCCTAGCTATTTTTTCTATTTTTGGTAGAGATGGGGTCTTACTATGTTGCCTAGGCCGATCATGAACTCCTGGCCTCAAGTGATCCTCCTGCCTTGGCCTCCCAAAGTGCTAGGCCTACTGGCAGGAGCCACCCTGCCCAGCCCCCATCTTGATTTTTAAATCTGGTAATTTATGTAGTTAGAATTAAGATCCTGGACCAGTAATCTCAAAGAAGGATTAAATAAGAAGAATGTAAACAATTAGGCAGAACTACCCAAACAACTATTCTCTAAAACTGAAACGCAAATCAGCACTGAAGACACCACAGAAATCCTTGAACAGGCTGATCAACATAGCATGGGCCAGCAGACTATCCTCCCTTTTCTTTCTTCCTTCTTTTTAATTCTTGTTATGCCCACAAATGACTTTTCCATTGGTATTAAACCTGCTAGAGGTTCTTTGTGAGGTGGATTCAAGAGGAAAAGTCCCAGAGTTTCACGATTTATGTAGAAATAACCAGGTCTCCTTTCCCTTCCGTGAGAACTTTGTGGGACAGACAGATCATGCAGGAGCAGGTATTTCCAAATTCAAGTACTAACAGGAGTTTGGGGATTAATCATGCCAGCTTTTTTCTTTTTTAATGTTTGATATGGGGGTCAAGGTTAAGCTTTTCTATGCAGTCTCTTCGTTCTTTCTTACTCTTAGCCTATTTTGTCCTCTGCTCTGTGGCTGTAACTCCATGACTGCCCAGGACCATCTGGTAGTACCTTCCTGCTCCTTTGCTTCTAATAATCATATTTATAACAGGAACAAGTACCTAGGAAGCACTTATCCCAGTACCTGGGAAGCACTTGTCCAAGTACCTAGGAAGCACGTATCCAAGTACTTTGTGCTAAGCACTTTATTTTTGCATTGTCTCATATCTCCCCACAACCCCATAAGGGAGGTATTATTATTTCCATTTT
Source organism: Mandrillus leucophaeus (assembly GCF_000951045.1). Taxonomy (NCBI): domain Eukaryota; kingdom Metazoa; phylum Chordata; class Mammalia; order Primates; family Cercopithecidae; genus Mandrillus; species Mandrillus leucophaeus. The sequence continues at coordinate 1,479,694 of NW_012107886.1, read as the reverse complement.
ACCTTAGAGGACATTGCTTGCCTCAAGTTGGCACAGTTACGTATGTGGTGGTACAGGGATATGATCCCAGACAATCTTATCCCAAGGCTCTCTACCCACGGTGCTAAACTGCCTTTTAAAGACAGTGATGCCGGACACAGTTGTTTACACCTATAATCCCGGCATTTTGGGATGCTGAGACAAGTGGATTGCTTGAGCCGTGGAGTTCAAGACCAGCCTGGGCAACATGGAAAAACCCCATCTCTACAAAAAAATACAAAAAACTAGCTGGACATGGTGGCATGTGCCTGTAGTCCCAGATACTCAGAAGGCTGAGGTGGGAGGACCACCTGAGCCTAGGAGGTAGAAGCTGTAGTGAGCCATGATTGCACCACTGCCCTCAAGCCTGGATGACAGAGGGAGAGTCTGTCTCAAAAAAATAAAAATAAAAATAAAACACAGTGACTGAAGAGATTAAAAGGTCATCCTTCCCATGTCATTTAAAGGTAAATAAATAAAATCTTATTTGGCAAAGGTGTAGAGCAGAGAAAAATTGTGGACTTTGAAAAAGCAACAAATGGCTCTTCCCCACAGGCACCAAAGTAAACGTAGGTGAACCTTTTATCAGTGCCACCTGACAAGGAAAGCCTTCTCTCTTCTCCCCTGCTAGTCTGTTAGTGGTTTCACTTTTCCCCTAAGCGTTGATTCACAGCTTCTGGCATTACCCTGTTGAGGTCCAAGCTGACACGCTGGAAAAGAGTTGCTCTGATCAGTCTTCCATTCCCCTTGGCAAAGAAAACAAGGGGTTTGTCAAATATGGCCCAGACCCAAGGGTGGGAGAGCAATCCTATCCGACCTTCAATTACTCTGAACTGGAATCACCTTCTTCCCTGACGACTGTGACTAATTCCAAAGGCCTAACCAGCCTTCTCGTAATGATGACTTTGGGGTCAATTACTTTGGGGACAGATTAGAATCTGATCTGAAGCTGAAAAATTCCGCCCCCTTGGTACTAATCCCTTGAACTTTCCAATCCTAAATAGGGCAAGTTTCAGGAAAGAGCATTTCTCATTTTACAGCCTACCTGAATACTGTCTGTAACGATTTTGCTTAATCAAAAAATTAATTAAACTCTTGCTCTAATGGTCTAAACACAAGAGTCAGAGGAAGGAAGTTCTGGCCACCTGCCAAAGCTCCATCTGAGGCTCTCGGAGTTAATAATTTCCATGGTGTTTTAAGCATTTGAAACAACAAAGGCTAGCTTTCACTAATAGCACAACTGACTCTGGAAAGCCTATAAAAATGAGGCCTGCTCAAGGGTGGTTTGTATCCAGAGAATTAAGTTTTAACAAATAAAATTAAATCAACAGTCAATAAATTAAAATTTTGCTATTCTCTGATATTAATCTGCACACTTAGCCATAAGTGCTCAAGTTAATGAAAATGGGCTGTCCATGGCTCTGCTGAGATTACCCATCGCTGTTAAATGGTTTTTGGTGGGGACGGCGTGGGGATAGAGGAGAGGAGTCTCGAAAGGCATTTCTAGGCAAGATGAGGTCCCTGGGCAAGTCACGGCCCTTTTCCACATTTATGCATTTCTTACTAGTACATTACTTACTTAATCAGTCATTCTTCAGATATAAATACATACAAATTTTTTTTTTTTTTTTTTTTTTTTTTTGCTCTGTGTCAACTCTTCATAATCCAGGCTGCAAATGCAAACTGGCACCCTGCAGATGAAACAGAGCTGCAGAAGCAATTATTAGGTCTTCACAGTGTTTGCTTTTTTAAAATCTTGGTTGCCAACATTAAAAACTCAGAAGACTTCACACGAAAATGCAAACATCCAGCCAGTCCTGGAAACTGGATAACTGAGCAACTCCCGGCTGACATTTCTGCAGGGCAGCCATGGACGAGAACAGAGCAGTGGCAGCACGCTTACAACAGGCCTCACTCACGCCCAGCCTGCTTCACCTGTTGACACATCTTGCCTGGCTCTGCACTTCCTTTGTTCCTCCATAACCAGCCTGCAGGTTAACTCCCTTATGAGAAATACTGATAATGGAATGTTAATATTTGTTGGAAGGAAGGAGGGCAGGAGGGAGACAGAAATGCCAAATATTTAAAAAAGAAAACATAAGCCCACACTAATCCCTTTCATAAAATTCCTGAAGTTTCAGAACAGAAAGCACTATGTTTACGGTGTTTTTTTCAAGATATTCCTGAAGTCAACCATGGATTTTACCACATGCAAAAATTCTGTTTGCAGCTTGAATACTGAGGACAAAAATGTGATCTATTTTGAAAAGGTGATTAGCAAGAGAATTAAAATACTAGATTCTCATGGATGAAATTTCAGTCATTATTTTTTATCAACAGAATTCTCAGTAAAGACAGTCCCTGAAAAATAGAATTTACCAATGCACTACTTTGAAGCCACCACCCCCACCACACCCCTGCCCCAACTAACTTTTATTTATTTATTTATTTTGAGACAGAGTTTCGCTCTTGTCACCTAGGCTGGAGTGCAATGGCGTGATCTCAGCTCACTGCAACCTCCGCCTCCTGAGTTCAATTGATTCTCCTGCCTCAGCCTCCGAGTAGCTGGGATTATAGGCATCCACCACCAAGCCCAGCTAATTTTTGTATTTTTAGTAGAGACGGGGTTTCACCATGTTGGCCAGGTTGGTCATGAACTCCTGACCTCAGCTGATCCACCCACCTCGGCCTCCCAAAGTGCTGGGATTACAGGCATGAGCCACCGTGCCTGGCCCCAACGAACTCTTACTAAAATAAATGGTAGCTTCCATTTCTTTTTTTCCTCAAGGGTCATATGGACAATTGAGATGCTCTGTTCAAAAAGAGGTAGAAGGTGGGGGTGAAAAGAAAATGTCCATATTGACACAGAGCTGTACTCCATTTTAAGCTGTAGGTTGAACCATGTAGTTTGAGGCATCTATGCAGCCCATTTTCCATGAAGAAAAGGTCCCTCTTGATTACCACCCCTATTTCCCCCAGCCCCTACCTTCTTCTAATCATGTTTACAGCTTTTAAAAAACAGAGATACACCTTGCTTGTCACTCAACTGTCACGTACAATCCAAAAATAAAGACCATCCAGGATTCAGGACTAAAGCAGACTTGAGAACAAACCTCAAATTCCTTCCATGTTTCAATGGGGCAAGCAACGAGAATTAGAAACCAACTCTAGATATAAGAGTTCCTAAAACAACAACAACAAAAAACAGTTTTTTAATACTGCAACTGGAACTGGCACATTGACCAAATGGTCTGCTCTGCTCCAAGTGTTTATTTAAAGCAGAAATAGCTCACAAGCGATTAATAAACAGAATGGAGGACAGTAGAATGTGGAAGTCATGTTGGATCACATGTGGTTTAAAACGTGTTTTGAAACAAGCAGGCACAAACTTTCTCATAATTTAAGAGAAAACCTTAGCAATATATGAAGACCTTCAGGAAAAAAAAAAAAAAAAATCCTATGAAAGTGCCTTCTTTTAGTGCATCTAGTGATTTATTTAGTGGCTTCAAGAACTGTTCCAGTTTCCACTGTGTTAAGCTCTCTCTGTGTTAAGCAACACTGCCCCTCTTGAAGTTGACTGATGAAGAAATCTACATCCCAGATCAGATTTTTTACTTTTGATGGAAGTGGTCTCCATTAGAAGCATATGTCCTGAAGGTCTTACATCTTGGAGAAGAAAGAAGGTGCCTCAAGGCTTAAGGCTGCAAAGGATCAACTGGGCTGTAATGCTGGCTGCAAATGCCAGTGGAGATTGAATTAAGCTACTGGTTTTGTTAGGATAGTTATTATTTTGCTAGTGCTGTGGTACAATGTACAAAGTTCCTTAAGTTTTGAGTAATCTGCCTTTCCCCTTACGCCTCTATTTTTCTGTGTGCAATTTTACAGAAAGTGAGGCTTTTCAGGACTACATCTATGGCATTCAAACTGAACTTTTCACAGTCCCATTTTGTTGGTCTGCTCATATGTCATTATCCAACATTATAAACTGTAGTGACTATAGCTAGCCATAGTTTAGGGTACTCTTTAGTTGGTAACCCAGACATGTAGTTCTTAAATAAATGGCTTGTTAGGATGTCATTTTATTTTATTTATTTTTAGAGACAGGGTCTTTCTCTGTTGCCCAGGCTGGTGTAAATGGGCACAATCATAGTTTACTGCAGCCTTGAGCTCCTGGGCACAAGCAAACCTCCCACCTCAGCCTCTCAGGTAGCTGGGATTACAGGTACACACTGCCATGCCCAACTAATTTTGATTTTTCATTTTTTGTAAAGATAGGGTCTCGCTTTGTTGCTATATTACTCCATGTTCACACTGTTATGAAGGAATACCTGAGACTGGGTAATTTATAAAGAAAAGAGGTTTAATTGACTCACAGTTCCACATGGCTGGGGAAACTTACAATCATGGCGGAAGGCACCTCTTCACAGGGTGGCAGGAGAGTGAGTGCTGAGCAATGGGGGAAAAGCCCCTTATAAAACCATCAGAACTTGTGAGAACTAACTCACTATCACAAGAACAGCATAGGGGTTACTGCCCCCATGATTCAATTACTCCCACCAGGTCCCTTGCACAACACCTGGGGATTATGGGAACTACAATTCAAGATGAGATTTGGGTGGGGACACAGTCAAACCATATCAGTTGACCAGGCTGGTCTCAAGTTCCTGGCCTCAAATGATCCGTTCGCCTCAACTTCCCAAAGCACTGGGATTATAGATATCAGCCACTGTCCCCAACTTAGGAATTCATTTTAAATGCCTTCCAGTATTGTGCTGCTGCTAAAAATGCAATTCTAAAAAGTATACCCCAAACACCAAAAATATTTATGCAATATAACATTAATTAACAAGAGAAGAATTCAAAATATACACACTATAAATATAACAATGTAAAAAATATATGCAGGTGGGAGGTAACAAGTAAAAACAAACTGTACTGGAGTAGGACGACTTTAAAAATAAAATCTCTTATTTCCTACATTAGTTATTTGCTACAAATGTTTTTTTCCCCCCTGCCCCGGGATTAATCATCAGTAGGTGGAAGTTTGTAGAAAAACATTTAATATCCACAAAATGAACCACAAATGTGGCTAAACATGCCAGCTACATGACTTTTTTTTTTTTCTCTGGGACAAAGTCTTGTTCTGTTATCCAGGCTGGAATGCAATGGCGTGATCTCAGCTCACTGCAACCTCTGCCTCTCAAGTTCAAGCGATTCTTCTGGCTCAGTCCTGAGTAGCTGGGACTACAGGCACATGCCACCACTCCTGGCAAAATTTTTTTTTTTTTTTTTTGTATTTTTAGTAGAAATAGGGTTTTGGCATGTTGGCCAGGCTAATCTCGAACTCCTGACCTTGAGTGATCTACCCACCTTGGCCTCCCAAAGTGCTGGGGTTACAGGCATGAGCCACTGAGCCTGGCCTACACAATTGCTTTTCAAGTGAAATGTTTTAACATGTTAAGAGGCGAAGCACAAAAGTAGTAAATGTGTTGGTTAAACACTTTTGAATATTATTTGATTTAAACATTTCTTTTGAATGGCATGCAAGAAATGACTTAGGGGTTCTCAGGACTGAGGAATCAGGATGGGAACTTTGATAAGAGGGACCTTAGGTCAAAATCCATTGTTCTAAAACAAGGTGCTTTCCTGGCATGGGAAGCAAATGCTGGGTTTTACAAGACCACCAACCGGGGCAGTGCCTTTGACTTGGCATTTATCTACTGTGGCAACAAGCAGCAAGGTCATGATAGGGTTCCTGGTGGAATAGCCTTGCTATTTGGAATAAAAATTCCCACAAATTACCTATATATCAAAGTTATCCACTAGCTAATAAACATGGAAGTCTTCTAGCAAATAAAACATGCATATCACAAAGTCCTTTCTTTAAAAGAAAACGCAAAGAAGAGAAAGAGAAAAGAAGCTGATGAGAGTGAAGCCTGATTTAGCAGATAAGTTTATTCGACATAGTGCATGATTCAAAGCATCTGATATTCCATAGCCAACAAGGTTTCCTATTCCCTATTACAAAATACCGGATACCCTGAATATAGCTAATTCAAGGTCCTCATTCCTTTCACCCTATACCTAGAATTAAACAGGTTTCCCCATTTAGCACACATTTCACATTCACTGAAGGCTTTGGGGAGAGGGGCAAACAGAGCTTATGACTGCCCCTCTGAACCAAAGGCACTTAATGTTAAAAGATAAAGCACAGTAGAGTCACCCCACAGACATTCCTGTGTGTTCAATGGCTGAACTTCAGCATACCATCACTGGCCCATGTGGGATTCATCATAACGATGTAAAAGACATTGATTTCCTTGGAAAAACAAAGTGCAGTATGAATATAAAGGAGTCACCACCATCCCTTTTCTGAAAATAATACATAAGAGAACTCTTACTTTACATGATTAGTATCACTCAAGGTTCACACATGGAAAAAATAGCTAAAAAATAATCTATCATAAATTCTCACTATGAAGTCACAATAGAATCTGATATCCTCTTTAGAACTGATGAGTTGGAGAGAAACCCAGAGGTCATGCTGTCCATCCCCTCATTTGATAGGGGAGGGAACTTGAGGCCCAGGAAGGCCAAGTGTCAGACCTGGGGTCTAACTCCTGTGGCAGAGCCTGTGTAGGATGCGGGCCTCCTGAAGCCTAGGTCAGGGTTCCCTCCACTCCCCTTCTTCTTTAAAGACTCTCAAAAGTAAAATATGGCGATGATCTTCAAAGATGCACCACACAATAAAGCACATGCACTGACCCAGGTCAGCGATTTGGTCTCACAAGGCAGTTCCTTTGGCCGTTGGGCAGGTATGTAACCCACCTCAGGGTGGGAATTCTTGGCATGAGATCATTCAGAGTTCTGAGGGAAGCCCAGTGTAGGTCAGACACGACTCCTTCTTGGATTGGGAAAATTCTTCTCGGTTGTCAGTCCATGGTGGGCAGGCGGTCGGCCGCACAGCGGAATCCCAGATTCGAAGCAGAGCTATCAGGTGTGTTCTGGCTACGAGCAGCACAGCGATACCTGTAACAATAGGACTGTGCAGAGAGAAAAAGCAAGGTAAGTGCTACTGGGACTCTCGGCTGAGGGCTCTAACCTGTCAGATGCATGTTGCACAAAAGCACCAGCTGCAGACAGTGCTTCCCCACAACCCTGGCAGTATGGATACTTCACATGTATGCTTTAAAAAGGGCAGCACATTCAAGAATTAACCACATATTTTCCAACGTCCTTTACCTTATAAACGTAACACAGATATAGTACAAAGATGTTCCGCGTTAGATAGAACAGCAAAAAAGAAAAACATAAAAACCAATGATTGCCTAAGTTTAGGCACATCCATATAACAGAAAAGCAAGCAGCCATTGAAAGTCATGTTTTTACATAATATTTAATGACACAGGACTTTTTCATGACAAAATGTAAAATGAGGCCAGGTGCACTGGCTCACACCTGTAATCTCAACATTTTGGGAGGCTGAAATGGGAGGACTGCTTGAGGCCAGGAGCTCAAGGCCAGCCTGGGCAACACAGTAAGACCCCATCTCTACAAAAAATTAGCTAAGCATGGTGGTGTGCACCTGTAGTCCCAGCTTCTCAAGAGGTTGAAGTGGGAAGATCTCTTGAGTCCAGGTGTTTGAGGCTGCAGTGCACCATCACTGAGCCACTGTGCTAAAGTCTGGGTGACAGAGCAAGATCTTGTCTCCAAAAAAAAAAAAAAGTTAAATGAAAAAGTCAGAATATAAAGCTGTATATGTGGTATGACCTCAGTGTAGATAACTACATATGCCAAGAAAAAAAGACTGGAAGGTTCTGAATGCACCACAGTGTGCACAGCAGTTATCCCTCAAGCAACCTGAGTTTCATACTTCCTATATGAAACCTATGCAGTATTCCTATACAATAAGAATTAATATATATTAATTTTTTAAATTAAACTAAGTAATAAGTGATAGATGGCCACTGAAAAAATATTAAGAATAACACTAAGATATCATTTAATATCTAAATAATATTTATGATATCATTTACTATCTAAATCATATTTATGATCTCATTTAATACAGTAGATTGGCAAAAAATTAAACAATAAGCCTAGGAACATCAAATGTAGGAAAGGCTGTGGGACAACATTGCTTTTTAAAAATGTGTTGCTTTGGGAGTTTAAATCATAGTAACTAATAAAGCTATACAATGTTGTGTGCAGTTTGTTTTACATCTGTGTTATTAAATAAGAGCCGGGCACAAGTATACACATGCACACCAACACAGACCTTCAGCACCTAGTACACACCAGACATGGGGCTAGGCATCTTCATCTGTTACGTCATTTGATTGTAACAGCCCAGAGAAACTCAATGACTTACCCAAAATTGCACAGTTATTAAAGAAAGCAGAATTCCAGCTCAGGTCTAACTGGTGTGCTTGCTTTCCTGGCAAGATTCTATACTCCAGAGGGAAGGTTATCACAACTCATGTCTTCTTTCCCACTGCCCAATACACAAGCCCTGCATGCACTTGTACACTTGCACAAACATAAGACAGCCTAACGCACATATCCCTGCCTACCTAGCAGGTATTCAGTGATTAACCACAGATTACTTCAAAAGCCTCCACATGCCAAAAATAACCACGCATGAAACTCTTGTGCCCTAGGATTGTTCTCCGATCCAAAATAACGGAGAATAAAAATAAACTAGTCATCCTGTGTGCCATGAGTATACACTATGAGTTGGCCCAGTACAGCTCAAGTCTCCGCAAGCTGGTTAAAGAAGTTTCACAAAGAAATGTGTGGAATAACTTTAGAATCTGTGCAGAAGCGATAATTTGGAGTCAGGGGGAAGTCAGCATGCAAAAGGTTTTTTTATTTTTTAATTATTCTCCTTGCTCTCAGAAGAATAAAATGCTTCTTATCTTTATGAAAAGTATCTCTAAAGTTGACACAGAAATTCTCTGGAGCACTTCTACTGTAAAAAGAAAGACACAGTGCTTTGTCTTCTATAGATAGTGAAATGATAGCAACCAATTTTCTAATTTGCCTTGTGGTCAGTGAAGAATATGACATTAGCAATTCTCAGGTAGACAGAGGGACGATGAATTTAAAATGTGCTTGAAATAATTGATAAATTGATGGCATCTCCTACTATATGTGATGCGCATGCAACGGAAGCTCTCAAATGACTAGAGGTGACCATGGAGGAAGACAGAGCAAAAGCCTCATCCCATGCAGGGCCTACTCATTGGGCTGCTGTGAAACAACAGTGCTTTGGTATTTCCAGAACCAAGTTCCTGTGGATAATCCAGGGCCCCATGCAACCAAGCATGTGTGGCCAATTCCACACCTCAGCAAAGATCAGGTTCAGGGGGAGCTACACAGACGACATGACATTCTTGTCCCATAAATGTACACACATGACCAAAAACAATCAAGTGTTTCCTGATTGCTCACTCATTACACCCACAGAAAAGATCAGAGTAGAATTACGTTCCTGTCTTGCTGGAGATCTCAGACTGGTTGAAGAAACAGACTATACATCAAACAGCTACAAAGCATGTAGGGGTAAACAATTCTGAGGTAATTAGTAATGCAGGTGAAGGAGTTGTCCCTTGTAGAATGCCACAGATTTTAGGAAAGGCTTTTTTAGAAGGCAAAAATTGATGTGGATGAGATTTCCATGATCATGGCAGTGGTCCTCAGACCTGAGCATACATAAGAACGGCCAATACAGCTTGCTTAAATCCATGTTCCTAGGCCACCCATCCAGAAACTCTGATTCAGGAAGTCTAGTATGGGGCTCAAGAACCTACTTCTAACAAGTTTCTAGGTGCTGCTGATGCTACAGGCCCATGGGCCACACTTTGAGTAACACTGGTTTATAGGATTTAGAAGGGCAAGTTGAGAGGATAGCAAGGCCACAGCCTGATAATTTCAGAGCATGGTTTAATTATTCATTGAATATATAAGAGCTTACAATATGCCAGATGCTATTTTAGGTATGGCGGATACAATCAGAACAAGACAAACAAGATACCTGTTATCAGGGAGCTGACATTCAACAGGGAATTGTCAGACAATAAATCAACCAATACATTCAAGCTGTTTTCCAGGAGTAGTCACCTCTGCAGGAAGGAAAATAGGGAAAGAGGACTGAGAGTGACTGGGTAGCTACTTTAGATAGGGTCGTGGTCGGGAAAGGCCCCTCTAAGATCACATGTGGGCTGAGTTGCTCAAAGATCTGGAGAATGAGAATTCCGGGCAAGAGCAATGACTGTCTTTGGGGTAACTGGCTTCCTCACTAAAACAACAAAGGTATTAGCCAGCTTCTAAATAGGTCTTAGAAACCTTGTGTTCAACTGCAGGAAGATGGTAATACCCCTGCCAGCATCTGAATGTGGATATACAATTGCTGCATAAATGGGAAAGTTAAGAAAGCTCTCTGGTGATAGGGCATAGGACTTAGGTTTTTGTTGAACGGCATATTTCTACCTGTCACTTATCTCTTTTTTTTTTTTTTTTTTTTTTAGACGGGGTCTCGCTCTGTCACCCAGGCTGGAGTGCGGTGGCCGGATCTCAGCTCACTGCAAGCTCCGCCTCCCGGGTTCACGCCATTCTCCTGCCTCAGCCTCCCGAGTAGCTGGGACTACAGGCGCCCGCCACCTCGCCCGGCTAGTTTTTTGTATTTTTTAGTAGAGACGGGGTTTCACCGGGTTCGCCAGGATGGTCTCGATCTCCTGACCTTGTGATCCGCCCGTCTCGGCCTCCCAAAGTGCTGGGATTACAGGCTTGAGCCACCGCGCCCTGCCCACTTATCTCTTAAATTATATCAGAAACTATTTTAAAATAAGATGATGTTCATATGCCACAAAACCTAGCATATAACAACTCAAATGAACTGGTGGGACCTGCCCAAAGCACTGTGTTGAGGATTCTACAGCTGTGACACAGGACAGTAGAAAAGAGATATATAAGAGATTATTCCCAGGGCTGTATCTGAAGACCCTGGAATATACAGAATAATTCCATTCTTGAAAGACAAAAATTAAGTTTGCTGGAATACTATCAATTGTTTTCTTTAGGAAACATAATGATTTCATTTTTGTTTTGATCTTTATTATATATTTTCTAATTTGTATGCTATGAAAATGTTTTCTTTGTATAATAAAAAGTTTAAAATCAGTGCTTCTCCCTTCCCCACCACCAAAAGTTTTTTATTAGATCACAGCAATCCCTGACACTGTCCATTAGCCAAAATGACAATAAAAAATTAAACCTTAAAAAGCAAGACTCACTACAAAAGTTAGTATTGAGAGGTCAGAGCCATCAGTTGAGAAAACAGTCAATTCACACATCATTCCATTTCAAATGCACTCATTCACTCAGCAAACATTTATTAATCGTTCAAAGCATATAATTAAAGAGGTAAATGGCCTCATTATAAATGTCCTCATTGCTCTTTCTTTTTTTCCAACTTTATTTTTAGCACCAAAAGTGGTTCTTAAGGATGTGAGGTCTAGGTGGCTGAAAAATGGGTCATTCTATTAATTAAGAACAGGGCAAGTGGGAAGGACCTGTTTTAGTCCTATTTCATCAAGATGGCTAATTACTGTGTGAAATTGATCTCCATGTCTGTGCTAAGAATGTGATCCTAGACTTGGGAACAATCCATTTAAGATAATGACTTACCAGCCTTGGGGCTTCAAAGTCAAGTGGAACAGCAATATGGTTTTTATGAGAGGAAGACTTTTAGGGACAAAGGGCATTTTAAAGATAATTGTAGCTCATGTTAAACAAAATCATTATTGAGAACTCCACAACAGAAGAGATGTCTCAATTTCCCATCCATTGCACTTGCCACTGACACTAGACCAACTCCTTTCGCTCTTCATCTTGGCAGGAAGGTGAGGATTTCCTCAATGTTGTAGGCTGAGCTAAAGACCCAGAGGGATTAATCTAACAACATCAACAACAACGAGTATTTCTTGAGTACTTACTATGTGAACTATTCGAAGAACTTCTTATGTATTAATTCACTTGATCCTTTCAACAATCCTATGAGATAGGCATTATTAGTATCTGCACTGTATACTTGAGGAAAAATTGAGGCACACAGATGTTAATAGTGTGCCTAAGGTTACATGGTTTATAAATGGTGGATCCAAGGTTCCAGCCTATTCAATCTGATTACAAAGTCTGCACCCTTAACCAGATGACATGTTGCCTCATAGTTTTTCTTTCTGTGCCCCTATCTCCTTCTTGAAGCTATACTTTGGATAGATTTTCAAAAAATTATGAATGATCATCAGAATTAACTTTAGCCAGGCAGGCCGGGCATGGTGGCTCACGTCTATAATCTCAGCACTTTGGGACGCCAAGGCGGGAGGATCACTTGAGGTCAGGGGTTCGAGATCAGCCTGGCCAGTTTGGTAAAACCCCATCTCTACACAAAAAGTAGCCGTGCGTGGTGGCACGCACCTGTAATCCCGGCTCTCAGGAAGCTGAGGCAGGAGAAATGCTTGAAATTGGGGGGCGGACGTTGCAGTGAGCCAAGATCATGTCATTGCACTCCAGCCTGGGTGACAGAGTGAGAGTCTGTCTCAAAAAAAAGAATTTACTTTAGCCAGACAAACTCGTGTTGGCCCATGATCAAAAATAAGTTATCATCTAAGCAAGAAAATGTTTTTAAAAATGAATTATAACATTATTCTTTCTACTGATTTTTTTCCTTTTATTGATTTTCACCTATGCCATAAACATTGTTTTTGCCTGTCTAGTTGGGAGTTTATTAGTCAGTTCCTTCTTCAGAAAAGAAGAGGGGAAATAATCTAATTACAATAAAGATGATGCTGATAGGAGCAACTAACTTTTACTGAGCCTTTACCACAAGCTAAGCACTGTACCAAGAACTTATATATGTTGGTTCATTTACCAGAACCTTATAATGGGTATAATGGGTATAATTATAGCATCTTCACCAGAACCTTATAATGGGTATAATTATAGCATGTTACAAATGTGAAAACTGAGGCTTGGAAAGATTAAGTAATTTCCCCAAGGTCACATACCTGGCAAGAAACAGATATAGAACTCCAATCCAGATGTAATTCCCTAATCCACATCCCAATAATTTAGTAAAAGCTGTCACTCTTAATCTACTGGAAAGGCTAAGCACTCTGAAAATAATTCACAATCAACACTGTGCTATTTTCTTGATCTTACAGATATAATCAGACTGATGTTAAAGACCAACCTAATAAACAATTCACTTGACCAAGATCCTGGAAGTGCCATTTTTCTATGGAAAATCCTGTGGATCCCACTCAGTTTTGTCACTCTGCTCTTCTCCTCTTCTGAAATGTTATCCCCATCATATGGAACCTAACTAAATTAAAACAAATCCTTCAGGTAGGCTAAGAAAAGATAAAAATGCGTAATATAAACTTTAAATTAATACTAAAATTATAAAACAAAGAGTTACAGCTAATAAGTATTAAGGAGAGAAAATGGGGTGATAAAAAGTATGCAATCAAAAGGAAGACAAACAGAGAACAAGAACAGGTGAGACAAAGAGGAAAAAAAATCAAGATGGCACATTTCAACCCAACCATATCAAAACCCACGTTAAATATAAATAGTCTAAACACCCAAAGAAAGGCAGAGATTATGCCAATAAATACAATAAATCAAATGAAATGGACAAATTCCTTAAAAGATACAAACTACCAGAATGTACTCAAGAAGAAGCAGATAAGCTGTATAGTCCCACGTCTATTTTAAAAATTAGGCCTATAGTAAAAGAAAAAAAATCGGCATACTGGCTCATATGTATACTCCCAGCCACTAGGGAGGCTGAGGCAGGACAATTGCTTGAGTTCAGAAATTCGATCCTGTTTTCTAACTTAATTAATAGTTAAAACTCTTGGCCCAAATGCATTCACCAAGGAATCCTATCAAACATTTCAAGAATAACACTAATTCTACATAAACTCTTGCAAAAAATGTAAAATAAGTTAATATTTAACTCAATCTATGAAGACAGCAATACCCTGAAACCAAAATCAGACAAAGATATTACAAGAAAACACAGAATAAACTAGATGCAAAAATACTCACTCATAATTTTTGCAGATCAAATCCAAAATGTATAAAAAAATACATCATGACTAAGTGGAATGATACGTATCCCAGGAATGCAAGGATAGCTTAATATTTGAAAATCAATGTAATTCACCATATGAACAGATAGAAAAAGCAAAATCATGTGTCTGTTGGCGTATGAATGTCTTCTTTTGAGAAATGTCTGTTCATATCCTTTGCCCACTTTTTGATGGGGTTGTTTTTTTCTTGTAAATTTGTTTGAGTTCTTTATAGGTTCTGGATATTAGCCCTTTGTCAGATGAGTAGATTGCAAAAATTTTCTCCCATTCTGTAGGTTGCCTGTTCACTCTGATGGTAGTTTCTTTTGCTGTGCAGAAGCTCTTTAGTTTAATGAGATCCCATTTGTCCATTTTGGCTTTTGCTGCCGTTGCTTTCGGTGTTTTAGACATTTTGGTGTTTTAGACATGTTTTAGATACATGAAAAAATGCTCATCATCACTGGCCATCAGAGAAATGCAAATCAAAACCACAATGAGATAGCATCTCACACCAGTTAGAATGGCAATCATTAAAAAGTCAGGAAACAACAGGTGCTGGAGAGGATGTGGAGAAATAGGAATACTTTCCCACTGTTGGTGGGATTGTAAACTAGTTCAACCATTATGGAAAACAGTATGGCGATTCCTCAAGGATCTAGAACTAGATGTACCATACGACCCAGCCATCCCATTACTGGTTATATACCCAAAGGATTATAAATCATGCTGCTATAAAGACACATGCACACGTATGTTTATTGCGGCACTATTCACAATAGCAAAGACTTGGAATCAACCCAAATGTCCATCAGTGACAGACTGGATTAAGAAAATGTGGCACATATACACCATGGAATACTATGCAGCCATAAAAAAGGATGAGTTTGTGTCCTTTGTAGGGACATGGATGCAGCTGGAAACCATCATTCTTAGCAAACTATCACAAGAACAGAAAACCAAACACCACATGTTCTCACTCATAGGTGGGAACTGAACAATGAGATCACTTGGACTCCGGAAGGGGAACATCACACACCGGGGCCTATCATGGGGAGGGGGGAGGGGGAAGGGATTGCATTGGGAGTTATACCTGATGTAAATGACGAGTTGATGGGTGCTGACGAGTTGATGGGTGCAGCACACCAACATGGCACAAGTATACATATGTAACAAACCTGCACATTATGCACATGTACCCTAGAACTTAAAATATAATAATAAAAAATAAAGAAAGAAAGAAAGAAAGAAAAAAGAAAAAGCAAAATCATATTATCATCTCAATAGATGCAGAAAAAGCACCCAGCAAAATCTACATCCATTGCTGATTAAAAAAAAAACTCACAAAAAATTAGCAATGGAAAAAAACTTTCTCAAGCTGTAAAGGGCGTCTATGAAAAAGCTATTGCTAACACATATCTGATTTTGAAAAACTGAATGTTTATTCTCTAAGATCAAGAATGAGGTATGAATGTCTACTCTTATCATTCCTATTCAACACTATACTGAAAGTTCTAGCCAATGACATACAGCAAGAAAAAGTTATAAAAGGCATCTAGATTAGAAAGGAAGAACTGTCAACATTCACAGATCATATGATCACCTATGTAGAAAATATAATACAATCTACAAAAACATTACTAGGACTAATAAATGAGTTTTGCAAGGTTGCAAGATACAAGATGAACATACAAAAATCAGTACCATGTAAGCATACTTAATAAAGCATGTAGGAGGTTAAAAGATATTTTTAAAGAATCTACTGGGAAGCTTATAAAAATGTAGATTACAAGTAAGCTAAAAATTATAAACATGCAAGTAGATACATTCCTATGCATGGAATTAGGATAGTTAATGTTCTTTACTTGCTTAAAATGTTTTTTACAAGCTTCTGTTACCCCATTTATTCTTGAAGAAAAATCTTCTGGTCCTCAATTACTTAGAAAGTAAATGGATTCTCAATTTAGAAAAGTGCCATATGTCAGAGACATAACTGGTGACAATTAGGATTTTGAGACACTACTGTACAAAGAGAGATTCACCTGTTTTCCATGGAAGCCTGGTTCCCTGGCAAGAAGATCCAGGTACATTTGTAGCAACAACTTCAAATAGAGAAACAGTCTGGGATTAAAGACTCTGATGTATATGTGAACATATAAATATATTGGGAAGACCTGGGACAACGCTTTTAATTTAAAATTAAAACTAGAATTTTAGGCCAGGCGCAGTGAATCCCAACATTTTGGGAAGCAAAGGCAGGAAGAATTTTCTGAGCCCAAATGTTCAAGACCAGCCTAGGCAACACGGCAAGACCCCATCTCTACAAAAAATTTAAAAATTAGCCAGGTTACTTGGGAGGCTGAGATGGGAGGATCACTTGAGCCTAGGAAGTCGAGGCTGCAGTGAACTGTGATTGTGCTACTGCACCTCAGTCTGGATGAAGAGTGAGACCCTGTCACCAAAAAAAAAATAAAAAAAAAAAAAAAAAAAAAAAAAGATTTTATGAAGATAAATTGGTCTACATCTTATTATCAGTGTAGGTCTAAAGCATCAATTGAGCTCTGCTTTATGAACTTCTACCTGAATCACTGGATTAAAAATCCTAAGAAATACAGAAGATACACATACATACAAACTCACATATATATATAATCTAGAGAGATTTGCTTTAGGCTAGTGATTCCCAAACTTGGACATATGTTTTCATCACCTGGACAGCTTTAAAAAATGCAATGCCCAGCTCACACTGAAGAAAAATCAAATCAGAATGGGGGTGAGTGAGGAACCAGACATCAGTATTTTATATAGATCCCAGATGATTACAATGTGGAATAAAGTTTGAGAACCACTGTTTTAAGACAAAATTCGATAATGCCATCATTATCAAATTAGTAACTTAATTTGGAGCCATTATAGGTGGTTTTAAGTCTCTAACCACCTGGACTGAATAAATTACTAGGGGAAGCTTTGCGGCAATAACAATCTGCAAAATGCCATCTCTGCACAGGGAGAGAAAGCTGGAGTTCAGGAGATGTGAAAAATATATGACTCAAAGAAAAAAGGGAAGGGATGGTATTCTATTTCCAAATTCCTTATAAAGGTTATTTATGAAACACCAAGTCACTCTAACTGATGAAGAAAGCCAGCTCAGACACTAAAATCATAGCCCGAAGAGAAGAAACACTCTGGGAATGATGCTCATTTCACAAGGCACACTTTGTACCCAGAACACGGGATGCTTCCATTTCAGTATATCACAATCTGCCCTCCATATATAACTCTCACCTGAATCTCAACAAAAAATCCAGAAATGTACAGGATTCTCAAATAAATTAAGGGTGTGCTTTCAGACTCACATGCTGGAAAAGGTATATACACTCACCCCGATGCAGTTCACGAGACAACACAGGTCTCTCAAAGGGGCAAGATTCAATAGATGAAATGTGGTTGACAATACGTCATTCACAACCTCTGCTACTTGTGTTACTTTTCTCCGTGCTTGTAACCAAATTTGAGATGACTATCCTCCTTTTTTTCTGGTTTCAGTGGGGTTAGGTATGCATTTGCAGAAGTGAATGAGACATTCGGGGCTATCATTTACAATGGATCCATAAAACTGCTATCAGAACAAGAACGACAAAATAGTTTAGTGACATGACTTACCCTATGGCACATGTAGGATCCACCTTTCTTCACCCGGTCTTTCCCAGAAGGGGGACCTTTCTACGGATGAAGAAAAAAGGCTGTGTTAGACCAGAAGGCAAAGCTGCCCCTTACACAGTGGGAGAGAATCCACTTTGATCCAACCAGCTCTCTCATGGTTGTCTAAACTCTCCACATGTGTTTCCACCCCTAGGCTTTGTATCTGTATTCATGGGCCCTCCCAAATGCCCACCTCCCTAAATCCTACCCATCTTCTAAGGTCCACCTCAAGTTCCCACTCTTTGGTGAAGTCTTCTTGACTACAGAAAGCAATCCTGCCTCTAAGTCCCTACAGCATTTCTTGCCTGGATGACTAATAAGCTGCTTGGCCGCACCTCTTACCATGTCATGCTAATAAGCAAATTTATCCTGTGTTATAATTAGTTTATTCATCTACACTGGCAAGCGTCTTTGAATTACATGTTTTTGTTTTTTTTTTTTTTGAAACAAAAATTTTTTTGAGACAGGGTCTCCCTCTGTCACCCAGGCTGGAGTGCAGTGGCATGATCACAGCTCACTACAGCCTTGACCACCTGGGCTCAAGCAATCCTCCCTCCTCAGCCTCCCAAGTAGCTAGAACCACAGGCATGAACCACCACGCCCAGCTAATTTTTAAAAATTATTATTTGTAGAGACAGGGTCTCGCTCTATTGCCCAGGCTGGTCTTGAACTACCGGGCTCAAGTGACCCTCCTACCTCAGCCTCCCAAAGTGCTGGGATTACAGGCATGCAACACCATGCCAGGCCAGAATTATATGTTTTTATAATCCCACTGTGTAACACTTAATAAACACTTTGCTGATTGAATGAAAGAGTTTGTTTGTTAGCCTTAACAAAAAATTTAGGTGTGGTTTATTAAGATATAATTAATATACAGTAAAATTCATCCTTTTTAAGTGCACAGTTCCAATGAGTTTTGACAAACATATATAGTCATGTAACCGCTACCACAATCAAGATATAGAACATGGTTTATCTTGAAGAAAGAAAAAGACACACATGCATACTATGAACCAGGCACAGTTTGAACACTTTACAAATATTAACTCAGGTATTCTCCATCCAATCTTGGAGGTAGGTTAAGTTACCAGCAAAATAAGTGGCACAACCAGGAAGCCCTGCTCCAGACTCCAAGCTCTGAGGCACTCCACTGTGCACCCACTTAGAGACAAGAAGTATAGGAAATTAGGCAGTGCTTAAAAGGAGGCAAGAAAGAGCAATGTCTACCACTGTAATAAGAATTGAGATCTACACAGAGCCAGTACAATGGCAAGACCTTTTTCTAGGAAGGGCTTCAGATAAAAGTTCAAAGGAAATGAAAATCCTAAGGCATCAGTTGCCAAGATAAAAGCCTCAATATCAGGTAAGCCATACACCGCATCTGAAAGGTACCAATAAATAGGCTCTAATAAGTCAGAACGATATCAGGGGAGTCTGTGGGGAGAGGGATTTATCTCCTTTTTTTTGTTCAAAAAGACAATCACACACCTGTCTACTATTTGCTCCGAAAACGCAAGAAGCTGGGACAACCCCGCTCACATCTTAGTTTTTCCTTTTCCTGTGAATCAAAAGGGTCCTTAGTTAACTGGCAGAAGTTAAAAGAACCACGCTTTCTCGAAGCATAGCTAATGTACTGTCTTGCAAATGTAAACCATGTGGGCAGAAGTGCACATTATCTTCTAAGCATTTCCAGGTACAGATGCTCCTTAGCATGGGATTAGGTCCTGTCCTGATAAATCGATCATAAGTTGAAAATACTATTTATTAAGTCGAAAATGCATTTAATACTCCTAACCTACCCAATATCACAGCTTAGCCTAGCGTACCTTAAACATGTTCAGAACACTTACGTTAGTCTGTAGCTGGGCAAATCATCTAACAACACAAAGCCTATTTTATAATAAAGTGTTGACTATATCATGTAAATTACTGAATACTGAACTGAAAGTGGAAAACAGAGTGGTTGTATGGATACTTAAACCACAGTTTCTACCGAAGGCATATCACTTTCACATAATTGTAAACTAAAAAAAAATCTTCAGTCAAACCATTGTAAGTAGGGGACTGTTGTGCTTAGAAACTATCACAGACGAAGCCATTGGCTAGTCCTCCTTCATCTGCAGGGCTACAATATTTCCAAGGCCTTAAATGCTTAATGTTATATTAATAAACTTTTATTAATTATAAACAGACACACTGCAAACGTGAAAAGCTACATGTCAAAATAATGGCTGGCAGCAGTTTTCTTCCCAGGAATATCTAGAATCTGACAAACATTCTGAGTCAGTTTTATTACTCTATAAAAGTAAGACAATTACCGAGAATTCACCGTGGCATCAATGAAAGCATTTAAAACTGTGGAACTCTCCCATGTAACGGCCACACTCTCCTACACTGTTTCTTGCTTAACAGTTCTTACATTACACTGCTTTAGGTGGTTCGCTGCATGCTCTGTTACAATGTATCAAATTGTGATTCAAGTCTTTCACAGTATCTGCTAGCATGCAATTTAGACTCTTCAAGTAGATCTAGGAACAAGGAGGAGCTGATTTGCCAATGGGAAGGCATGGGAACAAAATAGTTCCCTTTCATCATCAACTTCAATGAACTAAGTCTGCAATCAATAACTACGACACTTACCACAGTGACGCGAGTACTAATGACAGTCATCCCAGACTGACACAACTGTAGCCCCTAACACAGTCCTCAATTTAGGTGACTGCTCAGCTGCTTCTTATAAATAAAACTATTTTTGCTAGCAAACAACATGGTAATTAACTAAAACTGTTTGAAATGCTTGCCACTTTGCCGAAAAACAGAAAAATTACTAGGAGGGTGTAGTGGGTTGAAAAATGTTCCCAAAATTAATGTTCATTCACAGCCCTAGCATCTGACCTGATTCAGAAATAGGAACTTTGCAGATTGTAAATTTTGTAATTAATATAAGATCATATGGGATTAGGGCAGGCCCTAAATCCAATGACTGGTGTCCTTGTAAGATGAGGAGAGTATGCACAGAGGAACACAGAGAAGTCTATATGGTGATGGAGGCAGGAACTGGAGTGAGGCAGCTACAAGCCAAGGAATGCGAAGGATTCCTGGAAGCCACCAGGAAGGATCTTCCCTTAGAGATTCCAGATGGTGTGTGGCCTAGCTGGCACCTTGATTTCAGACTGCTAGCCTCCAGAACTGTGAGAGGATAAATTTCTGTTGTTTCAAGACACTAACTGTGGGAGGCCAAGGCGGGCAGATCACAAGGTCAAGAGGTAGAGACCATCCTGGCCAATATAGTGAAACCCCATCTCTACTAAAAATACAAAAATTAGCTGGTTGTGGTGGCACACACCTATAGTCCAGCTACTCACGAGGCTGAGGCAGGAGAATCACTTGAATCTGTGAGGCAGAGGTTGCAGTGAGCCGAGATTGCGCCACTGCACTCGAACTTGGCAACAGAGCGAGACTCCATCTCAAAAAAAAAAAAAGACACTAAGTGTGTGGTAGTTTGTTATGCAGCCCTAGCAGACTAATCCGGAGAGTTAGGGAAGACGGGTATCTCCATATCCATTTGTGGAAAAAAACAGTAATAAATCAAAATTAACACTCTCTCATGATCAAGTTTATTACTGCAGGCTAAAACAACTTAAGTGGCTACTGGTGGTGGTGTTTAAACACCTCATCTGTTTGCCTGTATACCGCAGCAGGAAGAGCAGCCGCAGGGCCCTACCACCTCCACCTCCTGTGCTCAAGAGTCTCAGGGATGCATAAGAAACCACTTGGAATTAACCTAGATATCCATCAATAGTGGACTGGATAAAGAAAATGTGGTACATATACACCATGGAATACTACACAGCCATAAAAAAGAATGAATCATGTCCTTTGCAGCAACCTGAATGGAGCTGGAGGCCATTATTATCCTATGTGAATTAACGCAGGAACAGAAAACCAAATACTGCATGTTCTCACTTATAAATGGGAGCTAAACATTGAGTACACATGGAGACAAAGAAGAGAACAATACACACTGGGGCCTATTTGAGCAAGGTGGAGGGTGAGAGAAGGATAAGGACTGAAAAACTACATACTGAGTATTATGCTGATTACCTGGGTGACAAAATTATCTGTACACCAAACCCCCTCGGCCCACAATTTACCCATGTCACAAACCTGCACATCCATCCTTTGCACTTAAAATGAAAGTTGGAAAGGAAAAAAAAAAGTCTCAGTGGAAAAACACATGGAACATAGGGATTCTGCCTATAACCAGGCAGGAACCATCGTGAATGCTATCTTCAAAGGTACTATTGCCCGTAACTGCTCTAGTCCCATAGACACCAAAATATTAACACATCTCCAATGCTTGCCTGGTTGCAAGAACAGCAAAACACACAGGTTTCTACATATCAGTCCCAATAATCTCAAAAGGCCAAGGTAAAGCTAAAGTTCTCAGGAAAAGAGATGAAGAAGCAACGCTCAGCATTAGTGCAGAGAAATCTACCCCTGTTTAAAACACCTGGGAAGGCATGTTTAACAATGAGTCAAATCCACTGGAGATGCCACAGAACCACGAATCAGTGAGACTGGCTTGTTTAGAGGAGGAATGCGTTTGTAAGGAAGAGGGGTGGCCATCCTGCTCAGGGCTACCAGGACATTTTTCACAGCACAATGACTGCACTCTGTGTAGTCAGGAGACATTTTCCTTTCCCTCCTTGTCATGCCCAATACATTGACAAGGAAAGCAACAGAAGGGATGGAGAGTGTGACAAATTTCCATCACTCAGCGAACAGTCAAAAGGCACTACTAGCGACCTGGATGGGACTGGAGACTATCATTCCAAGTGAAATAACTCAGGAATGGAAAACCAAACATCACATGTTCTCACTCATAAGTGGGAGCTAAGCTATGAGGATGCAGAGGCGTAAGAATGACACAATGGACTTTGGGGACTCGGGGGAAAGGGTGGGAAGGGAGTGAGGGATAAAAGGCAACAAATCGGGTGCAGTGGATACTGCTCAGGTGGGGGTGCACCAAAATCTCACAAATCACCACTAAGGAACTTACCCATGTAACCAAACACCACCTGTTCCCCAATAACCAATAAAAATTTAAAAAGTAAAACAAATAATAAACATGTTATTTGACACAATCCATAGTAATGAAATGCTAAGCACCCACTAAAAAGAATGAGGCACTTCTGTATGTGTACACATTACTATCACTTTTTTACTATGAAAATAACAGCATCAAGCATTTATTCTGACTTCCTCACACAAACTATGCCTCAGGAAAATAGAAGAGTTATGAGTGAATGTTCTTTATAGAGGAATTCCAGATAATTAATGCAGAAAGAGTAATAGAATATCATTATTTCAAAAATCTTGGCCAAGTGCAATGGCTCACGCCTGTAATCACAGCACTTTAGGAGGCCAATGTGGGAAGATTGCTTGAGCCCAGGAGTTCAAGACCGGCCTAGGCAACATGGTGAAACCTCATCTCTACAAAAAATACAAAAGTTAGCCAGGTGTGGTGGGGCACATCTGTAGTCCCAGTTACTCAAAAGGCTGAGGCAGGAGAACCACTTGAACCTGGGAGGCAGAAGTTCTAGTGAGCGGTGACTGCACCACAGCACTGCAACCCAGACAACAGGAATGAGAAACCCTGTCTCAGGAAAACAAACAAACAAACAAGCAAACAAAAACAAACCCTCCTAAAGAACTGAATCTAGGCAATGAGTATCAATGGCTGCTAAAATCAGTGAGTGAAAGGCTAATGAAGAACCTTGTAACAGATGGTTCAGACTGACAATGTCTACTTAAATACTGATCAATCTTATTAACAAACATAATCTTATCAGTGTCACAATAAAAGCCATGCAAAATAT
The DNA here is from genome assembly GCF_000951045.1 of Mandrillus leucophaeus. Taxonomy (NCBI): domain Eukaryota; kingdom Metazoa; phylum Chordata; class Mammalia; order Primates; family Cercopithecidae; genus Mandrillus; species Mandrillus leucophaeus. The sequence goes on along the minus strand of NW_012107886.1, from coordinate 1,455,957 downwards.
GCTTCCTGATATGATATAAAGAATGTACACAGCCCTATGAAGTATTTTTAATTACTCATATACATACACACACTCATTCATGCACACATACACACACACACCCCCTCCCTAAAGCCTAAATATAATCAAGACTTTAAATCTAAATAAAGATTGTAGAAAATACAGGGAATAGAAGAATATTCTAAAATGATTCCACAAAGATGCAATGAACAAAACCCAGGTCATGGGAAATTCTTCTAAAAACAGATCATTTGTGGTGATTCCTCAATGATCTAAAACCAGAAATACCATTTGACCCAGCAATCCCATTATTGGATATATACCCAAAAGATTATAAATCATTCTGCTATAAAGACACATGCACACATATGTTTATTGCAGCACTGCTCACAATAGCAAAGACTTGGAACCAACCCAAATGCCCATCAATGATGGACTGGATAAAGAAAATGTGGCACATATACACCATGCAATACTATGCATCCATAAAAAAGGATGAGCTCATGTCCTTTGCAGGGACATGGATGAAGCTGAAAACCACCATTCTCAAGAAACTAACGATAGAACAGAAAACCAAACACCGCATGTTCTCACTCATAGGTGGGAGTTGAACAATGAGAACACATGGAGACAGGGAGGGGAATATCACACACTGAGGCCTGTTGGGGGTCGGGGACTAGGGGAGGGATAGCATTAGGTGAAATACCTAATGCAGGTGATGGGTTGATGGGTGCAGCAAACCACTATGGTATGTGTATACCTAAGTAAAAAAACCTGCACATTCTGTACATGTACCCCAGAACTTAAAGTACAATAAAAAGGAAAAAAAAAAAGAGATCAGGGCCGGGTGCAGTGGTTCATGCCTATAATCCCAGCACTTTGGGAGGTCAAGGCAGATGAATCACTGGAGGCCAGGAGCTCAAGATCATCCTGGCCAACATGGTGAATGTCTCTAGTAAAAATATAAAAATTAGCTAGTCATAGTGGTACACACCTATAATTCCAGCTACTAGGAAGGGGGAGGCAAGAGAATTACTTGAACCTGGGAGGCAGAGGCTGCAGTGAGCCGAGATTGCACCATGCACTCCAGCCTGGGCGACAGAGCAAGACTCCAATTCAAAAATAAATAAATAAATAAATAAATAAATAAATAAATAAATAAATAAATAAATAAAAATAAGAAGAGATTAGACATGTTTTCAACAAATAACAAGGGAGGAAAAAGAGAAAAGTTATAAATTGAGAGACTTAAAATATTCTCTGGTCGTGGTGGTGGCATGGGGCAATTCTATATGCCTTGTGGCAGTTTTTGTCTTGGATTATCTTTTGAAGGATGTTTGTGTAACCAAGAGTCTCAGAAGATGACAGAAGAAGGCAGGTTTGTTTCCTGGCCAGAACAATAATGTCAAAGGTTGGGTGTGTTTATTATAAACCTCTTTATAAGACTAGAAGTCTCCTAAGCTCAGGATTATCTAGCTGTGACAAAGACCTACTGTGTCATCCTTGTGGGACTTGGGGGACAAGGGGAAGCGATGTGAACAGGAAGTCCATGTTGCCTGCTGTGCTGTGACTAGAAAAATCTGTAACTCTGACACAGAAACTTCATGTCTTCTGCCAGCATCCATGATACTGTAGTGGCCTAACTCATGAGCTTGCAAACAGGATAAAATTTCAGACTCTTCATAGTCTTGATGAAGACATATCAACAAACAAAATGCATAGTATTACTGGCATATATATTCCAGTTATATACGTGAAAATCTTAACACAGTGTGACCATTATTGCTTTAAACAATCTTATGTTTGGTGTACTCTATATCCAGTTTTCCCCAATGGCAACATCTTCCAAAACTCTGTACTCTATCTCAACCAGGATGTTGACATTGACACAGTCAAGACACAGAACATTTCCATCACAAGGCTCCCTGACGTTGCCCTTTTATAGTTACGACCACTTCCTTCCCATCCCCCAACCCCTTCTTAACCCCTGGAAAACACTAACCCCTTCCCACTCCTATAATTTTGTCGTTTCAAGAATGTTATATTAATATAAATGGAATCATACAGTATGTAAACTTTTTGAACTGGCTTTTTTTCCACTCAGCATAACTCTCCAGAGATTCATCCAGGTTGCTTCGCGTACCAACAGTCTATCCCTTATTACGGTTGAGTAGTATTCCATGGTGGGGATGTATCAGTTTGTTTAAATATTCACCCACTGAAGGACATTTCGGCTGTTTCTAGGTTTGTTTGTTTGTTTGTTTGGCTATTACGAATAAAGATGCTATAAACAGTCATGTGTAGGTTTTTGTATGAACATAAATTTTCATCCCTTTGGAATCAGTGCCAAAGAAGGGCATATGGTGGTCGAATGTTTACTTGATTTTTTTTTTGAGACAGAGTCCCTCGCTCTGTCGCCCAGGATGGAGCGCAGTGGCATAATCTTGGCTCATTCCAAGGGTTGAGCCTTGGGTTCAAGCGATTCTCCTGCCTCAGCCTCCTGAGTAGCTGGGATTACAGGCACATGCCACCAGGCCCAGGTAATTTCTGTATTTTTAGTAGAGACAGGGTTTCACCATGTTAGCCAGGCTGGTCTCGAACTCACGACCTCATGTGATCAGCCTGTCTTTGCCTCCCAAAGTGCTAGGGTTACAGGAGTGAGCCACTGCGCCCAGTCGAATGTCTAGGTTTTAAAGAAAACATCAAACTGTTTTCCAGAATGGCTGTACTCTGTCACATAACCACCAGCAATGGATAAATAATCCAGTTTCTCTGTATCCTAGCCAGTCACTACTTTTTAATTTTAGCCATTCTGATAGGTGTATAGTTGTATCTCATTATGGTTTTAATTTTTATTTCTCCAATGGCTAATGATGTTGAGCATCTTTTCATGTGCTTAGTGCCATCTGTATATCTTCTTCTGTGAAGTGTCTCTTCATGTCTTCTGCACATGTTCTAATTGGATTGTTTGGTTTTTTACTGTTGAGTGTTGAGTTTTTTATATATTGTAATTATACATGGCTTTTGTCAGATATATGGGTTGTGAATATTTTCTCTCACTCTGTAGCTTGTCTTTATATCCTCTTAACAGGATCTTTCACAGCAAAAAAGTTCTAATTTTTATAAAGTCCAGTTTATTTATTTTTCCATATGTGGGTGATCACGCTTTTTGGTGTCAAGTCTATATACACTCTTTGCCTAGCCCTAGATCTCACATTTTCTCCTGTGTTTTTTTCTAAAGGTTTTAGAGTTTTGCAGTTTAAATTTTAACTCTGTGATTCATCTGGAGTTAATTTTCGTGTAAGGTGTGAGACTAAGGTAGAGGTTCATTTTCTGCCCACGGATGTCCAATTGTTCCAGCACCATATGTTGAAAAGGCTTTCTTTCCTTCATTAAATTGCTTTGGCAACTTTGTCAAAAATCAGTTGGGCATCATATATGTGTGGGTCTCTTTCTGGGTTCTCTATTTTGTTTCACTGACCTATGAGCATATCCCTCCACCAATATCAAACAGTCTTGATTACTGTAGCTATGTAGTAAGTCTTCAAATTGGGTATACTGGTTCCTCTCACATTATTATTTTTCAAAATTGTTTTAGCAATTCTACTTCCTTTGCCTTTCCATATATATTTCAGAAAAATCATGACAATGTCTACAAAAAAATCTTGCTGGGATTTTGACAGGAATTACATTAAACAATTGGTAGAACTGACATCTTTACTAGGCTGAATTTTCCAATTCATGAGCATTGTCTCTTCATTTATTCAGATATTTCTTTTATTAGTGTTGCATAGCTTTTAGCACACATGTACTATACACATTTTATTAGATTTACAGATAAACATTTCATTTGGTTTTGGCAACTGTAAATGTATTGTATTTTAAATTTCAATGTCCATGTGTTTGTTGTTAGTCTACAGAAATAAACTTATGTTTATCTTGTGTCTTATAAACTTTATAAACTGATATATTAGTTTTAAGAAGATTTTGGTAGATTCCCTGGGACTTTCTATGTAAACAAACACTCATATATCTGCAAATAGGGACTGTTTTATTCCTTCCTTGCTGATCTGTATACCTTTTATTTCCATTTCTTACCTTATTCTACTGGCTAGAAATCCCAGCACTATGTTGAATAAGAGTTCTTGAAACAGACATAGTTACCTTTTTCCTGATATTAGTGGAAAAGCACTCGGTCTTTTACCATTAAATATAATGGTAACTATACAGTTTTTTTGTAGATGCTCTTTATTAAGTTTGAGAAAATCTTTGTATTCCTATTTTCCTGAGAATTTTTGTTATAAATGAGTGTTGAATTTGTTAAATGCTTTTTCTGCACTGATATAATCATGTGATTTTTTTT